>NC_139404.1:150812830-151350330 GCF_905368555.1 Meleagris gallopavo | reverse complement strand
ACATGAGACAAAAACATTTTTTCATCCATAAAAAAAAAAAAAGTTCAAAGTTATGGAAATTACAAGTTTTATTCATAATACGTCCTTTTGATTATGAACTCCATATAATTTCTTGCTAATAGAAGTATATTTTTTGACTTACAAGTTGGCTGATAACTAACTTTGTTTTGTTTTCTTATGAAGGTTTGCATTTCATTATTTAAATATCTTTCTCATAGAAGAATCTGGTTTCAGTAACATACCAAGAGTTAAACAGAAGCATCTTTCGTTTAGTAGAATTAGACCAGGAGAAGGGAGAAGAAAAGATGGCTATTTTGGTTATTTTTAAATTAGAAATGATCTTGGAAATCCTAAAATGTACACAAGCAAATAAAGAATAACTACTCCTCCCCCTCCTTTTTTTAAAATTATTCTCTGCATCTGCCTTTTTGATTTCACCTTTACATTTCTGCAGGTAGGCAACAAAACAAACAAGCAAGAAATCAGGAGATCAGGTGTGAATTGAACTAGCTTTATTTATTGTTGCCATGTCACCTTTGTGGTAATGAAACATAATTCTTATTCCAAAATTCCTATAAAATAACAAAGAAATAAGAACTATTGGTTTTGAATGCCTACAGAATCTCCATAATAAAATGAATATTCAGGGATTTTTTTTCCAATATTTGTTCTCTGAGATAAACTCATCTAATAAGCAGTTAATATGTTGATGTATACATGAACATTTTTGATGACGCAGATCATATAAAACAGATTGTCTACACATAAATAAACCTACATATGCCACAAATCAAGAGTTTCTACTTGATAAAACTCCAGCTGATAGATAAATAGACCTGCATACATTTTTGGCACGCAGTGCATATTCCATAATAGGTAGTGCAATAGGGTTTCATTTAACTATTCAAGTATGTGTTAGTGCCTACTTTGGGGAGACAAAATTAAAATGTCTTGGTGGCTTACAATGTATGTAAGGAATAAAAACAGAAGCCCAAGTGTCTTAGGAGTGCAGGAGGTATATTATTAAAAAATAATAGAATACAAATAGTAAGGAATATCTTTGTTATGTACAATGTTACTGGCTTAGCTTCATTTTGTATTTATGAATATATTTTCAGTAGAAGGATAAATAGGTGAAAATAGTTCACTACCATATGATTTGTTTTATCCTTAGGCATTGCCTGGGGTTACTGGTACAGCCCTGGCTCTCAGTACCGAAAAGTGAAATGTGCAACAATGAAAATTTTATTAAAACGTATGTTAACCCATTACAGTATGTTCACTTCCAATTCTTTGTAAGAGTGCGTGATGTATCATTTTGTGTGTGTCATTTTTTTAAAAAGATATGAGTCAAGTAGAGGAGCAAATTTAATGGGGGATTTTTATGGGAAACATTATACAAATGGCAGAGTGTGCGATTCCCATTATTAAAATAATTTGTCATTGTATGAAAAAATGGTATAAATTTCAAGAAAGAGTCTTCTTTAGTTATCTGCCCTTTTTTAATGACAGCAGCTTTTGTGCAGTAACGGCAGACACGTTTTCAAGCAAAGCCCATTTCAGACCAGAATTTCTGAAAGCCCTATTAATGTTTCATGCTAATCAAGGAGAGTGGGAAATAGAGCTGACAGGTGCTTTCTACTCTGCTTATTCCTGTCTTCCTGCATTAGACATTACTAGCTAAAAAAGAGCCAATATGGTTCCTTTCCAGTGCATGTGGCGACAAGGGCAGGAATAAAATGCTTCTTTTTATAAGTTTGCAGTTGTTTTTCTTATTGCCTCCACTGGCGACATCCAAGGATATATAGATGCAGCAATTATTAATAAAAAATTATTTAACTGTGACCTGAATTAGACTATCAAATGTCCCTCAGTGCACTTTGGAAACTCCACGCTCATTTGAGATAAACTGAGGTCCACCTGGGATCCTTGTTTTAATGGAGTATTTCCATCTGAACGAGAAAGAAACATGTACCTTTACTCTAGGATGAGTCTTTCTGATTCAGGAATGCTAGGACAAAGAACAAAAGTAAACTCCTCACGAGGCAGTGCGCAATGTTTGCTTCACTTGATGACAAATTCTGTCAGTGCTGCAGTGGGCATTACTGCGCATCGCCCTTTGCCACTCTCCCATCCTAAGAACCTTTCTTGTGCCAACCAGCAGCCCTCTGAAAAAAGTGCTGAAATCCTACGTATAGTTAAAGAAGAGTGATGTGCCCTGGAAAGTTGAAGAGATGTCCCATCTGGCTGGATTTGGCATACAAGTTAGGTAGGGAGTCCCTCAAGTTAGGCCTCTGGAGGCTCTCAGTGGCCCTGGTGCCTGTGTGGCAAGTTTTGGTGCTTCTCTGGGGAGCCTGCCTCAACCCATTTCTCAAATTATTGTAGCTGAAATAATCAGAAAATGGAGAAGCGGGGCCCTCTGTTACACTATATTGCTTTTTCCACATGAAGTAGGTATCAGTAAACCATCCTAATAGTGCATGGCAACCAGAGTAGCTTTACACGGCTTTTCATGTAAATTATATTTATATTATATTACATTACATTATATTATATTATATTATATTATATTATATTATATTACTTCCCTGTTCCTGCTGGAACAGGGAAGTGATTTTCCCCCTGTACTCAGCTCTGGTGAGGCTGCACCTCGAGTACAGTGTGCAGTTTTGGGCCCCTCACTGCAAGAAAGACATTGAAGCCCTGGAGTGGGTTCAAAGAAGGGTGACAAAGCTGGTGAGTGGCCTGGAGCACAGGCCTTATAAGGAGTGGCTGAAGGAGCTGGGATTGTTCAGTCTGGAGAAGAGGAGGATCAGGGGGGACCTTATTGCTCTCTATAACTACCTGAAGGGAGGTTGTAGTGAGCTGGGGGTCAGCCTCTTCTCTCGTGTAACTGGTGATAGAACTAGAGGGAATGGCTTCAATCTGTGCCAAGGGAGATTTAGGCTGGACATTAGGAAAAGCTACTTCTCTGAAAGAGTGGTCAGGCACTGGAATGGGCTGCCCAGGGAGGTGGTGGAGTCACCAACCCTGGAGGTGTTCAAGGAACGTTTGGATGTTGTGTTGAGGGACATGGTTTAGTGAGAGCTATTGGTGATAGGTGGATGGTTGGGCCATGGGTCTTTTCCAACCTTGGTGATTCTATGATTCTATGATTCTATAATTCTATACAATAATTCAGACAATACTGATTAATGTTCATATCTCTACAAATATTTTGAGCACAAAAAAGCTGCAAATTTAACTGGTACAAATCCTATTCTGAATCATCTTAGACTGATTTAACACTTGCCTACTTTGATTTTTTTGCCAGTGACTTGCTGCTTTATGTTAAACCAGCAAACGTGCAGCACATATGTGAATAAGTGAGAATCCAGTTAAGAATTTAAACCAGTATAATTAAATTCATTTAAACCACTTTGTCACATGATGTGGACGTTAATTTGTTGAAAAAGTGTAGACTAAAACATGAAAATAATTACCACCTTTCTCTGGCAGGACACAAACCAAAGCTACTTATTTTCTTGTTTTAATTAACTTGTCAGCTTTTTCTATCAAATATATTTTTTTATTTTGCTTTTAAGAGTACATGATTTCTACAGTGAATCACATATACCTTCAGACTTATAGTCTGTATGAAGAAATACTATCAAAACAGCTAAGTTCAACTTCTCACATCTATTTCCCAACATCATTAGAATCCCCCTGCATAAGGATGGTGAAGAACATATGGTTCATAGTACTAAAGAACTTCTACCTATACTGTCTTCTCTGCTATATTAAATATTGTATACTCCAAAAAATTTGTTTTAATATATGCTGTGCTTCTGTCAAAAGCAAATTTCTTTTATGTAATTTTAAAGATGAGTGAAGTGTTTCAATGTGTATTCAGCAAAGTTTCTATCTATAAGTTGGACATAGGAATGACACTGATGCCTTCAGGATAGGATAAAATGTAATGATTTTTTACAGCCAAAGCTTTCATGAATATACTTTGTTAGAAGAACAAAGAATTCATTGCTAAGAAGAATCTCAGATATTTTTTTATTTTATTTTAATGGTGCATTGGAATTATTCATAAACTTAATTTTATCAGACAGCAATCTCTAATTTTTATTTTGAAGATTTTATCCAGGGAAACTAAGAACAGTTTGCTTTCTGGCTTTGATATGTCTCCATAATGGTGGAGAAACTAGGAAGTTTCTGTTATTTTGTTGTTGTTTTTTTTAACTCTATAAAACACATAGAACAGTATCACATAAGTGAGAAGTCTCCACTTGATCCCTTGGACAACACAACTTCTGTTTCCAAAAGCTCTATGCATTTTGCCTGCCCTAGAATTCCCTTAGCTGATGACAAGATTGCATAATGACCTTGCTTAGATTTGGCCTCTGAACTTAGGAAAGGATATCTAGGTAAGACTCATCACATTCATTGATTTTTCTGCTTGGGAAAAAATCATCTAAACATCTGTAAATATGTAAAAGGTGTTTAGAAGTATGTAGTGAGTCTACAAGACTATGGTAGCTGTTAGTGTAATAGTTTACTCCAATGTGATAAGATAGATATTTCTGAAGATAGTGTCCATAATCTTCTCTTTTTCCAAATTATTTGTTTAAATTACTTGTTTTCCTTTCCTTCATGTAAAAGTGACTAAAGGAGAGGACTTCTTTCATACAATCTATAATGATTTCTGAACTCATGGATGATTCCAGGGCAGTGCTTTTCTTTTATTCACCCCACAATGAAACACTCTGTTGTAAGTTAACATTAAGGATATCCGCTTCATCATAGTACATTTTAAATAATATATTTTCTTTCTGTTCTTCTATCTTCAACTGTCACTTATAGAGAGATAGAGTACCTGCATGTATGCTTTAGTATATGAAGTTCTGTGCTTAGAGACGAAATCAAGATTTTCATGTGTTCTTAAGAAAGGCCTTTTGGGAGCATTCCCAAAACACAAAAATAAGTTGATAATATCAGGTTTTCAATATAGATCTTGGACAGATCCTCCTACTAAGTACTAGATGCTGTTTAACTTCAGCTACTGTAAATATTTTCATCAAAACTATAAGGCCTGTTTTCTTCAGTTTCCTCATTCACTACATATTTACATTTATTTGACCAAGATTTCATATCTGTGAAAATAGGTTGTGCATAGGGGAGTCCTACTGGGATTGTGAAGGGAAATCCATGGAGGTCTTCACATTCACATTTCAAAGGCTTCTGCAACAGAACTGTGCCCTTTGTTTATGAATAGATGCTTCCTACTCAAAAATTAGTAGTTCCTTCACTCTGCCCATCCTGTGTTCTCTGTAACAATTGAAAGCAGAACTGTTTATATACAAAGATCTTCTGTAAACAATACTGTTATTTAGGTGCCTCAAGAAAGCTTAATTAAGACCTATTTATTCCCTTATGTCAGATACTTTATGTAGGCAAAATCAAGAAAAAAATTCCTTCCTGGGGAGATTATATAGTCTAATATAGCCCAGGACAAGAAAAAATAAAATAAAAAAATGCAGCCACAGAAAGTTTGCATTTGGGAATCATCATTCCTTTGTATTCTGGGTCTGATAGTCACTCTACAGTCTCTTCAATTTATCACCTCAGACCCAATTCCTTAGATCTGTTTTAGATTTTAATATTTGGAAAAAAGTTAACTGACCCTTAAAGCAATTATTTGTCTCTTTAAGGAGCATTTGGGCAACTAGCTGAGGTGAAGCTGTTACCCAGTTACTGACCCAGAATTCGTAAGTAGTGGCAGGGCTAGAAATAAAACTTGACCTCTGTAAGCCCACTTCATTGTGCTCACTTCATTGTGCAGCTATTCCAACATGCTGCCTTGAAGCCTGGACTGTGGAAGGATATTGTTCAGCTGCAGCAAAAGAGTATAAAAGAAAGCCAGGTTAAAGCAAGCAGGGCTCTTCAGCCTTCTATCTGTGGTGATATACGCTGACAAACATTTTACATTTAATTAACAGGACCAAATTCTCCCTTAATTTATGCAAGTGAAGCTCTGTTGGCTTCTACAGAGTTAGCTCTGCTGTAATTGAGAGAAGAATTTGGCCCAGCATCTGTAATAAATCATTAATGAGCATGTAGTAAGATAAGTTTTAATGATTAATTAACAATGTATTTTTTGGAGAAAAGTATTCTTAACATGCCCTTTATGTATCAAGTGATAATTACTATATTAAAAGCCTACTGATTAAAGCAATTAATTATATGCTTAATTTATTTACTAATTAAGCTTTAATATATGTATAGTTAAGTAATTGCTAATGAGTATTTCACATTTGCTAAACAGGTCTGGCAGTAATTCCTTGGAAACACTATAAAATGCTTCTTCTAGTGATTACAAGAAAAAATGCACCATTTCTTGTTTTTTTTTTTCTTCCTCCCCATTTTATTGTAGGGAGCCTACTTTAGCAGGGCAGTTGGACTAGATGATCTCTTGAGGTCCCTTCCAACCCCTTCAATTCTGCGACTGTGATTTTCATCTCTCCCTCCACTCCATTATTTGGCCTGCATTTTTCTATTAGCTGAATGGATTATTTACTAAATTGCAAGCTTAGAAGGTCTGAAAAGGCAGTGTTTCTGGACAAATTTGGGAAAATATATTTCTGAAACATAACTGTCATGCCCACATGAAAACAAAAATCTTCTTTGTGTACATAGAGCTACAGCCTGCAGTTTTCATCTTGTCACGTATTCAAATCTTGGGCAAAATTTCAGCTGAAGTTAATGGGAGTTTGTTGTGTAAGGACCACAGCTGTTGGTCCTTTGGTTATGGCAAGAACCTTCGGCTGCTGAGCTGGGCTCACGCATCTGACTAATATATAGTGGAAGAGAGGGAGGTGTACCTTGCAGTCCTATTGATTTCCTTAAATTACAGTGTTTGTAGTATCTATTGTTGCAGTGTTTACTTCTAAGTCTTTACATGAGCAAAACTCCAATTACAATTGATAAAAGGTTTGCTTCAGCAAATATCACTATAGTAGGATCACTTTTAGACATATCTGACAATACACAGTATATTGGCAAGGTCCTTATTCATTTAAGTTTCTATAACATCCTAAGTGAAAACTGCAACTTGAGTTTATGGTGCTTGCCCAAGTTGCATCACAGATTATAGAAAAAAAAAAACAAAAAAACAGTTCATCTTTTTCCACTTTTATGGTTCATGCTCTGCCTTCAGGGAGGCATTATATCAGTGTAGACTCTCAAGTGTTTAAAAATATAAAGTCTCATCTAACTGTTTGCCGAGACTCCATGCATCTGCCTAACCAGAGGAGTATGACAAATCCAAGCCAGTCTGTAGTAGAATCACCAGAACCTTTCCCTAGGAGAGATTAAATTACATTTGTATATCACATGCCATTACTAAGTTATACGATAATACATCCTTCTAGGAAAATTGACTTCTGCATTTAAGAGATAATAAACAAGGGGTAAAGATATAAACTGATGGAAAACTACTGGGTAAAGATTTAAAAGTGGAAAAATGCCCTCCCTGAGCAATTCAGCCTGTAGCTGAGGGGCTTCAGAACCCACTAACACCAGTAAGAGTCTGGAGAGTCAAATACCTCCTAGGGCTGACAGACGTTACCTTGAACTTTATAGACACATTTATTAGAATTAAATAGGGATTTTGCCCACCACATGAGTACAACTGCTGTCAACTTATAACTGAAATGTGATCTGGTAATCAGAATTCTGTAGATGAACTTAAGAGCTTCCAAGATTAATTTTGGATCATTTTGGGGTTCATTAGGGAAGCTAATTCACATTTGCAATCTATTCAGATTGAAGTAATCACAGTGCATCACTGCTTGTTGATGGGACAGAAATACATTTTCCTCTTTGCTCTGTAATTTATCTTAAAAACTGCCAAGGGGTTTAACCCTGTTCTGAAGCACTGAAAACTGACCATCAGACCTGTAACTTTCTATGACTTAATGAAGTTAGAAGAGCCAGCAGGATCAAACCATACATAAAATGTTATGATTTTTTTTTCCCTGATTGCTTGCATGGTAAAACCATGACAAAGCAGAGAGTAGACAATTCCATAGTGTTCCTTTTTGCCTGGACAGTAGTTTCATTTCTGTGTCTGTGCAGTGTGCTGAGAGTCCAACCCAGAAATACCCATGGCTCCTAAGGAAGGTGGATATGAATGGTGAGAATCCTTGCTATGTTCTTATGAGGGCTGGAAGAAGCTAGATTAGTGTGGACAAGTTCAGCATGATAGGAACATAGCACTTGTTCATCTCCTCCGGCCTGCGGATCTGCAGTGGTGAGGGGGCCACAACTAGACTGCTCTTTGGCACTAGTCTACTTCAAATGTAAAGGCATGCAATAGTCTGAATGACAGGCTGAGGGAAGAATTGTGCTCTATAGTTCAAACTACTTCAAGGAGGGGTTTATGAGTCTTATACCTCCATGTAAATTCAATCAGTACTCTACACTGAGAAAGAAAAAACAACAACCAGAAGTACTGAAATAAATGACTTTTACATGCTATTCTCGTGTGAGTATCTTTAAAGATACATTTTTCACTATGGATCCTTTATAAGCAAGGTGCACAGGAGGAGGAAACTGCTGACAGTAGAACACTAAATCAGTTTCCAAAAAGGTAAGCTTTTAGATCAGAAAAATCTCACGTTTACCCCACTAAGAGATTTACCTCAGTAAGGACTTTAAAATGATTATTAAAATGTAGAGTCTTTGAGCACAGAAAATGAATAGTTAAACCACCTGCATCACACAGCCTTCTTGATTCAATCACATTAAAGAAGCCTGGGAAATTTTGCAACACTTTCATATGCCAGGTTGGCACTAGGGAAATTAAATGAAGATCTCTTTTGAATTAAATTTTCCATTTTTTGTTCTGTGAAGTATATTAGACACTGGTGTAAATTTTATAAACGTGTTACAGAGGTAAAGGAGGACATTTCAGGAATGGGAAAATACGTGGGACAGGATTTTGAGGTGGTTTTATATTCCTCTTCAAAGACAGCAAAGGAAGTAGATTTCTACATTTCCAATCTTCCAATCTTTTACTCTAGACAGGGACCTCAAACAAAGCATTCCTTTGTGCTCCTAAGTCATGTGTAATTCATACAGCTGTGGCCATTATAAAAAATGTATCAAGAAATGGCTGCAGATGTTGAATAAATTTTAGTATCTCCACCCTTAAATAACACAGCTTAGCCACCATTCTCACTCTTTAAAGCCAACCCATTCAGCAGGACTTGAATCTATCTGGTGTTTAAATTTTCTCCTCAAAAAAATAGGCAGACTATCTTTGAATCTTCTTCTGAGAGGGATCCGCAGTGCTTTCCATCTCTTGAATCTCCGATCATTATTTGGTGCAGTGCTAATCATCAGAGGTCAAGACTATGCCTGATAGCGTGCTAACAGTTAACCATATCAGATGATGACAGTGTCTGTACCTGTGCCCTATGCATTTTGTATTTCTTAGCAGAGTTGTAGAAACACCTGTATTATGGTGGATGATAATGGAGGATGCATCTAAGCAAATCTGCAGTGAGAACTGTATATCCATTACATTATCCATATAACTTCAGAAATGAGCTTCCCAAACAAAAAGTGTTCTCCTTGATTGTTGCATCCTATAATTATTCTACATCAAGAACCACATTGTGAAGCTCCCACTGATTTAAAAAATGTCAGGATTTCAGCCATATAGGATGGCTGGCTTCCAAGTGATCTGTTTTGGGTCAGACCCAACTGCATGTCTGCCAGCACCCAAATGTATTCCCTGGGGATGGTTGTCTTATCTGAGTTCGTCACTTTTCTTCAAAGACTATTCTGAGAAACTACCTCAAAAGCCAACACCTTCAGTAAAGCAGTGGTGGTAAGCAGTGGTCATGGTATTTAGCAAGATGATAAAATGAGAAAAGAGGATGCCTTAGGAAACACACATTAGGACAAGGAGAGTTGTCTTGCTAATATTTGATAGCAGGCCACCATCATAAGTATTTGAAACTGTCTCCTGAGGTCTCTCCTGTAAATTCTGGATATTGACCAAAACCATCTGATGAAACTGGCATCACAGAATCACATCACAGAATGGCCTGGGTTGGAAGGGACCTCAAAGATCATCAAGCTCCAACCTCCTCATGGCAGGCAGGGCCACCAACCTCTATATCTAATACTAGACCAGGCTGCCCAGGGCCCCATCCAACCTGGCCTTGAACACCTCCAGGGATGGGGAATCCAAAACCTCTCTGGGCAGCCTGTTCCAGAACCTCACCACTCTCTCTGTAAAGAACTTCCCCCTGATATCCAACCTAAATCTTCTCTCCTTCAACTTAAAACCATATTCCCTTGTCCTGCCATTATCTACACTTGTAAAGAGTTGACTCCTCTCCTGTTTGTAGGCTCCCTTTAGGTACTGAAAGGCTGCAATTAGGTCACCCCGCAGTCTTCTCCAGCTGAACAAGCCCAGCTCCCTCAGCCTGTCTTCGTAGGGGAGGTGCTCCAGCCCTCTGGTCATCTCTGTGGCCCTCCTCTGGACCCTCTCCAACAGTTCTCTGTCTTTCTTGTACTGCGGGCTCCAGACCTGGATGCAATACTCCAATTGGGGTCTCACAAGAGCAAAGTAGAGGGGGACAATCACCTCCCTGTCCCTGCTGGCCACCCCTCTTCTGATGGAGCCCATGATACTGTTTGCTCACAATCCTATAAATTTGTCCCCTTTAAACTACTGGACACAAGGCACAAAATGTGGTCATCCATATTTCCAATTTAATACATACTCTTCCCAAATGAATGTAATGTTAATAAAAGCCTAGGACTTCAGTGCTCACAGAGCAACCTTGACATGTCACTTTTTTGCAGTAAATCTATTTGAGGGCAATACTGGCCAGGATGTTACTGTAAGCCTTTTTGATTTTGCATCCTCCTAAAGATAATTATGAAGCACGGGTCATTCGGTTCATGATCTGCATAAATATGAGATTTTTGAAGAAATCATGGTGGTTTTTTGTTGTTGTTGTTGTTGTTTTTTGTCTTTTGTTTTGGAAACTAAAGGTATCATAAATTTAGAATATGAGACCCAGAGATCCAGAGATTGTGGAAACCAGAAACTACACTTAAGATGTTATTTCTACTTCTTTTTTTTTTTGGGGGGGGGGGGGGGGGGCAGGAAGGGGAGGGAGCAGAGAAGGGTGGTGGGGGAGCGGTCTCCTCCAGTTTTAACTGCAGCTGTCAGTAGTTCATAAGGAAATGCTTCAATGCTTAAGTTTTCACTGATTTCATCATTTTATTTGTTTCTAATGGATTAATTTAAAGGTTTGATGTTCACACATAACATTTTTATTGCTGTCTTGATCTAGATATGTTAGCTAAACAGCCCCTAGTCTTCTTTTAGTAAAAGGAAACATTATAAGTGACCAAATATTTTACTTACATTGACTGGTTTACCAGCCCTTGTTGGCTTCAGAAGGGGTCACAGCCAACACTGTTTTTCCCAAAGGCAAGATAGTAGCTCTCTCATTGAGTACAGCCAGTTTTTTTTTTTCTCTTTTTCTTTTTTGCTGCCAATTTCACTACTGATCTTGTGCAATAAAATGTGCTTGTCAACGAAAATGTCAACCAAGTTTAAAAAGAATAGTCTGAGTAAAACTAAAAAGTAAATTATTTAAGTAGAGTTGTAGTTGAAACTTGAAAGAATTCTGTTTGCTGGTTTTCTTTACATCATTCTGCCAATGGAGGAGGAACTCTGAATTTCTAACTAGTGAAGCCCTGTCATAACTAGGGCTGACAGTTCACATTGAAAATTCTGTTTTCTTCTTTCCCAGAAAAGCAAGTCAAAGTTAAACCAACAAACTATTGTTGGCAAGTGCCTTACCTTTGTTCTGTGCTTCTTTATAAATTAGCCACTTATGTTTTCTAGGTTGCTTGTAAATGAAATTCCTAGAGTTAGGGTCTCACATTATTTTAAAATAACATAGATAGTCTAAGTCTTCTAGGCAGTCACCAGCCTTAGAACACTTAAGAATTAGAATCAGAAAATGCTGACAATTAGTGTTAATCAGAAAGGAAACATACTGAATTTTGAATTCAACAGGAAATATGGACCACATGGTCCCAAACTTTGTTGCAGTTAATTATTGGTGAAATTAAGGTAATTATAAACATACCAACACTGTGTCTGATCTGTCTGATATTACACTGAATTTTGTGTTTGCTTATTTATGGTCCTGCATGCAGAAATTGCTGAAAGATACAAGACTGGACATTTGCACACTAGAATTAAAATGTATCTAAAGGTTAAATAAATAAATAAATAAATAAATAAATAAATGACCAGATTTTACTGTAGAATTGCTGTTGTAGCATTACGTGCATGGAACTTTCTATAACCATACATTTTTTTTCTATATATATCTATATATACATAACCTCTATTCTCTGCTAATTGACTTATCACTATATACTACAGTATATACATGGCCAGTTCATTAAGGTTAATTTGTTCAAAAATATTAGAAGCATTAATTTCTTGCTTATAGCTAATGGCTGCTCCCAGCCAGTGTCTTGTTTCATCATTAGTGTCAGCTAGATTATAACTCACACCCAACTGTTTTTACACTATCTAATAGAATCAATTGATGCAATGGTTGACAAGATGCTGTTTTGCATTTTGTCATCTCACTAATGCACATGGCTTAAAGGCATTGGCATCCATAATGTGGGGCAGTTTTGTAGGAGGCACAGAATAGGCTGAAGCTGCAAGGGCCATTTTCATAAAATATTAATGAAATTGAAAAATACACTGGGGTTGAAGGCTTGTCTGCTAAATGTAAGGTAAAATCTATTCTGTTCTGCTTTCTGATGACTGTAATTAGCAGCCCTAATTAAAAATTCAAACCTTGTGTATATTTGAAAGCATGAATCTTAGCTCTCATAGTGTTTATTTCCTTTACAAAGTATTTTATTTTACAACACTAATTGAACAGGATCCTTCCTAGCCTGACAGCCGCAGCTGGCTGGAGCCAGTTTATGTATCCAGTCTCTCTAGACTACTTCCTTTTGTAAGCAATAAAACATCTTTAAAAAACATGTATATGCTCTCTATGAGCCATTAACTCTGTGTCACCCAGTGTGGAGCTGGCCATCCGCACACATGCATTGTTGTATCCTTCACTTAAAAGTGACCTCCTTGAAAAGGCAGCTTTTTTCTGATCTTCAATATTTAATGTGGATTTACTTACATTAAATGACCACCTTTCTTAAGGAGACTTGGCCCAATTCTGACATTATTTATGAACAGCACATGCTGTGCAAAACTGTGGAAGGAATCACCATTACTTCCAGTAGAAAAATCTACTTTTTATCATCACTTTGTGTAGTTATTTTGAAATTCGTGGCCAACATACTAGAGTTCCATTAGGGAATATACGACTACAACTTGATTATAACCACATTACTTTCTGGAATCCAATGAAGAGCAAAGAAGGCAAGCTAATAAAGCTATAATGTAAATGGGTTAAGTTTTTACCATCGTGGTTCCTCTTTTTACTGTTTGCCACGGGAATGGCTCTGAACTGCACTATTTCCCGTTTTCCTTCCCACAAACTGGCACAGAGACAACAACTGGAATTTTAATATCTAGTATAGTGCCTGTAATCATAAGCAATATTTTTTTTTCTCCAGAATGTTGTGTTTTTGGAAGATGGGTCTTTTTAGTTCCTCATGTCAGGCCAATAAGGCCACAGGAGGAGGGAACAAGGTGGATGGTTGGAAATTGGAATTAGAACACACCCTAATGTAACTTTGCTAAACATTTTCTTCATGGATTTATGTGACAAAAAGAAATTTGATAAAGCTCCCAGTCTGTGGTTATAGTCTGTTACTGTGATTCTTGATAAGCAAAGAGTTTAAACTGAGTGTGGAATGCTGGATCAGGTTCAAAGATTTGCAGGAAAACAATAATTAAAACAGAAACAGAAACTCAAAATAACCCAAACCTGAAGGAACCAGGTGACTGTAATTTGGACTGTAAAATTCCAGACATTATTAGATGATATTTGGCACTAATTTGTATTCAAGAAATGAGAATTTAACCCAAAGTATATGACTTTTCTTAATTTTGGAAAATAATTCAAATAATGTCAGTGTTTAAACTTCTGAAGGCTGTTTCTCTTCTGAATTGCAATAAAACCAGAAACTTCTGAATATTTTTCACAAAATTCCTTTTTTTTTTTTAATTTAAAAAGTTAGACTCTTAACACTCATGTTTATTCCTTTCCCTCTTTCCTTTTGTGTCTCTTGAATTTGAAAAAGTATACAAGTACTAGCAAAATAAATAATGCTGTAATTTTTCACTGGAATTTCACAGTTCCCTCTGTCCTTTTTGAGGGGAAAAAAGAAAAAGGAAGAAAGGAAAGGAAAGGAAAGGAAAGGAAAGGAAAGGAAAGGAAAGGAAAGGAAAGGAAAGGAAAGGAAAGGAAAGGAAAAGGAAAGGAAAGGAAAGGAAGGAAGGAAGAAGGGAAGGGAAGGGAAGGGAAGGAAAGGGAAGGGAAGGGAAGGGAAGGGAAGGGAAGGGAAGGGAAAGGGAAGGGAAGGGAAGGGAAGGAGGAAGGGAAGGAAGGGAAGGGAAGGGAAGGGAAGGGAAGGGAAGGGAAGGGAAGGGAAGGGAAGGGAAGGAAAGGGAAAGGGAAAGGAAGGAAGGAAAGGAAAGGAAAGGAAAGGAAAGGAGAAGGAAAGAAAGAGAAAGGAAAAGAAAAGAAAAGAAAAGAAAAGAAAAGAAAAGAAAAGAAAAGAAAAGAAAAGAAAAGAAAAGAAAAGAAAAGAAAAGAAAAGAAAAGAAAAGAAAAGAAAAGAAAAGAAAAGAAAATACACTTTGGAATTAAGGCAAGAATTATATCACTTCCTAAAAGTCAAATCACTTCTAGAACACTTCTTAGAAATATATTGGTGGTCATTGAGTTTAAAGTAGTCAGCAATTCTGACTCAGTAGTTAAAGGAGAGACAGTGTGCTTCTACCTGATGGGCAATTCAGCTCATGGAACTTTCGCATTATTGATTTGAAGAGCTCTCCAGACAAAGAAGGACTAGTTAAGATGACTACAGGTAGTGTCATGTATTCGACCCTAATGTCATTTGTTTGTTTGATGGTCACAGTTTTCTCCCCTCTTGACAAATGTATAGCCTACTAATCCTTCAGATGTCCTCCACTTAATGGGGAGTCTGTAAAATCTCCATAAATATCTCTCTGCTTTCATATCTTGCAGGATCTTAAAACCACAAAAAAGAACAGACTCAAACCAGAAACAGAGTAGCAAATAGATAAACTGCATAGGCTGTGAGGTTTTCACTTTTTTTTAAAACTTATAATTATTAATTGTTAATAGGGCTTGAGCACTGAACTCACTTGAGCTTTCTGAAAACACTTCAGACGTGGTCCTCACACTGCATAGCTGAAATTCAGACTGTAGTTAATCACAGTACAGCAAAAAGAGTTGAATAGAACACAGAAAGTATAAATGTAGTAGTTTAGAGAACATATAAAACTATATATGCTAAAGGAAATAGCATTGTTTTGATTTAGGTGATGAATTTATAATTTATTTAGTAAGTTGTTGCCAAAAACCATTGGCTTGGTCTGATACACCTCTACATTTATAACATAGAAAACAAATAATGGTCCTTGTGCCATAGGGTTTGCTATCTACAGTGTTTACATGATTATTTACTGATTTTTAAGAGGTGGCTGCAGAGTTCTGCTCCAGTACTCTGAACGTTACTTTGCAAATCTTATCATACACATTTTTATATTAATTATTTTTAAGTTGTAACCAACTTCCTAAAAGATTTTGGGGAAATAATTCATGGAGGATGAAATACCCTGGTATATTTCTCTTTGCTACAGAGACTCTTTCTAAGCCACATTGACAGTAGAGAGGCTAATGCTGTTAATACTGTTAATGCAGAAAATATTTCTCAGTTAAAATCAAAATGAGGGACATATTGAAAACCATTGGTGTGGAAAAGCAAAGAGAAAATGGTTTAATGCTGCTGTGTAAAGTGACAAATCTAACATTTCTTTAACATAAATAACATTTGCTCTCATGACTCAGCATTGCTGATGTGTGCTATTTGCAGCAGCCACCTAATGCATGTAAGTATAGTTCTAAATTTGGGACAATTTTTCACCATGAGTGAAAATAGACCAGAAGACTAGTAAAATTTAGTAGTTTTAAAATTATTCTTCAGAGATAAAAATAATTACTTTTGAAGAGACATGAACTGATACATTGCTGATTCTGTTTCTTTCCTCTCTCAAGCTGCCATACTCTAGGCAACTGCCTTCACACCAATTATACCACTCCTTCTCTGTCCAGTCAGTGGCAGCATCTCCTACACAGGGACATTTTCAAAAGGAGGACAGATTTTCAGGGACATTTCTAGTTCACAGTCTTTGTGCAATTCTTTCTCCTAATGGGGCTGTGGGTGATAACGCTGTTTCAAAACCAGGAGATAGATAACAGACACACCAAATTTTAAGTATGCTTCATAGTCTCTCATGTAGATGAATAATTCTAAGGATTAGCAGGAAAGAGAAAGACTTTATCTGTTGACCTACGTAACTTAGCATGATCATTAGCGCTGTGCTGACATCTACCTACAATCTGCAGGTGAAGGCATTGTTGATAGGGTTTTTGGGATCTTATTAAACCAGGGGGAGGAGAAAAGCAAGATTTCAGTGCTTTCACTGGATTTCAGAGAAATCCATCAGTTGCTCTGAAAGTAATACCTCCTATTTATTTCCATGGAAACTACAGCAGATATAAAGAGCACAATAATACTACTTGATAAAAAAAAATCTCAGCTACAAAATGCTATTTTTCAACATAATCACCACCACTAGTTGTGCATTTTCGCCAGCAATGGACAAGAGCCTGCATGCTGCATTCACAAAAATCTGCACCAGCAGAGGTGACCCACTATCACTGTCACTACTGTTGAAACACAACATTCACCACCTCACTGTGCTCACATCCACTGCTGAATCTCCATAAATGCCCAAGAAGTGTCAGTGAATATCAATGGGTGCCATTTTCTTCCTCGAGGAGGAATTCAGTTGCACCCCTTTGCTTCATCTTGCACTTTCGTGTCAGGCACCATTTTGTCAGACTGCCCCTCTGCTGCCATGTGTTGCATGGCAACAAAAAAGTATTGTCTATTGTCTGGCTTGCAGATCTATGTAATACGTGAGGAAATGGGAGGAGACTGTGGAGGGGTTTTCACATTTCAAAGTTGGAGAAGAAATATATGTCTTGTATATATATATAGTGCAATTGTGGTGAAACTGAAGTTTTGTTATAAGCCATTCTTGCCATGTATTTTCAATTACTTGCATGTTTTCTTATCATAGGCTGTTTCTGAATGTCAACATTTACACTTTCAGGGAATGTTCAAGCAATCATTCAAAATAGAAAAATATATTAAAATATATGGCATCTACAAAAACTTTTTTCTTTCATCCTCTCCTCTTCCTCTTCCTCTTTCTCTTCTTCTTCCTCTTTCTATTCCTCTCCTATCCTCTCCTCCATCCTTACCTTGCTTTTCTAGGAATTCAAAACCCACCTACATCTTTCAAAATTACAGTTTCATACAGAAGTATTGATACCCTTAGATATGAGGGATAATGATCCTTAGAGATCTGATTACATGGAGCTAAATAAAAGGCTGCTTTATGATTGCTTTTTTAAAAACATAAAAATCATCCATTATATTTATGCAGTTCATGAGCCAAACTGAAGCAAACTAAAAGCAATAGCAGGAAAAAAAAGGCCAGCTAACACTCCTTTGGAGTGCATGAGTAAGAATTTTAAATGAGATCTGACACAAGGCTTAGCTGTATAGGGAGGGGCTCTGGTGGTATATTAGCCTCTTCACATTCACTTGGCATATCATATATTCCTACAGATCTTTTCTCCCCTCCCTCCAGTATTTGCTCTTTCTCCCACTACCCTTTTTCTTCCTCTTCTCCACCTTCTTCTGCCATTTATAGATGCTGATTGACAAGAACTAAATGGCATGCAGCCAGCCACTGAAGCAGCAGCTGGAGCTGGTGTTCTCTCAGTATAGACATTTAGAGATATTTTAAAATGCACTGTGCTGTAATAAATCAGCTTACTAGTTGACATGACTGTGGATAACACTATGTGTCTGCCTTAACCAAAAACCACATTTTGCTAAGACTGTGTCCCTATGCCTGGTTTTCTGCCACTGCTGGAGATGACTGTATGCCTTCCGCAGGTGTATGTCAGGCTGCCTGGCATTCTGATCCTGGTCCTGCGGGCACCTCCCCATGGGCACAAGTGTCCCTCGTGTAGAGCAGCCTTGTGCCTAGGACTGCGGCCCCTTAAGTAGTTACATGGAAGCAGGAGCCTGCTCCTCCTGCTGCACGTTATGAATAACTCTCACTGAAGTCAATGGGAATAACCTGCATCCTGCAAGGAGGAACTAGGGTCATATCTCTCTCAAACAATGAAGAGATAGAGATATAAATTTCAAAATATCATCTGCTTACAAATAAGAGGTAGGTAGGCACAGCAGGGAGAAACACTGCTGTACATGTGCACCTAGGCTGAAAAAAGACTTGCAGATCTGTTTTTCCAAGGTAACAACAACCAGTGCACAGTAAGCTCATAAATTAAAAAAAAAAAAAAAGAGACAGAGAAAAAAAGGAAATGGAAAATGCAAGATTAAAAAGAAAAGAGAAATAAAATCAAAACAGAAAAAAAAAGGAAAGAAAAAGGCAAAAAAAAAAAAAAAGGCAAACAACACCCCCCTCCTACCCCATCTTCTCTCCCCAGCTGTTATGCCCCTCCTTTGTTTTTGAAAAGGCCAGAATTACTCTTACAGAAGGTTTGGATCTTGTCAGCAGGCTTACTACTGACCTTTCTGGATAGGAAAAACAATATTGGTGAAGCTTATAGGAAAAGCAAGAATAATAATAGTGCTAATCATTGTTTAATCAATGAAACACACTAATTTCACATATTTTTAAATTGCCTTTGCCACCTCTCATACAATATGTAAATCTCTATGAAGTCAGAGAATGAGAATCCTATGGTACCTAGTGCTTTCAAATCCACTCACACGTCAGTGAGAACTTTGTGGATGGAAGTAATTTACAGCTGAATGCTTAAAAGATTTATTTGGTTTCCTAGATGCACAAAGACACCTTTCAGGAAACATAAGGCTGTCAATAAGTTTTCAAGTTATCAAATTTCTGTAAGCTTAAGTTTTGCTTACAAGCATTTTAGTTATGTCACCTGTCTTAAGAGAGCACTTAGTACGGCCAATCTGAAAGAGGGCTAAGGCAAGGATTCTTTCAAAATAACTTATCTATTGAATAATTGGGATCACATCTTCTGGGTATTCTGCTAGAGGGTTTTCCTAACTGCTGTACACATTGTGTTGTGCAGCCTGAAAATTCACCACACCTTCAGGAAAGAAACTTCTGGTTTTTGGGAACTCATTCACAGGAAAATCTCACTTCTATTCAATGGCAAAACTACTCCACACATCAGTGAAGCTGGAAATATTTTTGTTATTTTTGCAGAAGAATTCACTTTGCCTAATTCTAAGTGCCTAGGAGTGCAAGGAGAAAGTCCTAGCCCCTTAGAAGCCAGAGGACACCAGACAGGTGTAGCTATTCCCCGCAGATTGGCAAGAGTGCTATGTTACATGTCTTAACTGAGCTCACATGGACACTTAAATGTCTTTCTTTGCTAAAATACTAAGGAAAGACATATTTTTATCTTGTTTTTATAAAGCATAGGGAAACGCATGGCTTCTGCCTCCACCATAAGTATGTGCCACATTCATTAAAAGCAGCATCTGGGTTTAAATCTGGTTAGGAAGAAAATCAAATCTGCTGTCAGAGCCTGGAGGTCCTTGCGAGAGCTTATGGAAATCAAATGAATTTTATTGAATACCCATTCCAAATAATCTATTCATTTTGCAAGTTCCAGTTTTAAAATCAACACACAGCTGGAGGGCCAGATTGACTGGTAGGCTTTGGCTGTGCTGCGCTGCTTTGGTGGTGTCAAGCAGCTGTAAACTTGAATTAACTGGGCTGGTTGGGGTTGGCTCCCTGTCACGTTTACAGCTGCTTCCACTGCCAGTGCAATGCAGAAAGTCAAAGCAGAGTTGTGCGTCCCTTCTCACAAGTGTGCTGGACAAGAGAGTGTGCAGGAAGTCACCAGCAGTAAGGAAGTATCACTTCTAATGCGAAACAATTTTACAAAAGCAGTGGGAGGAAAATATATATTTTTTTCCATGCTGATATCATTGAGCACTCCTAAGAAAGAGAAATCAGGCAACTAAAACTTCTCTGGAGTATTTTTCCAGGTTTAGTTACTATCACAGACTTACTGACTTGCTCTCTGCTACTTCACTAGTCTAAAGCAAAAATGATGGATCATGATGGGAATTAGTTTCAGTGTGTGCTAATGGTATTAAGTTTTACCTCTAGCTGCATCTAAAAGCAGCTCCTAAGGAATTTTAATATCTTTGTTCTTCCCAGGAATGTCTTGTTAGGAGGTCTGTATGTTTTATGAATGGAGACACGCAGAACAAATGTCTATTGACAGACAAGGACAGAAGGTGAACGTGGGGAAAAATCTTGTCCATTCCATGGCAAAGGACAAACATGTTGGTACATGCATTAAAAATGAAGTAGCAGTACACTATGCACTTTATTTTAGTTTAACTGTGAGTGTGTTTCAACCTGCAGCATGCTCTACTTGGCTTTCTTTTTATGTCCAGTAGCTGCTGCTTCATAAATAGCTACTGACCTCCCCAAAATTTAGTTGCAGCATTCCCACTGCAGACAGTTGGGTCACTTACTGTTAACGAGTGTAATAGATAATAGATGTTAACTCCAGCATGTTGCAATGTTTCAGCAGAGTGCATTCCCTAGCAATGAACACAAAGTGTCACTGTGACCACACACTAATAATTCTATGAAATGTAGAAACTTTTGCCTAATTTTGAATTTTTTTGCTTGTTATATGTGTGCTCATTTGGAACTTCCAGCATTAATTATCTTTGTTCCAAGTTGGGCCAGTCTGGAATTCTAATTACCTTCATTTGTAAGATTCAAATCTCCGAGGTCCTAGTGTATTTTGGAGCTGAGCTTTGGGCTGTACATAATCAAGGCAGAAAAGAGATAGGTGGCAACATTGTACATTTCAATTGCCTTGTTTGATATGCCCCTTCTGTAGAATAATGAACATCGAAGAAACAAATTGTTCTGTCAGAGTCAATATCAACCCAATGCCCTGAGCTGCTGGTCACTAATGTTTCCTGTACTTAATCAATGTGCTACTGGAGATGTTCTGTTCAAAACAGTTAAAGTTAAGCAGCAGCAGATTTGGCAACAGGACTGGAAGAGCAAGTGAGAACATCCACAGTTTGGAGTTCCCTTCCTCCAGGGAGGAGACAAGCAAAATAGAAAATGGAGTCCTTAAAAGAAAACCCTGCAAAGAAACAAGATGACTGCCAGGGTGTCCTGTTGGTAGAGGGGGCAGAGGTGACAATTTTGTTTTTCTCTAAAATGTTTTGTTAAAAAGATGTAAGCAAATGATGATTTCTACAAGAAGGCCTTCAAGGAAAAAGGACATTCTGGGTTCTGACAATTATAGCAAAACAATATAACCAGGGTGAGAGGTAAAATGTTGAGAAGAAGCCAATCTTCATCCCCAAGTTGTAATCAGAAATCTTGAATTGACAAAAACTGTTGGTGCGGGTACCAACGTTCAAGGCAGGAGGTTATCATTTTAACCGAACTGCACAATTAAAGTGGAACAAGTAGGGAAAGTTTTGTAATGAGACAGCTTTGAAATCATGCCCATAAGTAGCTTTTGAAATGCTTAAGGGAACAAACAGAAAATAATATCTGAGCAGTAAAAGGAGTAAAGCTGATTTATGCCTAACAAATTCAATGGGCAATTTGTCCAGTGGGTCTTAGTGGCATAAATCTGGACAGCTGGAGGCTACCTATGAGCATGAACTCACAAAAACAGAAGATACAGCTTTTCTCACTAAAAATTAGAACTCAAAGAAACAACACTTCTGGGTTAATATCCAGAAAAATGGTGAGAAGAGACTATTAATACACTTGTTTTCCTTTCTGCACCCTGCCTAGACAGCAGGTTGAGAGCATCCAGATCTTTCAGCAAAATAAGTGTAAGTCTATGTTGAGTGAAGGAAAGCTCTGTAGAAAAAACTATACTTTGAGTTGCTTAACTGAAAGTGGAGTTTTAGGAAACAATAAAGATATCACAAAATAGTGATGGAGCAATCCTTGTCTTGAAAATCTCGCAACAGTGGTGGAATGAAGAGGGGGAACATGGAAAATTTGTACTTGATCTATGAGGATATTCAAAGTGGAATAGAATAGAATAGAATAGAATAGAATAGAATAGAATAGAATAGAATAGAATAGTTCACTTGGAAGGGACCTCAAAGTTCACTAGTCCAACTGCTTGACCTCTTCAGGACTAACCAAAAGTTGAATCTTAATAATGAGGGCATTGTCTAAATGTCTCAAGAATACAGATAGGCATGGGATGTCAATTAACTAACTAACTTTAGCAATACAAAGATCAGTTGTTTGTAATTTAAAATAGATTTTTATGCTCTCTAAAGTTGACTGAAATAAATAAGCTTTTCCAAAAGTTAGTTATCCCTGGTAGTTTTGATTGATATTGTAGAATGGGAGGTGCTTATCTTTCTCTACTGATACCCAAACCTAGGTCAGCTGGATCCCATCTTCTGTTAATTTTCAGGGAGTTCCTCTGTGACTCTTTGTAGTTTTGTTTTGATTTAGGGGTTTGGTCCCTTTTAATCAGATGGATTTTATTGATAAGAATGACTGGCAAAACTTTTCAGAAGACTATTGGTTACAAAGCAAAGAATGAGGATGAGAGTTGGATAAATAATCCATAGTAGGCTAATCATTTTTTTTGAACTGGGATTTGTTCTGAGTTTGCTTTATTGACAGAGTGTATGAGATGATTAGCTCCGTGGGGTCACAGAGTTTGACAGATATTTTGTTTTGAAAATAAAGCATTTATTCTATTTAAACAAAAAGTTGAGACAACAATTCATGCTAAATTTTCTGACTTTAGACAACTTTGTCACCAACAAATTTAATGGGAGCATGAAAATTCATGTGAAAAATCTATGAATTTAGCTCTAAACTTATTCTTTCACAAAGGTTTGAAAAAAAGAAGTGTATTTTTTTAACAATTGTTCCTTAAGCAAACTCACTGTTAGTTGGTTTGATAAACAAAGAAGCAAGGATCTGAACTAACCCAGTAAAATGGGAAATACAAAGGCCGAACTCCTCTTCACCCTGGAGAATTGCAGAGTTATTCACAATTATTATGCCAACTTACATACCTCTGAACAAACATTAAAATCCAATTCTTTCATCAGCTGTGGAATAATAGCAGCTACAACCAACACAAGAGCAAAAAGAACTGTTGCAGATTCCCAGGACAGAGAATGAAATTAAGGAAACAGTATTTGTGTTGGAAAGCGGGAAAGCCTATGCCCCCAGTGGATTTACTGTAGAATTTTTAAATACATTTGAAAGTGAAATCATATCAGCCTTACAGGACTATGTCACCAAGCTTTTGAGAAAGGATCGCTCCCAGACTCCCATAGGGAAGCAACCATCTTTCTGCTTCTCAAACCAGATTATGATCCTCTGGAGGGGATATCTTTTCGATAATTAAGGTTACAATCACAGTCTCATTTTACAGCTGATTTTGATCTTCCATGTGAAACTTCCATATGACTGCTTGATGAAGTCACACAAAGTAACTAGAGAATTTGATCCAGTCTTACATAAATATACATTAATAACGTATTTTTAATCACAAGTTTAAAACCACACATATGCACAATTTTTTCTACAAGTGGATAAAGAAAGATTTCTCTTACACTGCCTAAGCATTGTTCAGAAACAACTGCCTTATCTTGCCAGATACTTTCCTGCAAACAGAAGGAGAAAGGCACCTTTGGCTTACTTACAATGACTTAACGCTTAAAAAAATAACGTGTCCAACTGAAAATACAGAAAAGTTTTATTTAACCAGACTAAATGTTCTCCAACTAGCTTAAGCAATGATCACACCAAGATAGAATTTACACTTTCATCAAGAGTATACTGTATAAACTTTGGTTAAATGAACAGTGGACAGAACTGCTACGATAACCAGCAATTCTTCTCACCCATTCTAAAAATTAAACACAATAACATGTTCCCTTATCTTGCTTCAAAATTTCTGCTTCTCAATAAAAAGAACACCATTTATCAGTTTCTTTCTGGTTATGGGCTACACCTCTGGCTGACAAATCTCACATACAGTCCCAGCTTCACTTAAGCCAATGAATCTGCCTCCTATATTTTTGGTGACTGTAAGAAAAGATTATAAGACCTCACATCTTCCTGTCATTGATAAAATTTTCTACTACCATGGAAACACATATGTGAACAGAAAGGATTTTTGAGAATTTACCAAAGATTATCCTGCCAGCACATGGTATAATGTCCTCAAGCAATTTAAAGCAGGACAGAGAGTATCTCCTATTTGTCCACTTACTAACAGCCCTCTTCTCCCTGAGGCCCTTGGAGGCAACCTCTATTAATTGTGGAATGATTTTGACATGATGACTCTCAAGGATATTTGTAATGGAAGAATATTTTGGCCCTTTGAGAGATTAGTGAAATATATGTCATACACCAAAACAACACGTTTATAGATATTTACAAATAAGACATTATCTGTGGGAAATAAATTGAGGAATTTTTGTACCCCTGAGTTCATTCCCTTAGAATGCTAGCTTTTAATTATGGATAAAGACCGTGAAAAGAATCTGCACTTGATATCCTTTTAGGCTGAATAAATTCAGAGGAGATAAAAGCTAAGACCAAGTGCAAAAGCGATCTGAATCAAGAATTCTCTGATGAAGAATGGATTGAGATATGTAATCAAACAAAAACAATCTCCATTAGTGTAAGACACAAATGTTTATATTTAATGTTATTCATAGAATATGTATGACTACAGAAAGTATGCGCAAAGTAAATAGTGACAGTGATGATATACGTTTAAAATGTAATTTTGAAAAACAGCCTCAGCATGTGTGATTGGACTCAAAGTATGCTGTGTCTCTAGCAAAGGTTGCAGAAGTTGTCAGGGCTGATGTACAAATGTATAAGCTTCTTTCATCAGCTTGCCTCATTCTCTGTCAGGCCTTTTTTAGACAGATTCAAAATCACATTTGTGGACCTTGTGTTGCCTGCTGCTAGGGCATTTCTTCTGAATTGTATAGCAAACACCATTGTCTCTGTTTGTGGGAAGGGGGATAGCTGGCAAAAAACATTTGATTTTGGGAAAAACAAAACAAAACAAAACAAAACAAAAAACACTAAAGAAGAAGCCAGGAGGTTCCTTATAATATAGTGATAAAATATGGAAGGTCCTAATGACTGGCCTGGAATCAAAACAGAAAATCTGATTTATGAAGGAGGACATTATCATCTACACCTATAACAAGAAAATAAAAACACCTATCAAATAAAATAAGTCCATACACATTCTAAGTTAGTTTTGTTGTGAAAATATTTTATAGAGATCCAGCCCTACAGCTTTTCTACATAGTAAACTCCATTTGCTGCATTTTCACCTAAAAAAAAATCAGTTCCTGACATGCAGAAATAAGGACAAGATGTGAGGGATGTGGTTTAATTTGTCTGTGACTTTATTGACTGAACTCACCTGGGAATCCTACAGCAATAACATACGCAGTGCAGGTCATCATCTCTTCTTCACTTGTTTCCACATATTTGGGGAGAGCTGTCACTCAGAGCTGGGACCCCACTGCCCTCCCCTGTGAGGAAGGTTAAGAGGCTGTAAAGAGGGCGCTGCCTATTTGCCACTAGAGCCTCTTTTGCCTCTTTGGCAGATTTCTCGTTGATTTGCTTCAACTCAGGTTGACTGAGAAAGCAAATGCCCTGGGGAACAAACACAGGCACTGGTCACCTGCCACCAGGGAACACCAGCAATTAGCTAGGCTGTCCCGTTCAGGTTCCCAGAGAGCTAATCATTCTCACATGAGCCAGAAATACAAATGAGCAGGTAGAGCCTTCTCCCCAGGATGGCTTATATATCCCATGGATTACTATTTGGTTTTGGGTTGTGTAAGAGCCATTCCCATCCCTGCACATATCTACTCCCTTCACATCTTGTGGTTCTTCATGTCCTGCTCATCTGTTCAGACCTCTTAGTCTTAGAGCACACTGCCCCTGCTATCCTTACAAACATCCTGACGTTCTCACAGCACTACCTTTCAACTTACAAACCTCACTATAAACTACTTCTGGCATAGAAACTCCTTTCAGGGGAATCCTACTGAACTGATGAATAGATTATCCAACATTCAAGACCCACCTCCTATCACTTAATTTGTCTTTAATAATAAATAAGTTCTAGCCAGGAATGAGGAGACTGCTGTATCCCCAGCTGTCTTAGTCAATGTCTGAAATCCAGCCAATTTATTAAGAATATGCAGAAGTACCTGCTGCCTCTAAACTGCACAAAATATTTCAGGGATGGGAGTGAAGATGGAGCAAAAATTCCCCATTTCTTTCACTGGCACCTCTCTCAACCAGCAGTTGAGTTGTATATGTTGGGTTGCAAATATTTTTAAATCATCCTTTTCTGAAGTATCTACCAGAAAGACTGGAGCTAACTCAGTGTCTCCTATGTAAAGGAGTAAGAGCATACCTTTAATCTTCAGGGTCCCCTTGATGGAAATTTTTGGACCTCTGCTGTAGGCACACAAGATGCCTCAGTTTTCCAGGTGTAGATTAAGGCCTTACCTACATCTGCACAGGCATCTCAAACCATTCAATTTTCATTCTCAGTTTTGACAGAGAGCTTAGCTGAAGCATTTTCTTCTCTTAGGGCTCAAGTCATATATCCAAACATAAACGACTATTACCCTTTGAAACATTCTGTGACATTACTGCTGCAGCTCCAGAAGGGCAAAGGATTTCTTGTGTTATAGCTAGTAAATCTAAGAGGATTTATTCAATACTATGGAGTGACTCAAATACAGTAGACAACTCTACAGGCAGGTGAATTGATTTTTTGCTATCAGCAAGTCCCTAAACTTAACAACTGTTGCAGTATCTTCCGCTTCTTTTTTTTTTTTTTTTTTTTTTTCCTGGATCTTCATTTTTGCTTTGTACACTTGTAACTTGGTTTCTCTAAGTGTAGATTTCTCTTTATAGAGATTTAAGTGAGTTTCTTTATACTTCTCCATAAGTACTGCATCTTTTGCTTGGTTTCATACAGAGACAGGTAGTAACCTTTGGGGATGTTTGTCTTGCCATATAACTATTCCATGTAATAACAGATCTCTCAGTAGTCTCTGATCCCTGTTTCTATATTCTTTCTTCAAATCGGATTCTAGATACTGAAGCTGAAACACTACTTTCTGAGCTGATTTTTACAACTTTCATTTCAGTTTCTTGTGCCACAGCTCTCTCACCTGCTGTAGGGTTACTGCCAGAAGCTGATCAGTCCCAGAATGGAGAATCCAAGATGTTGTAGGTTTCTATCCTTTCCAGATTGCACAGGGCAAGAACAAAATAAGCCCTGTTAATTTCTGTATTTAATTTTTTTGTGTGTGCTGAAAGTACTTCCCCATTTTCTCTATACTACTATTACTCGTGGTTAACTAATAGTCCAGAGCTCCTACACACATAGCTTCTGTCTCTGAGCAGAGTGAACAAACAGTAAAAAACTTCAGTGGAAGTATCAACCATGCACGCCCATCTCCTAGGAAATTTTACACTTAATTTCTTCTTTGAGTCCCACTGCTGTTGGATCTCAGTCATCACTGTGAACTTACAGGACATTTCAATTAGCTCTCCAGCTTATCTTGTAGGGGCCCCTGACTCCTGGAAGAAAGAAGCCTTTGCATCATATGCAAGTTAGTAGGTTCCTCTGCTGCCTCCCTGTAGGCAGCTTCTATATTTGCTTTATTCCCGATGCACTGAGCACCATTTGATTCCCTTTTCTCCTCCTCCCTTCCTATATTCCCCCAGGCAGACCTCAGCTCAGACAGTCTCAGAAAGTGTATCTCTATTTTTCTCAATTTTCAGGCAAATTTTCTCCCTCTTCACTGTTTCTGTTCCCACTGAAGCTAGCTAGAGATTGGCCATTTACCCAAGCCAACAGGGAATGTGAAAACCAAGAGCAAAGCCTAATGAAGCTTGGAGAGAACAACCATGTTATGCCTAATTGCATTCAGGATTTTTCAAGCATTTTCCTTCCATAACTCACATTGCAACAGCAAATTCATTGGAGGTATGCTCTGCTGACTGATGTACCAGTTATGGCTTACATGCAGGTTTCCATCTAGTGCTGCCCTCTGACCTGGATGCTTGTGATAGAGAGGAGAGAGATGCATGTTGGCTTAACAACAGCCAGTTTCAAAGCTCATTGAAATGGGAAACTTTCTATTGATGTCTGTGGAGTTTGAATGAAACCCCAGAGCAGACATTTGCAATTGACATAGCTTTGCTCACAATTTACTATTCTCCTTAGTAGGGATTTGAGGTCATTTTTTCCCTGAACGACTTGGGGGCTGAAGAAGTTTTCTTCCTCCTCTGAGATGTTTAGGTCTGTTTAATATAAAGATTGGCTAGCAATCTGCCAGCACAAAAATGACTAAAATGCTACACTCACCTATCAAAAGTACCAGAGCGCTCTAAAGAAATGCTTGGGGGCTGCCAATATCTATTTATGTTGGAGATGTCCATGGCATTCATAATGTACAATAAATAAGAGCAGTCATTCCAAAACACTGTAATAAAATGTTCACCACTTAAAAGTAAATACTAAGCAAAATGATCTGCTGCATTATTACTTTCATGCAAAGATCTTCATAATTGCTACCATAATGAAAATGTCTTTATAAAATATATAATGGCTTTTAATAAGATGACCCTCCAAATATAAAATGTTTACACTGATCTACTGGAATTGTTTTGCTGGAAAATAAAAATGTTGAGAACTCCTTCCCAAAGAGTGACAAATAGTAGACTGCTTTTCAAAACTTACTAGTTTTAATATAATGCTTAATTCCTGGTATATGGGTTAAAGAGATAAGGCTGCCAGCAGCTGCTGCCTACCACAGTACTTCACAGTTACATGATAAAATGTTGTTGTTAACATTGCAATGCTGTAAAGCAAGGTTGTAGAAACATGGACATGTACTGATGACAAATTTGCCTTTAAATCTTCTTTGCTAATATTTATAGGCATGAAATCTTAAAGCACCTTTAATGTGCCTATAATCCTGCCCATTTGACAGCTTTTACATAATTTTCTAGGGAAAGGTGACCTGAACATCCCAGGCTGTTGACAGTGCAGCTGAAATGGCCCTCCAATAAATGAAGCAGGATTATCCAGACACTACGGCAAACAACAGCTCATAATATGCATCAAGAAATTTCCATAGTACATCAGATCTTTGTCTTCAATGACACATGGATCATGACGGGATTTCAAGAATACATTTCCCTAGACATCTGATAAGTTTTAATGCAAAAGTATAGCATAAAAGGCTCCCTTCAGATAGGGTTTTTTTTTCCCATATTAGAAAAATTGCTTTCAATCTAGAAAACTAGAAGCATATTTTTAAGCTGAATTATCATGTTAACTTATACTGCTTAGCGTATCTGTGGTCTTTGATGTTTTGAATGAATTTATGAGTTTATTCAGTTAAAATTATAAAACATTATAAGAAATTTTTTTTTGCCACTTTG
Organism: Meleagris gallopavo; assembly: GCF_905368555.1. NCBI lineage: Eukaryota > Metazoa > Chordata > Aves > Galliformes > Phasianidae > Meleagris > Meleagris gallopavo. The sequence continues at coordinate 151,320,422 of NC_139404.1, read as the reverse complement.
AAAGTCACTATTGACAGTAAACAAGTCTTCAGGAAGGCTATGATAAAACTATGCAGAAGTTTTTGCTGCATCTCTTATGCTTCTCTCTAAAAACACCTCAGACAAAATGCTATCTATATGCCTCCTAGGTTTACACGATAATGTCAAGAAAAGGTTTTGATGCCTGCTGCCAATTCATATCAAAGATGTCATGTGCTATAAATTTAGTTTATATTGGTGTAATTATCAGTGACACGGCCAGATTGTATTAATATTTCTGCTCTTGTTGCTTAGCCTAGGTACTTAACAATTTGAATGCCACAAAATATCAATACAGATGCTTTATGGCATCATGCCAGAGCAGCCTGGGGACAAGTAGGGTAGAAGTGGTTGACAGTTTTTGCTTGAGTATGGAGTTTGTTTGGTCTCATAAGACATTTATGAGGTCAATTGGATGTCATTTAAAATATCAGGAGAGAAACATATTTAAACTACACACTGTGTTCCACTAGGAACACTGAACTCTGCAAAAATACATAAAAGACATTGTGAGATCTTCATAGATAGGAAAGAAAAAAGAAACAGGACTGAGGCTGACAAGAAAGAGATCTTCCCCAGAGTAATATCTGTCCCTTTGCCACTCTCACAAAAGAAATTAGGCAAAAAGAAAAACAAAGTCACAAACAAACACACAAAGCTTTGAAGCCAGCAAACATTAATTTTCATCTAAGACAAGGTTTGTACTGATTGTTTAGATCCTTACCTAACAGCAGAGTAGGACAAAGAAACACTGAGGAAAAAGCCTCAGGATATGTTTACCAGGATGCTCATTGATAATGGAATAGCAATGATCAATGATTAAGTAGAAAAAATGAAAGAACAGAACATTCCTGTACTGACTGATGACGCCATTAGACTGCCAGTCAGCAGACGAGGCATTTGGTCTTGTTCAGTCATTAGCTGATGCTTGTACTCATGGAGAAGACAGTATTTTAATCATCTGTACCTCAGTTTCTTCATCTATTAAAAAGTGAAGTGACTTCATTGTGAGTACTTCGACTATTTAGGGTTTGTAAGAGGTTGGAGGAGCCAAATAATGTCACCACTTATCATAAATGATTAGCATTTATCATTATAAATAGTCAGCAGTCAAATACTGACATAAATATACATAACTTATACATGTTCTAGGACTTCTGTTGCCTTACTAGGCTACTTTCTCTACCGCCATGCCTACTGCTGAATTTCCATTAGCATATATTTTACAGTTCTCCAAACATGGATATTTGGTTTTCTGCAGTACTTTATATAGTACTTCTAATCTCTATTAATCAGATTTCAACAGAATACCTGTATTCTCACTCATATACTATGAGTGATATTTTTCCCGCTAAGATTTTGTCAGCCAAAGTTAGGTGCCTGATCTAAGTCAGTCTCCTATAATCGAGAAAAAAATCAAGTGATTTTTATGACCATACAGAGCAGGTGCTTTAGGTGGGGAGAATTGTCCTCTAGGAGTGCCAGCCCTTCTTCAACAGCACACAATTAGACTGCAGCAATGAGTGCAGCAAATCTGCTTATGGCATTGAAGAATCATTCTGATTGAGGCATTTGTGTGGGATGAAGAAAAAAAAGACACTTGAGGTGAGGAATTTAACATCAGTGTCCTAACCTTTTGTATATTTAATGTCTATTTCTTACTCAGTGACGTTTTACTTAGAGATCTCCACGAAGAGAGATGACCCACTGAAGTAAAATGCTTTTATGGAATACAGGTTCATGTCTCCACTCTTCTTCATTTGAACAACAGATGAATCCAGGTCTTCCTCTTTTCAGAGGACTGTAAAAAGCAGCAGGATATAGACCCCCTAGCACAGATAGCAATATAGTTTCCAAAAATCAAAATCATACTGGTAATGATAAAGGAAAAAAAAATGATATTCCCCTTACAATTCTGTTTAACACTTCTACAGCAATGTATAAGATATTTCAGCACACAGATGTCAGGGGAATATATCTGCTTAGCTGACCTAGTTGCTATTGATTTGAGTACTAATTAAATGAACTAGACTGACTCAGCATTGCTATGGTGGTTTTGTAAGATATAGTAAAATCTTGATTCCCAAGGCTTTGCTGATACCAAGGTCTTCACAAAATTATTAAGAAAGCCAAACTGTCATGATAAGCTAAAATTTAATGACATTTCCTTTTGTTCTCTGATGTATAGTAATCACAAAAACCAAAACAATGATTTATAAGACATTCAGGAACACCAACAATTTTTTGGAGGCTGGTAACTTGATTTTTATTTTGCTGTGTTAGAGGATAGTATTAAGAGTACAGAGAAGTCACAAAATCTGCTTAGAAGACTGAAGAGGTTCTCAGCTACTTTTGCTCCTAGTTTGGAGAAAGCAGATATGATAATTCCCATGATGTGTAGTGAAAAATTGAAGACATCTGGATATACTTCTTGCCTGTGTTAATATAACATAGAAATCCTTCTATTCGCTGTCTCGCAACTTAATGTAGAACTGGTATCATTGACATGATAAATGAAGATACATCTCAGGGCTTTGGCAATTATTTAACTTATCCTAAATTGTACATTACATGCTTATGTATGGGACAACAGACATCCATTTTCCAAAGCAATGCAGAAAAGAGAGAAAACAGCTCAGATTATGATAAAAGAAACTTTGGGGGGTTTTGTTGTCATTTTACTTTTAATAATGATTATGAATTTGAATATATTCAAACAAGTCTTGAATAAATGCCCTCACCTTTTTCACTGGGGTCAAGGAAAGTAGCCTGCTAGAGAAGTCTTTACAAGGAAATTTTAGGTGCTTCAGTCTCAAAGCAGAAAAAATAATTTGGACTCTACTTCAGGTGCTTTGGAACTCGTATGTGACAGATCCAGAATGGCTGAATGCTGAGGTGGTTAGGGGTGAAGTCTTTTAGTGTCAACAGAAGAAGGGGATTTGGAGTATAGAGCACAGGACTATCTTTCTAATCTGTTTGTACAGCTGCTATAATGGAAAACTGCAGACCTGAAAGCTAAGATCAGACTCCAGTGTGTTACAGATTTTGTAATGGTAGGTTGTCTGAACAATCAAGAGAAAATAATTCCTCATTATGTTAGAATATAGACATGTTATACTTTGATGCTGCATGTGAAATTTCAGAATGACAGAATGAAGATTTCTGAGATTCCAAGGATACCATCCCTCATCTTGAAATAAAAAGATTATATTAATATTTATTTAATAGATCTTTCTTCACTTTAGTGATGATACTGTGAAAAAAAAAAAAGGCTGGAGAAGACATCATAGTGCAAAAATAATTATAATTAGGAATTGAGGGGTAGTAAATAAATCATCTTCTATATTGCTTTCTTCTTTTTCCTTCATTTTTGGTGTATTTTCATACACCATTTCCAGGATTCATTTGCATTCCAAGTGTTCTTATTAAAGCAACACCATTTATTCTACAATATATACAAGAGTTTCTATTTTTAAAATTCTATTTCAAGGCACGAGCTTGGCATACAAAGTCAAATCCCAGGAGCAAGTCCTTTCTTTCTACTTTAAAATATAAAAAATATCCATCTGAACAGTTTTACATTACATGAGGGGAAAAACAGAAGATGGTACTTACATGCACTTTCCCCCATGTTCTTCCCAACTGTAAAACAGCATCTGCATAAATGAAATAATAATAAAAAAAAAATTAAAAAAGGAAAGATGAAATCTTCCTCTTTTTCCCTGTAATTTTAGACATTTTAAGTACATATCTATGTATATTCAATGAACATAGAGAAAACTGAGTATAACCAACATAATAATTTCCCTGTGTAAATTTAATGCATATATAACATAGTCTTGTTGCCAAGTTAAATCATATTATTTTTTTTATGAAAGATCTGTACACTAAAAAGAAATTTTATCCATTTACTGTCATGCAGTTTGATCTTTGTAGTAGTAAGGTGTATAAAAACATAAATACAATTCTACCAAATGTGGGCTGCATTTCCAAAAAAAAGTAATAAAATAATAATAAGAAGAAGAAACAAAGGAAAAACAACATGACAAACCATACATAGATTTATTTGTTAAAATATGACTTCACTGCAAGTGAAGTTCCACTTGGAGTTAAAAACTTGTATTATTTTCATGTACTTAAGTGAATTTTAACCTTTTTTACAGTCTGGAGTAATTTCACTGCAAATATATTACATTAATTTCCTTGGAATATAGCAATTTAATCAGGCATATAATCTTCCATACAATCAGCAAAGGGGGAAGAGACGAGCAGAAGTTGTCACTGTTTGTGCTATAAGAAGTAAGAGAGATTCCCATAGTGCCCATACAGACTCAGCTGTCCCTGATAGCTGGTACTGCTATTCCACCATTATAGACAGATAAATCCACATGCAAGAGCTAACTTCATTAGCAACTGCAGTACAAGAATTTATTTAGGTGTTCAATGAGCCCACAAACTACTGCACTACCCAAGTACTTCATAAACAAGAAGGAACAATTTTCCAGAAAACTGTAAAGCTGGCAAGTATTATCTTTTTTATTTTTTATTTTTTAACCAATAAGTGGGCAATTAGTACAAAGAGTTTAGATGGCTGCATTTCTGAGGTGCTGAGTATCTTCCATTCATATTAGTTTCATCCTGAATTTTTGGCTCTTGGTAGCTCTTCAGGATCAAGTGAATTGAACCAGATTGTTGTAAAAGCCTGTGGCAAAGTTGGAACGGTAAGCCTGATTTTACACAGTTCTAATTGAATGACTTAGTGGAAGAGCATTTGTCATTATGCGGAGGATGTAAAGAGACTTTGGTGTTATTTTCAGGAAGAACCTCACATATTACCTCTAAGCACCACATGTAATGGCACATGAGTGAGTGAAATTATTTTTCAAATTTCTGTGAAGTGAATTCCGTCCCCAAAAATATGATTAAAAAAATGATAAAAAATATGATAAAACAATTTACACTTATTTTATTTCTGTTTTATTTGGATATATGCTGAACTCTGCTCTCAGAGCAGTGTCTAGATATATATTAAATAGTAGAAACTATGTACCATGATTGATACAGACTCCTTTCCACTGTCAACATGAGTTTACTTATACCTATGTTATCATTTTCATATTTTAAAGATTTTCTTCATGACAAAAAGTAAAACCTCCTGTTATATTTCATATTTAGGTGATAATCTAATTTTATTACACTTAAATCTGAGAAATTTTCCTTGAAAGCATAAGCTTGGATGAAAATTAAATGCAAGTAACAGTCTATACTGATTTATGTTGTGCATAAATTTCCTGGGGTTTTAGTAATATTTTTGTTCATTTGTAATTAACTATAATTATTTTATTTTAAAAGACAGTATAGTTCCAGCCTGTTTGTCACAGGCAGCAAGCAACTGTGGATTTTTATTTCATCTTTAGCATTACATTTTTTCTTAAAGTTTTATTTCTTTTGCACAAGCAAGATATAACTACAGGAAAAAACTTTCTAGCTATTCATGACTACATTTATATTCACTCTGAATTCTGTGTAGGTCACCTACTTAATGTGTTCAACAGAGGTGTCATAATTTCTACAACTTTTAAATCCAAGAGAGTGGTGCCTGATTCAAATTGCAGCCAGTCCAGGTTGTTGAGGGTTTTGTCTGCACAATCAAAAGACAGAAGTGATACATAATGCCTTATTTTTCAGGGCTAAAACACAACTGCAGGGTTGGTCTGACTTACCTCCAGGGTTGACATCTGCCACTATGCAGGTCACCACAGGCTTCCTTCAGAATCAGAGGAAGGCATTTTGTGAAAGGAATTAATTCCATTAGGTATAGGCACCTACTTCACATGGGTCATATCATGACCCGCATCTACTGCGTGTGTTAAGTAGATCTCCTCTGACAACTTTCAGTCAGAGGAATGTTCCTTCGTAGGAGCATTAAGTTAGATGTTGTGATTCCTTCTTTCACAAGGAGAAGATCTGGAAGCAGTCATTACTTTTGCAGTCATCCTGTAAGTGAATGAAGCAACTGAAGAGGACACAGGCCAATGGAAAAGCATGAGGAACAAGCAGTGGGAGCTAGAAGGCCTGGCTCAGCCCTATGCTCATTGTTGGCATAAACAAAACCTACTGGGAAGAATTCTGTGACTGGTGTGTCATGATGGATCATTCTGGTCAACAAGTTGAATGTGAGCCAGCACTGTGCCCTGGCAGAGCAAAGGGACAATGGGTGCAGCAGGCCCAGCACTGCCACTGGGTGAGGGGAGGGACTGTCCCACTCTGCTTTGTGCTGTGCACATCCAGCACTGGGGGTGGGGTTGGATGCCACAATATATGAAGGACATAAAACTATTACAGTGGCCAAAGGAGGGCTATAAAGATGGCGAAGAGTCTGAGGGAAAGATGTATGGGGAGTGGCTGAGGTCCCTGAGTTTGCTCAGCCAAAAGCAGAGGAGCTGAGGGGAGCCCTAATGGCAGCTGCAGCTCCTCACAGGGAGCAGAGGGGCAGCGCTGAGCTCTGCATTCTGTGACAGCGACAGAGCCAAGAGGAACAGGTCAAGGGAGGGACAGCTGGGTGTCAGGGAAAGGGTCCGCACCAGAGGGTGGTCAGTCATGGAACAGGCTGTGCAGAACAGTATTCATGGAACCAATGCCAGAGCTCAAGAAGTGTTTGGACAATGCTCTCAGATGTGGGATTTCGATTTTGGGTGGTCCTGTGTGGAGCCAGGGGTTGGACTTGAAGTTCCATGTGGGTCTGTTCTAATTCAAGGTACTCTATGATTCTATGATTCTAGGCAGAAAGGTTCTCCCAAGGTTGAACATGGAAGTTAAAATCACAGAATCACAAAATCACAGAATGGCCAGGGTTGGAAGGGACCTCAAGGATCATGAATCTCCAACCCCCCTGCCACATGCAGGGCCACCAACCTCCCCATTTAATACTAGACCAGGCCACCCAGGGACAGAAATCAAGGCATCTCCATTAAATATCTTTACCTGGAAGCAGTTGTGGTTGTGCCTGCATGCCAAGTATGCTCCTAGAAGTTCTCTTCCAGCTGCCCAGAGACTTCTGGAGTACACGGACACATTCAGCCTGGTTAACTGGCTATTAGGACAACAGAAGAGTACCCAAAGACCTGGTCTAGCTGACCTTTTGTAGCATATGCTGGCCCTCTAATGCAAGTAGCTACAAATAGTCCCTAATACAGCTGACCAAGTAAGTTTCCTAAGTTGAGGAAGATTCTGAGTACTTTTAGCACAACTCAGTCTCAAACATAATGAACAAACAGGAGTTTCGCTACAAGTAGTTCTTTTATCTGTGAACTTCTAAGCAATCAGATAACCTCATTGTTCTGTATCTGATTTAATATCAAGAATTGAAAAGAATAAACGCTCATTTTTTCCCTTACTCTTACCTTGATCTCTAATAAATGTGGACCAGAACTGCATACAGAATCTTGACCAGTGAGTTTTAGGAATGCCAATTCAAATGGCTTGTTTTAAAAAAAAACATAGTGGTATGCCCACACAGTGTATTCCTGAACAGTCTGTTAGGCTAAATCTAAGGATATTACTGATTTTTAACTACCTGTCATAGGCTAATTGTGAAGTAGTATTATACTATCAACTTCAGATATATGAAATAGTAGAAAGCTATTTAAACAAACCATTTTAGAGCTGTGGTACGTTGCTGAATGACAGTAGGAACAGCAATGAGAAGCTTTTTGCACCCTGTTCCTTGTTTGTACTACTAATTCAATCTGCTTCTCTTACAGGGGATATTGTAACTTGCTTTTTCAGGAGTCATTTCAAATTAAGTGTGTGGTTTGAAGCCAACATTGAGCCTTCCCATACAGTCATTAGAGATACAAAACACAAAGCTATCTGTCTTTAACGCATATCTTGGGGTGGGATGAATCACAATCTGCCTGCACCTCTCCCTCTGCCGATCAGAGCCTGAGGCTTAGAGAACAGCTCTAAGAAGTAAGAGCTCTGACTTAGCTAATTTTCAGTAAATTCAATCCCATACTTGGTTTTATTACAGCAAAAAGTGAAAAGGTAGTTCTGATGTAAGCAGGATCAATCCTACATCCTGTAAAGTTAATATCACAGAATCACAGAATCACAGAATTGTAGGGGTTGGAAGGGACCTCTAGAGATCATCGAGACCAATCCCCCCTGCCAAAGCAGGTTCCCTACACCAGGTCGCATAGGTAGGCATCCAGGAGAGACTTGAATATCTCCAGAGAAGGAGACTCCACAACCTCCCTGGGCAGCCCATTCCAGTGCTCCGTCACCCTCACCGTAAAGAAGTTCTTACGCACATTCGTGCAAAACTTCCTATGCTGTAGCTTATGTCTGTTTCCCCTTGTCCTGTCTCCACGTACCACTGAAAAGAGACTGGCCTCACCACTATGACCGCCACACCTCAGATATTTATAAACCTGGATCAGGTCCCCTCTCAGTCGTCTTTTCTCAAGGCTAAACAGACCCAGTTCACTTAGCCTTTCTTCATAGGGGAGATGCTCCAGGCCCTTCACCATCTTTGTGGCCCTCCACTGGATGCTTTCCAAGAGATCCCTGTCTTTTTTGTACTGGGGAGCCCAGAACTGGACACAGTACTCCAGATGAGGCCTTACCAGGGCAGAGTAGAGGGGAAGGATCACCTCCCTCGACCTGCTGGCCACATTCTTTTTAATGCACCCCAGAATGCCATTGGCCTTTTTGGCTCATGGCCAACCTGTCGTCCACCAGGACGCTCAGGTCCCTCTCTGCAGAGCTCCTCTCCAGCAGCTCATCCCCCAGCCTGTATTGGTGCATGCAATTATTCCTCCCTAGGTGTAAGACCCTACACTTGCTTTTGTTGAACCTCATCCGGTTTCTTACTGCCCAGCTCTCCAGCCTGTCCAGGTCTCGCTGAATGGCAGCACAGCCTTCAGGTGTGTCAGCCAATCCTCCCAACTTCGTATCATCAGCAAACTTGCTGAGGGTGGCCGCTATCCCCTCATCAAGGTCATTGATGAAGATGTTGAACAAGACCGGACCCAGCGCAGACCCTTGGGGGACACCACTGCTTACAGGTCTCCAGCCAGACTCTGCACCACCAACGACGTCCCTCTGCGCTCTGCCAGTCAGCCAGTTCTCAACCCACCTCACTGTCCACTCGTCTATCCCACACTTCCTCAGCTTTGTTATAAGGATGTCGTGGGAGACAGTATCAAATGCCTTTCTAAAATCAAGGTAGACTACATCTACCGCTCTTCTCCCATCCACAATAATATCCAGATGCAACAAGGGCAGCAAAAGTTTTTGGAGCATTGCAGATAATTTTGGCTAATTCTGTATTTAGTACTAAAATTCTGAATCAGCTTTGCATTATTAAAAGAGTGTAAAGCTGATTACAATGGCCAGGAAGCTGAGAGCCACAGAACCATTTTTTTTGTCAAGGAACCTATCCTGTTTTTGTAACTATACCTCCATTCACTTTGATGACATCAAAACATCTGAAGCAAACCATTTTTCACCTGCTTCAGAGTAAAAGCTGAAAAGTCAATGGGAATGTCACTCTCCCAAAAAATATCCATAAATCATGGATATTTTTAAAATACTGCAAGCTTTTGGAGACTCCATTGTTTATTTATTTATTTTTTCTGATGTATATCTTTTCCTATATCTTGTAGTAATGTCTTTTTTTTTCCCCTTACTTACTGAGCTATATATTCTCCATCTCCTTTACATCCTTTCATAAAGATCACAAGTCCAGCATACAGCTGAGCACAAATTTGCTTTCTGGTGTTCTCCTCCCCTTTGCTTGAACCTAATCTTTTCTTCCTATTGTATTTGTCTGACTTAAACTGTAACCTTTTGGGAGCAGTGAGTGTCTTGTTATGCCTTTGCAAAGCATGTGTGGATTATACCACCAGCACAATCCTGCGTTCTGAGTTTAAGAATATGTTGTCGAGAGCATGTTTTTTTAATGAAGCATAAAGCATTAGTTTTTTAGAAATGTCATTCAGGAAATAAAGACAAAATTGACACTGAATTTATTTGGGACTAGAACTGAAGTCTCCACAAAAATTATTATCTGTGATTGTCTATAATGAGACGAAGTTGTTGGGGTCATAGGAGCAATATAAGACCCAAATACTGTCTTGCCCCATTCTCAGTTTCCTGGAATTTCATTAGTGTGACATTTCAAAGAGAGGAGTAAGTGGTTTATATAAGCAAAGATAGTGCTAAGGAAAACTACAAAATATCCAATCCCCTGATTAAGAGTGTAGTATGATAAAGTGAAATCAAGACAGAAAATTAGAAGGAACAAATAAAATAGGCAAAAAAACTTAGATAAATAATAATAATGCAGCTAGCAGAGAAGAATTAGACATAATTGCTGTACTAGCGCATTGCTAATGAACCTGGAAAGAAACCAGGTGGAAGAGATCTATGTGTTGCCCAATGGCTCCTGCAGGCTGGAGATAGTAATATGGAAAAAGTTCAAGACAGAGGAAAATTTAATGAAAGTAGACTGTCTTGCCAAATCAACAGAAGAGAATAATATTATATTCTTTTCCATATAAAGAATTATAAGTAATGTGATTAACTAACACTAATTAGAGTTTTTCAGTGGTTGTCATATAAGCGTACACTTGCACATTTAAGTGCCAGTATTGTTTTGGGGGAAAGTAGGGAGTGGATTTTTTTATTATTATTAAGATTGTTTTTCTGGATAAGGGACATGAGAAAACGTAATGGTCAGTATTCTGGTACTGTCAGAATTATGATTCTCTTGCCACAATGTAAAAACCCCACAACCATTCTGTTCATAGATCCATCTGTAAACCTTCATTAACAGTTAAGAAATGGACTGAGGAATTTGACATAAAATCTCATTTTATTTTTTTGTTATCATTCAAAGCAGCTTTTTTTCCCTCTCTTCTTCTTCCTTTCCCTACTGCCCCCCCCCCTTCCCTCCCCTTTTTAAAAGAAAATCTTTTTCCCATGGCAGCTAAGCATGTGGTTAAAGGAGAAAAAATCATATTCACTAACTGATTTTCATTTAGTGCATCAGGAGCCTTAAGCCACTTTGCGTGCAGATTTCCAGTTTCAATTAGAATGGATTTTCAGACATCAGATGATGTGAAAAATTATCTCATTTGAATCACATGAAACCAAACCACTAAGACATTGCTGATGAGGGAAATAGCGGTCTCATCTTTCCTGTGGTGTGCCATCTCTATTAGACTTTGTAAACTGCGGCAGTTTGAAATCTTTAACCAGCCATTACTAATAAGCATATGTTAATTGTAGCAGAGATCATAAGCAGGTCAATTAGGAGGCAAAGACTGGAACAGAATGAAACATTCAGCTGGAGGGAGAATTCAGGGCAGGTGTTGGCCAGCATGCGTTGCCCTGGCAGGAGCTCTAAGCATCTTGGGTAGAGCTCATTTAATGTTTTGATTTGCTGAATTTGCATTTCAGATTTCCATTCCTAATAGACAATATAGTAAGTCTTTGTTAATGAGGGCTCTGATTACATGTGCCATTATAATTGGGAATTAGCAGACCAGCCTTGTTTTGGAGATTAAATCCAAAGTAAATTGGATTAAAGACAATGCTTCTGAAATCCCTTTCTTTTTGTTTTCACAAGCCAAAGGTGAGGAAAATTCCATTTGTTTTGTACATATAACTTCTACCTTGATTACCGTATCTTATGCATTGTATATATTTTTTGAACATAACATCTATTATCAGTTCTAACATTAAAAGCAAGTAAAACATTGCTGTGTATGCTTAAATATCTTGACAAGGCATCTAGCTTTGTTGTTGTGCATGGATGAAAAGAGTGCCAGCAGAGCATTCTGAAACATTATTTGTTATCGTAAAGTAGATGCCTCTAATTGTTCATCTACCCACGATATGTCTTTGTGCCCAGGGTATATCATTATTCTTAACTCTTGGTACATGATTTTATCCTATTTTCATTTACATTAGTTTGATTTCACTAATTTCAGAGGAGTTACTATAGTCTGAAACAGATTAATTTGTGATATAGTGCTACAGACAGTATTTAGATATAGTTTCAATTAATTCAGAAATAGGAAAACAGAAGGATTTCCTACTTTCAATTTGACCTGAGATATTATCAGAGAGCAAGATAAGTTCTGCCATTGACGAGACTGTCTGTAGAAAAGCTTTTTTGTAGCTGCAATAGTATCCAGTTGCAGAGCACTTTCCACACATCTTATTCTGTGGCACATTCATTTAAGTCAAAAAGTGTTCAGATTCCTTTAAAATTCCTATGGCTAATTTAGTTTTATAAACTATTTATACTCAAGCATTTTTATTAAGGAATGTGCAAAGCAGGCTGTTGTTTCTGGGATTGAAAACTGACAATAAATTTATTCTGCAATTGCAGGAAAAAAAGTCCAGCAAATAAAAGATAGCATATTCCATGTCATTGTGCCTTACCTCTTATATATAGAAGCAGCATCTTATATATCAGTTATCAAAAGCAAAAAATAGAGAAGCAGAGTAAGTTCTACTAAAGTAAATCAAATGAATCAACAATGTTCTTACTGTTTCGGGAAACTAAGGCATGCCAACTCAAAGGTTTAGAGTTTTCATAGTAGAAGACAACATTTATTTGCTGTTTTCATAATTCTAAAATATCTCTGTTTCTGGCTGTTACTTCCTTTGGACAAGCTCATAACTGGAGTAAGCCAGGTGTGCACTTTGACATAGTAACACAATTATTTGAGCATGCACAGAACAGGTATCACATAAAACTGTGTTAGACCATGAGGGATCTTTTAGCATTGTTGCTGTCTCCCTGCTACTTCTTAATAATCAGACTGAAAAAAAAAAAACATATATGGAACTATCTTTTTTGTTGTTGTTGTCCACTTTCAGTCTTACAGAAGGGCAGGTCATATTAGCCATGCAAGAAAAACAGATATGCTGGAGTCCAAGGGTAGATGGAATTACTGGGCAGTTGCATGTGAACTCTCCAGCATAACTAAGAAGTTGCTTTTTGTTAGACTTATTTTCAGAGCAGAACAAAATAATGCAATTTATACTGCTCCTACCTTTGCTATTTGAGATGTTTAGATTAGAAAATTTTATTTAGTAAAAACTGTGGTGAAATAGAGATGTGCATGTAATCAGTGCTTAGACACTGCACATACTCATTTAGCACTTACTATACCTTACACTGTAGATGAGTACTTTTACAACCCTCTCTTATTTTCATGTTGAGTATTACAGGTTTTATGGAAGTAGGTTACTTTCTCCATTACATCTGTTTATCTGACAGAGAGAACGCGAAGGTGAAGCTGCACATGAAAATTTTTCCAAGGAAATATCAGAGATCACAGTTGTTCTGTGATAGTTATGTTCAGTGCTAGCATCAGTGTTACCACTCTTGCACTGTCAGTGTCAGTCTCCCACACTGCGTTTCGAATACTAAGTTCTACTCTCTCAGTACTACCATGAAAATAGATTTAGCCATTAAATTGATGACAGATAAAAGACTGCAGAAATTATAGCCATTTGTTTAGGTTTGGCCATGTGTATCATATGCACAAACTCATGTTGGAATATGGCTGTATGTGTGTCTAGAGACAAGCATACAATGAAAAGAGCAGGGATTTTTAAAGACTTAGAATATGAGAAGTAGAGATGTATAATAGTCATGACACTTTGCCTGGCATTTATGAGACATCAGTTCCTCAAAGTAAAAATATTAGTATTCTAGCAAAGCAGTTCTTGAAAAAGAATTAGTACATGGAGTATATAGAACAACGATGTGAAAAACAAAGGAACTGTGACAGGACAAAAAGCCTCACATATGGTAGAAAGCTAGGATTGCAGCAAAACCCACGGCAAGTGCTAAGTATGTATTAATTATTGCACAGCAACTCAAAAAAAAAAAAAGCTTGTGTAATTAACCTCAAAGTCTCTCTCAACTGATTTTTTCCTCTAGGCATGAGCTTTGTCAGGAAGTTTAGCAAATGGTGGATGTTTCAACATCATTTTTACAGAAGAAGAGTCTTTGAACCTTAACCATAAGAGACCTACTGTCACGAGAGTGTTATTATTTATGACTCCTATTATCTTTTGTTTCCAACAGACTTTTTAGCTAAACAGTACTCAAAAATTGTAGGGTAACGAGTCTTATCCCAGGTTATTTGCAAGTTAAGGTAGCAGTGTTCCTCAAAGCATGACCCTAATCATTCTTCTGTGACAAGTACCTGTATGTACATGAGCACTTTCTAGCATTTATATGGCATGGAGATCTCTGAAAATGAACTCAGCATTTAATTAGGGACTAAGCTTAAGACAGAAATTTGGAAAGCCATACATCAGGAGTAGGTTTGCTTTTGTGCTATTTCAGTTACTGAGACACACTACTTTTACATTAGCCAATTCTTCTCCAGATCTTCTCCTTTCTGGTCATTGATTTTTTTACTGCTTTATATGTTCATGGACATGATAGAAATTTAAGTGGAATGTGACCTGTTGGTGTGCTCTAGAAGAGAATAAGAAAAAGAAATAAGGAAAGATGAGCTAAGGGAAACAGGTATAGTGATCAAGGGATACTAGGAGAAAGTTATAGGAAGGTTGAGATGAAGGATAGCTCAGGATGACTCATCAGTGTGTTCGGGAGACCTTACTGGGGAACTTTTCCTTTTAAGTGTTACTACCTGTACTGATTCTGGCTGCAGTACAGTTAATTCTGCTATAAGAAGTGAGAGCAGGGTAGCAAGCAAAGGAATTCGGAGAAGCTGTTCAACTTTGTAGTCTTCCTTGGATCTTCACTGGCACTAAAGACTTCCAGGGACAAATGTGAGCCCATTCCTTTTTAAAGGTCTGAAATATCAGTCCAGCTATGACAGTGCCCCACAATGATTTGGTTCCTGCTTGGAGAGGGAGAGAACTGCACTCAGAATTTCCTCCTCTCAGGGCATTGCACTGACCCATGAAATCTGATTAGTAGAACTTCCCTCCTGATGGCCTTTCTGGGATGTCTGGTAGAAACTGAATATCTGGTAGTACTCAAGATGCTTCGAAGTCCAAAAAATTGGAACATCTGTCTGTTCTAAAACTAATAATAAGGACTTGGAATTCATAATTAGAGGAATAAAGCATTTCTCTTTCTGGGAACTCTATTGTACACTGTATATTGCTGTATAATTTAAAGAAGACACACATTTATTTTTAATGTGTTTAATATTTGCAATTTATTTCACCAAGAGCTAGTTTGCTCATGGTTACCAAGCTCTTTTGGAGCAAACTCCCAAAAGACAGTTGATATTTTGGAATTAGTGGGACCAGTTCAGTTCTGAAGCAGGCAGTAAGTACACCACTGGTGATAGTATTACTACTCCCAACCCTCTCAAGGAAGAAATCAGGCCAACAAAAGCACAAATATTAGTGGCAAAGATCTCTTTTTTTTTTTGTTTTTTTTTGTTTTCGGAGTACTAGAGGGTATAGGTAAACTGGAGAGGAGGAACAAAAGAATTGAAAAGGAGGTTATCAGCACAGAAGATTGAACCTCATTAGATTCAATCAACTAAGCAATAGGTTTCCTCACTTCTTTTGATACAGAATGGCTACTCCAATATACAAGTCTCATGAGGCCCCATAATTTAAATGAGTAGCTTTCTGGCAGGTAAATGTACATGCAATGACTGAGATTTTCAAAAGGGAATTTGGATTTGCAGTCCCATCACTCTGGATAAGCTCTGTTTGATTTCCAGCTTGCTCCTTGATACTACTTGTCCCACTAAGATGTCACTTAACTGGAAGCTGGCTCGATAGGTTTGACAGCTTCTTCAGTTCTGTAGTGGTGGATTGGCATAACTCTATATGATATGAGAAGACATGAGTAATAGGAGATATTTGTTGATAAGTGGATAATTGTTTGTATACTGTTTCACACAGGGAAAACATATGTTCTGATCTCAAGGGACTGTCTTGCATTTGTACAATGTCCCAAACTCTATGTTTTCCCTTGGACCAATCCATCTAAAGATAAACATCACTGTAGCGACAGTTAATTAAATATTCTTACAAACTAATGAATTCTATTTTTTTCTAAGTCAATTTTCCATAGATTGCAATGCTAAATCAACATGGTTGTTGTTATGCTTTTCATATATATATGCGTGCATATGTGTGTGTGCGTTTTTTTGCCCTACATCCTCCTTTAACAAACTTCATTATACAAACCCCATTGCTCTGATGGATAAATATTAAAAATGATATTTACTTCTTTTTACCCCCTTAAATTTTATGGACCTTTTATCCTACTATCACTATCCTCAACAATAAAATAAAAGATTGTTCAACGAACACTAGGGAACTGACAAGGTGGAGGACCAAAGGGCTATCCAGAGCTGCCTCCTGTTACTAAAATTCACTCACAGAGTGAATTTAGCTGAGTGCTAAAGCACTTACTTTTGGTTCCTGCTGTTGCTATCCTTCACCTCACTTGATGAGGGAGAGCCCAGAAATTCCAGGTCAAAGCACTGGGCACAGGGAACAACTGAGGTTGCTTGGTTAAGATCTAAATCATTCCAAACTCAGCAGTTTTCATACGATATATGCCTTGACAACTCAGTTTGCCCGTTCCTTTGCAAAGTAAATTTAGACACGATAGCAATGTTTCTTTGAGTTTTGGACCTTCTGGGCAAAGAAATAAAATAAGGAAAACCTTGAAAAAAAGCAGCATAACAATAACTCTACCTATTGCCCCTCGGTTTCTGTAAGTCCTATGCAAACATGCAGACACATTTCCATACTAAAACACAATATGCACAATATACTGCGCTGATGTCAGATTTCGAAGCTGATGTCAGATTTCGAAGCTGATGTCAGATTTCTTATTTAGGTGTTTTAATAAAAAAACATTGAGTTGGCACTAGCATCTAAGGGATGCATGCATATTTTTTCACCTGAAAATGAAATAATAGCTTTCACTGAGAGAAACAGCTCCAGAATGGGGTGTGTGTGTGTGTGTGTGTGTGTGTGTGTAGGGGGTGGCAGAGGCTATGACATAGCATATGAAGTCAATAGTGTAGTTGTTATTATTTATACATGAGTAAAGATTACAAATGCAGGCAATAGCTCAGATCTCTCACCCCCTGGATCTGTGAAACCTGTCACTCAGTCTCCTGCGGTGTGTCTTCCTGTCTCTGAGCCATTGGACCACCTGCTGCCATGACTCTCATCTATTGCATCGCCCGAAGGCCTCGATGATAACAGCATTGATTCCAATGTACATCTAATTACTTCTCATAATCTATTCATTTCACAATAGTGTAGTGAAACATCTGTCACATCATAAACTCTTTAGTATCCTTATCAAACCACCAAAACATACTCTGCTGCCAATTGGCAGCTACCTTGCTTTCTCCTCTTATTAATACGATGCAAACATATCTATGTTTTTTCGGTTGTTTTACATGAATTTCCCTGATGACCAGTGAAAAAGAATTGGGCAAACTACAATTGTAATGTCTATTCACTACATAGTGAGGTACTATTATTGATGTCATACAAATACCAGTGAAAATTGCTTTGTTTCTTCTAGAGATAAAGGCTCTAAATAGAGTCTTTAACATTTATAGCATGATAATAGATGGCTCCCTTCCATGGCTCAGTGTGACTGATTCATTTACTAAAATAAGCATCACAGGAATTATTACATTTGAGTGCTATATTGCATGGGAAAGGCTTTTACCTTTATAGTTTTTACTCTACCTGTGGGCAATTAATGCCCACTTTTTCTTCATGCAAGAAATCAAGAGCAAGGAGACCTATTAGCACATATTTTTATTATCAAATTATAGAAAATCTATCTATCCCAATAGGATCATGAATATACAGTCATATCTAATAAGGAGGGCTTATTAGTCAACTGAAAGAAAGTTCAGATATTCAGGCAACAACAAGAAATAAACGGAATGGGGTGCTGCTGGTTTTCCATTACATACTAATTTAGTGTGAACAATAAATCCTATGTGAAAGGAGGGGTATGTTAACTGTATAGTTACTTTCATTTTCAATATCTACATTGAACAAACTGAGTTTTGTTCTTGTTTTAAATCTGCAATGGAAATGAATTCAGTGTTGATTTGATATCTTTAGAAATGGAAGCCGTTTGTTCAACCATAGAACAGATCGAATCTGAGCAGCCATTCTGGCAGCTTCCTCACAATGCACTTCAGCCTGGATTTTGGAGGATTCACTTTTCTATGGCTTTGAGTAGCCAGTGAGGAGGCTGATTTGGATTCTCTGACAAAGCTGTAGTGTAATGCCAGTGACTGTAGTTATTTTTATTATCTGAACATCTGGCAGTAAGGAACTGGATTGCAATCACCAATTCAGACCACATTTTGTTCCTGACCTTGCTGAGAATCACATGGGTGACCTAAAGGTGAAAGAGTCCATATCTCATTACCAACCCCCAAGACAGCCAGTTCTCTTTTATCCATTTGTCAATATATAATGCCGTCCAATATATAATGCAACCTGAATATTTATCAGCCTCTATTTTCATCTCTTGTGCATTTTCTGCTTTGGAATAGGTACCATTTGTACCTTTTTACTTAAGGCATATGTTTTTACATAAAAATACACTGACTATTCCAGCACTGTGGAAAGCGTTCAAATATTCTATTGTTATTATCATATCTTAATTATAAGCATGTCCAATGTGTAAGTCACTTGAAAGTTAGTTTTTGACCTTTTCAGTTCTTCATGCCAACTTCTAGAATGGCTGGGATTTATAAATTAGGAACATTCCTCCTCACTAAGGGAGAAAGAAGGAAGAAGACATTTTTTACCTAAAGACAAAATGGAGCCCTGGGAAAATAGTGGTAACATTGCCCACAGCAGGGGGTTTGGAACTTGATGATCCAACCCAAGCCATTCTATGATTATATGATGAAAGCTCAGAGCTCACAAAACAGCTCAATACTACGTGAAGACTGATCTTCTGATTCTTCATTCCAAGTATCTAAACTTGCTTTATCATGTCTATGGAAGAATTACTTATGAGTTACAGTACATAGTTTGTAGCAAAATGTCCAGAAGGGAAAGTAATGTATGCAGTAGTCTAGTGTTCATCCACTGAGACTGGTAATATCTTTGGATTACTTTGCTCTGTGTGTTTCCTTGAGGAGTCACGTGTAGATTTTGCTGTTCGTGGTTCTCCCACTGTGGTTTCACCATGGTCCAAAATGCCTCATGGACTGACTGTAAAATGTCACCCTGAGAAGAGTATAGTGTTCTTTCTCAGTTATGTTCCATCAGTGTCAAGAAGCTTCCCTAGCTGCCATGGTACCTTTTTACATAGTGGTTTTTTGTATGCCAGAGGGGCAATATAATGACATGAAACAAGAAATCTAATGGACAGTGTTCCTACCTGGCAGGAGTGTTGGAACTAGATACTTTTAAAGATCCTTCCCATTCTATCATTCTATGATGCTATGAAAACAATGATATTAAACACCTGGAATTTTCATAAATCCTTGTTAGAATAATAGTTTCATCAAAAACGTAAACTATACTGAGAATAAAGTGAGATTAATATAAGGTATTGAAATTTTAAAGAATAATTTGCATAAAGTTAATTTACTATTTCACTTTTGAGATTTTCTTCATAGGATTGATAGATCAAATTGAGTATTTTTCTTTATAAATGAAAACTGAGTTTCTTATGTAGTTACGTGGTTCTGGGAAATAAAGATTTCTAAGATATCACAAAAATAACAGTCAAATCTTGAAAGAGATTTGAAGAGAAAGAAAGACATCACCTAAATTACAGATTACATTTAATACTCAAATTCTATAGTACTAAAGTGCGTAATACACTGTCATTAACAAGTACTGGAAATTTTAAGTGGGAAATTAGAAAATGAAAGATGTTCAAAAATTTAAATTATACAAGGAGATAAGAATAACATCTATGGGCATATGGCAAAAATTTACCAGTGTTGCACTTAAGGACTGTATCAAAACTAAGTGGAAGAAGGTATTTTATTTTGATAGCTGTATTGAAAGGATTACAGGAATAAAGTGAACAAACAAACAAACAAATGAATAAATCCCAGCACTCTGTTCTAAGGAAAATATCTGTAAATTATTTTGGAGAAAATGAAAGAAATGTGTTCAGCATAAATTGGGATATTCAGTGGTATTGGAGAGAAAAAAGTATCAATTTGTCTTAACATGAAGGTCAATTTTTAGGCAAAATAAAAAATTTCAAAGAGATCAAATATTAGTTCTGAAAGTCTAAAAATAACATTTAAGACAATATCAAAATGTAACCCCTATTTCTTTTCTGAAACCATGGACTTGACCCAGATTTTCAAATCTTCATCTTCTTCCCAAAGGGGGTTTTTAAAAAAATTCATTGTCCATCAGAAGTAGATAAATAGATGAATAGAAATGTTTCAGTGTTATTTCAGAATAAATCTTTGGATTAGGAAAATACAGAGACCTAATAACAGAAAAACAAATAGGCAAATAGAATTTAAAGCAAAATAGTGTGGTGAATTGATCTTGGCTGGCTGCCATACGCTCACTCAGTTGCTCTCTCCCTCTCCTCATCAGAACAAGGAGAGAGAATAGGATGGGTCAACATAAAGACAGCGAGATCACTTACCAGCCATTGCCACAGGCAAAATGGACTTGACTTGGAGAACAATGATTTATCATCAGTTAAAATAGTTTAGAGCTATGAGGAGCAAAGACCAAAAAAAAAAAAAAATTAATTTAAAAAACACACCTTCCTCCCACCCACTTTTTTTCATGACCCTTACAGGTCACTTCCAACTCAAACAATTCTGATTCCTTTGCAGGAGCCCAAGGCAATTCAGAGTGGAGGGAAATGGGGTTGTGATCTATCCACAGAAGTTCATCTTCACCACTTCTTTGTCACATTTATCTCCTGCTCCATGAAGGGTCCTATCCACAGTCTGCAGTCCTTCAAGAACTGCTCCAGAGTGAGCTCTTTAAAGGCTGCTATCTTTCAGAATAAGACTACTCCAGCATGAGCTTTCTATTGGCAAAACATTCACCTGCTCTGGTGTGAAGTCCTCCATGGACTACAGTGTTGATACCTACTCCTGCATGCTCTTCTCTCCACGGGCTGCAAGGAAATTTTGGCTTGGACTGCTACCGCACGTCCTCCCTCTCCTACTTCTCTGACTTTGGTGTTTGCACTGTTGTTTCTCACTTAAATTCACTTCTGCTCTGTCCATTTGTCTTTTTCTGCACTTTTTAAAATACATTTCCCCAAGGTGTTGCCAACTTGTCTGTTGGGCCCAGCTGCACTTGGCAACAAAGTTTGTAAATATTCATCTCTTGAAATAGAAGAGAAGGAGGCAGGAAGACAAGAAGTTGAAAATAAACATTTAACGACTTTCAGTTGTTCGGGACATAAGCACTGTGAACCAGTCTCTAATACCAAGGGCCCCTCTGTGAATAGGTAGCTTTTATTTGTCTATACTCATATTACTCAGCTGCAAGACCTGTTTTCCTGGTCATGTACTGGCACAACTCCTCCCTGTTGAACTGTAGAAATTATCTCCATGGGAGAACCTCTTGGAATGGGTCCAGAGGAGGGCCACTGAGATGAGAGGGCTGGAGCACCTCTCCTGTGAAGAAAGGTTGAGGGAACTGGGATTCTTTAGCTTGGAGTACAGAAGGCTCCAGGGACACCTCATTGTGGCCTTCCAGTATTTGAAGAGAGCATATAAACAGAGGGAGAATGACTTTACAGCGGTGGATAGTGATAGAACAAGGGGATTGCTTATAAACTGAGACAGGAGAGATTTAGGTTAGATATTAGGAGGAAGTTTTTCACTCAGAGGGTGGTGACACACTGGAACAAGTTTTCCAAGGAGGTTGTGGATGCTGCATTCCTGGAGGCATTCAAGGCCAGACTGGATGTGGCTCTGGGCAGCCTGGCCTAATGGTTGGCAATCCTGCACATGGCAGGAAGGTTGAAACTATATGATCTTTGAGGTCCTTTTCATCCTAGGCCATTCTATGATTCCATAATTCTATGATTAGATAAGAAGAGTCTGCAGAAGAATGCCCTTGTCCTCTGCTGCAGGACATTTTTTGTAGGGAAGGTTTTGTACTGGTTCCTAACAGCCACCTCCATTAGGAGCAAGGGAGTGATGCAGTGGTTCCACTCTCCAGGACATGGTTCTCAGTCTAGATCTTCTGCCTCTCCTTGTCTGCTTCACAGGTTTATTTTCTTCTGCATAGCAGCTAACACTTTATGCCCTTTTACTACACTGTCTTAAGTGGTGTTCTTAATACCTATCATCTTTTTTTGGTGTTAAGTAAGAATGAAATTTCATTCAAATATAGAAAAAAAGATTTTTGCAATTCTTGGATAAATGGATTGTAGCCTCCATATTCATGCCTAGAAATGGATCTAGTAAAAATAATCATTTTTACTAAAGCCACTCCCCCACATCCCAAACAAAAGCTAGAGTGAAAAAAAAAAATAATGTACTTATGTTTTTTTCAAAGTTTTTCTAATTTTCAATGAAAAATAAATGAGTTTTAAAAGTTTTTGAGAAGTTTTGAACTGTATTAATTTAGGCAAAATAAGATTTTCCTTCTCAAGTGTCTTAAAGTGTAGAGAAAATGCTCATATTCTTTTGTCTCTTTCTTCAGAGAATAGCTCAGCATCTATATAGTGAACACAAGTTTCATGCCTTGGATATAAAATTAATTTCCAAAACATTGCAATACCAGGACAGCTTACAGTACAAATCACTATTTTTTATACTACCAAGACCAGATTGCATGAGTTTTTCACACACTGGTTAGAGGAAAAGACAATTGAACAGTGACCCCACTGGGCTTCCTAGGCAGCTGAATTTGGATATACTGAAGTTCTTCACAGTATAAGGAGGACTATGAAATGGAGAAGATTCAAGAGAAAACAGGAGATATTAAGTGTGAAGAACAAGTTTGTGGTTGAGCAGTCTCACTTTCTTCTGACTGTCCATTAGAGAACCAAGCAAAAGGCTATCTTATTTTTTTGCAGCATCTGTTTTCATGTACGGATGTTAAGAAAACTAATTTAAAAAAAAACACATATGTGACTGACACCTTCTAAGAGAGAGTCATATTGGGAAGAAGATGATCTACTACCTAAGAAAGGTTTTGGCCTTGATGAATTTTTAAAAATAATAACTAAGAATGACAGGGAGCAGGATAGTTGTTGTATAGTCCCAGCTATCATGCAAAAATGCAACAAAATTTAGATTCATTCCGGATAGAATTGGATGCATAGTTGAGTTGCAGAAGATAGATACCTGCAGAATCCACAGATAGAAATGAGCACCTCCAGAGATCAATCCCATTTGTTGCAGAAAATTACCAACTGAAGTATGTAACTATTTACTGTCTTTGTCTCTTTTCTAACAGCTAGGACTGGATGTCAACAGTAATTTAAATCAGGTTTATCAGTTAGGTGCAGAAATTGAAGTGGGAAGAATCTGTTCCAGCATGGATTTAACTCAACTGGTTTATTAAACTTTTTTTTTTTTTCTGTTGTTGTTGTTGTTGCTGTTTTTTCTTCATTTGTTTGTCACACTCTAGGCTCAATTGTATTTTTAGTTGAAATGTTTTTTAGCCTGAACAACACTAACTACAGTGCAGTGGCTCCAAGATTCAACCGCAATCTTGAAAGGGCTTTTCTGATGGTGTTTAGGGGAATGGAATATAAGTACAGAAAAGTCCTTTGCAGACATAAAGACATTAACATTACTCATGTTTTCTTACAAAATTGAATGCAAAAAGGGAATGCTCAGTCATCTTCTGGTATGACACTGAAATTATTGTTGATTCAGCATACCATAAAATGTCAGATTTTGTCAGAACCTGTGGTTGCCTCACCTCTGACAAGTACAAAGAAAGGATAACAGTGGAGAAAATATTCTGGTGTCAATGACTATGTGTATAGTTTTATGTTGATTCCTAGATGAGTTTAAAATAACAGATGGTGTGTTAATGCTGCCTTTAGGTATTTATCTTGAGGCTTCAGTGGTGGATACTGTCATAATCAGGTGCTCTGAAGCATCTCCAGTAAGAATCCAGCTGTTTTCCAAGGAGGAAACCTAGGTTGCTAACTTAGCACCATAAAAAAATATGTGATGCATTGTGAATACCCCTCAAGCCCATATTTTCAAAATACTATGGAGATTCAATGTTTGGGAAAGGAAGTATTTCTATGATCTTTCACAGATATTTAGACCTTTTCCAGCCCTTGCAAAACTGCAGAAGTAACAGTCCTGCATAATCCTGTTGTGTTCCAGCTGAGGTTTATGCTCCTTGGGTATCAGAATCATTAATAAATTGTATATGCTGCACAGTAGTAGAGCAGCCTTGACAGGACAAGGGCCTTATTCAGCTGAATGAAGTTAGAGACTGAATTGTAAAAACACTGAAGTGTTTTTAATCTATTTACATGAGTAAAACTATCTGCAATATTCAGCTAAGGCCTCTTGACTTTCAGTACTCTTCTGAGTATTGATTTACTGAGGTAAGAAGGTATTTCTGGAGATCATCTGGTGAAACTGTTGCACAAGAAGGGATTTCCAGAACAGATTGCCCAGGAACATGTTTTGGTTTTGAATATCTCAAAGAAAGGCGACTCCATTGAAGCTAGGTTATCATTGTGGTCCTTTTCAACCCAGGCTATTCTATGATTCTATGATTCCACAACCTCTCTAGTCATGCTGCTCCAGAATTTGACCTCTCTCATAATAAAAAGGCCTTCCCTTAAATTTAAATAAAAGTTTCTGTTTCAGTTTGTTCCTATTGCCTCTTATCCTGTCACTGTGCACACTGAATTGAGTGCGGCTCCATCTATATCCCTCCTTATCACATTCCTAAAAGCTTTCTCTTCTCTAGGCTCATCAGTCCCAGCTCTCTCAGCCTCAACCAACATATTCTAGCACTTTTATCATCTTCTTATCTCATTGCTGGTCCAGTGCTTCCACGTCTTTGGGGGAAGTCCACAACTGGACCCAATACTCTCAGTTTGCCTTACCAGTGATTTTTAGAGGGAAACATCACCTACCTTGACCTTCTGGCTATATCTTGGCCAATACAGTCATGGAGGAAGTTGGCCTTCTTTCCTACAAGACTGCTCTGCAGGCTCATGGTCATCTTGGTGCCCATCAGAGCACTTCTTTTCAGTCCTCCTCTGCAAAGCTACTTTCCAGTCAGGACTGACCTGCAATGTCCACAGGCTGTTCCCAAAAATGTAGAGTGTTTGTTACCTGCTCACTGAGATGCACTTTCTCACATGATCCCTGAACTTTCAGGCTTGTCGGTGTTGATGGCCAGCAAACTATGAATCTGACAACTGATAGGCTGTCCCTGAGGAGATATTTGTGCAGTATGTTCATTTAGGTAGTGAAAGCTTTTAGTGTTTTATGTACAACTACAGTAATGCTTACCACTTTATCCAAATAAAGACTTTACATTAACACAGCCTTCTGAAACTACTAAAGCTTCTCACAGAGTTTTCGGTAGAACAGTTGTGACCTACTGTAATTAAAGGTGCTTAACAGCTCCAAGTTACAGGAAAATATTGCTCTATTGTTTTAAGATACTTTTCAGTTATCTTCTTCTGCAATAGGCTGAATTCACTACGCAATACAAATTAGATTTGAGAAGTGTTAAGCAGCTGGGCCTCCTAACACATTTGCTAGATTTTTGCTTTCCAAAGGGTAACAAAGAAATGAGTTTAAAACGTACATCTGTATGCTCTTTTGACGCAGTATTCATATTTTGATAAGCATATTTGAATTAATTCAAGGTCATATATGCTTTAGTACTGGAAACATACATAGTACTTTGCAGGCTATTTCACTCCTTTTCTAATGCACACACTTTGTAACACCACAGAGGGGAATTACTGGCTTGGTGCTAACAATTCCTTTCAGAGAATTGCACTGTCTTATGTGCCACAGTGGAAAATACATCAAGATAATTCCCTCATCACTGCCTACCCACCCACCCGCTCCCTGTAGTCTGAGATGAACTGTCTAGTCACATATTGTAATGCTGTTTCTGTTAAGATGTTTGATTTTTTTTTTTTTTTCCCATTCTCAGAGCAAAGCACTTCTGGAGCCTATATTTATTCTGACATTTCTTTTTTTGGTGCATACACATCGCCTGTAAGAGGTTCTTTGTATATTGTCATTACTGATATCATAAGAAATTCTAGAATTAAAGAGTATTTAAAGTGGATTCATGTTTGAGAGATTTTATAGGCTTTTTTTTTTAAGAAGTTTCTTGCCACTTTTTCCTTAGCTCAGCATCACAATGATTTCAGAAATACATACTCACATGCAGGGTGTATGCTGTGGGATAGGAACCAAGAGAAAAAATTAACCAACACATGAAAATCTTTTGTTCTTAATGACAGAATATAATGGAAACCTAATCTTCTACTGTATATTATCATCAGGTAAATTAGTTACACATATAATAAGATTTTACAGTATAAATTATAAATGAAATAAACAATTCTGTCACCATGGTGTGCAATGAATACACCACGTTATATGTAAATATATTAGTCATTTGCCTTTTGTTTATGTGTCACAGGAATCCATTTTCTTCCTGGTTCAGCTCCTATTCCCAACGGGTTATTACTAAAGTCATCTCAGCCCTCCAAGCTTTTTAAAGTGGAATTACTTTCCTTCTTTTTTTTTTTCTCTTTTTATTTTTCCGCCTGGTTTTAATAATGGCTGCTTTTGTGCCACTTTCATTTTAGCTCTTCAAACTGTAATTTTATTTGAAAGACGGAAGAAGAAACAATAAGGAAGGCAGAAAGAGTCTATATGACGTATCATTATAATACAAAAAACATATTGAAATAATTTTTTTTATTTTCATTTTTTTTATTTAAAATTAAAATATGTAACATAAAGCCATGTAAATTTGGGATTTTTTTGTCCAGTGCCACACAAGAGCCTGAAAGCCCTTTGAACCCAGAACAAGAAGCAACTACTGTCAGTGAATGATGGCTTTAACATACAAAGTCCAATAAATAATCTAGAATTCTATATTCAATCACATTCCGTTCATATTCATCATGGATTATCTTCTGTGCTTCCATAGGCTATTCCTGCCCTCCCCAAGGAGCCAGAGTTGAATTGAATATACTTCATTATATTTGGAATGGCTATGGACCCTAATGGAAGAGGCAATACTTAGCACGTAAGCAGACTAAAGTTTCAAGATCAAGATGAGCTAAAAAGGACATTTGTAACTACTATTTTCATTTCCCCAACAATGTTAGCCAACACTTTCTGCAGTGAATGATTGTAACTTGACACTGTTTACAAGGCCAATTATATCTTTTTTTTTAGAGCTATTCCAAAGGCTATTAGAAGAGATTTTTTTTCCCTCTTGTTGTATTTTTATAGAAAGCAGAGGAAAGCAAGGATGCTTCTTTTACAGTTTACTTGCAACTATATCTCCATGGAGGTCTTCTTTGTGCTTGCTCTCGTTTTTGTTTTTTTTTTAACTGGAGCAGACTGTGGTTAGCAATGGAATACAAAAAAGCAATTCTACTGCCTCATAAGCCACAAAGTGGACTATGGAATTAACGTATGAGACGTTATTTCTAATTTATCTCCTCTCTCTCTGTACTACAAATACTCTCGAAAGCACTTACATATTTGAAGTCTTATAGAGATACCAGTTAATGGGAAATGGTTTGCTGTGAGAAGCGATCTACTTGAGTGCATAGAAGAGGCCTCTTTCTATCAAATATTTCACGGGTAATGTTTTACTGTTTCTCTTAGACAGCATGCCATAGAGTATAATAAATTTCAGTTTGTTTATTTTCTGTGTTGTATTTGCACTTTGGTGATTATATTTGAATTCATGCAAGATCCCTGTTTTTAAAAAAGAACTTTACCATAATCTTCTCATTAATCCTGTCCTGTTTGTCTGTTATTAATAGGCCACTGTACAATGTATTCTGCTGCAAAACTCCACCAGGCATGACTAATTCAGATAATTAATTTGCTAGAACATTAACACCATCAAATGAGCCTGCTAAACCGGTAAATTTAAAGTAAATTAAACTTAATTTGCAGGTTATTGCAATTAAGTCTGCCTTGTCTTTCTGAGGGATTTCAACATCCTCAGTATTTAAGAGGCAGTCATAATGCATGCAAGTGGGCGGGCTTTTTGGCTAATTAACACGAGTCTAATCTGCTTTTCAATTAGGGTGGATGTTTATAATGTGCTGGTGACAGTGTTGCAATTCAGTACAGCATAACAGAAGTGCATGGCATAATTATAGCTGAAAAGAAAAGCTCATGCAGGGCCTGTTTAGGGGTTAATGAGACATTGGCAGCTTCCAGCTGAGGAGATTGAGCCAGTTTAGTGCAGCTTCAAGAGGAAACCACCCATAGGGGTTTCCTTTGAAGTGTCAAAAGGTCCCCTTGTTCTGGGTGGCTTATGTTTCATTTGTCTGAGTGGCATATCAAAAATTGATGAGCTGCCAGCAGCAGTCCTCATGACATTAATTCACCAATTGTGTTTCTAATAGTTTCATCCTTAAGTACATTTGGATGTTGGTAATACTAAGAAAAATCAAGGTTCTGAAAACAATGAGAAGGTCTGTGCAGTTCCAAGAAGTGTATACAGACTACACAAATGCATCAGCTGCAAATGTTAATGATGCAGATGACCTACAGTGCTCGTTATGAGCAGGAAGAAGACAAAGATGTATTGTACATCCCTTTGCTGAACAGTATTAGAGCTGTGACAGTGTTGTGGCATATGTTGTTACTTAGGTTCTTCTTGAAAAGCTTAAAATGAGTCAAATTCATCCCTAAAGTAACTTCTCTGTCTTCAGAGCAGCTACACCAGAACTGGATTTGGTCTGTCATCCTAAAAGTAATGGAAAGAAAGTTAAAATTAGAGGTATAAAAAGTACTAGGCATCTCTAATGTAAATAAGTGATTTCTCCAGTCCACCTAAGCTATACATGTTCTTTACAGTCCCATACATGGGTAACAGGAGTTCTCAAACTGTTGTGCAAAACTGAATGTTCATGAACAGTTCTGCCTGTCCACACTAGTAATGTGAATTTCAGGGAACACTGGTGATTTGGAAAAAATAAAAGTTATTGATGTATTTAAAGATACTTATAAAATCCTGAAGCAGAGAAGGGGCCAGAAGTGAAAAGCTGGCCACCTAGTTCAGTCAGAGAATTCTTGATTTACAGATTTTCTATGGCATTAGTAACCATAGCATATGAGAATACTACACTGGAGGAGAATGTTTAGTTGTTGAGTGAGATGCAGTGTTCAATATGCGGCGAACCAAATGCCATGCTCCTTTTTAAGTCTGGGAACTGTACAGTTTGGGACTTGTATTTGTTTTTTTTTCATGTGTTGAATAGCAAAACCCCACCCTAAGCTTTATCACTCCAAAACTTTACTTGAACCTTTTGCAACTTTTTGAAAGCTTTGCATGGGGATTGATGAACTACAAGGCAGATTGAGTCTGTGTCACCTGAGATCATTAGATCTGTACCTACCTTCCACCTAACCAAGGTGGTAGCACAGTTACCCTGTATCCCCACAAGAAAATTGTAGAGGCCATTCCACTCACCAGAAATTACATCATGATTTGTAAATGCTCTCCCTCCCTTGTCTATAAAAAATGCTTAAGCTGATTAGACATCTAACAAATGTTAGTTTGAAAGAGTGCTTGGATGTAGGCAGGCAGAATAAAGGTCATTATCTGCATGGGGAGAGGAACATATCATAGAATCACAGAATCACAGAATGGTTTGGGTTGGAAGGGACCTTTAAGATCATCTAGTTCCAAGTCCCCCTGCTATAGGCAGGGTCACCTCCCTCTAGACCAGGTTGCTCAGTGCCCCATCCAGCCTGGTTGAGTGCTTCCAGGAATGCAGCATTCACGATCTCACTGGACAACCTGTTCCAGTGTCTTACAGTTCTCACAGTAAATAATTTCTTCCTGATATCTAGTCTAAATCTACCCTCTTCCAGTTTAAAGGCATTTTCTCTCATCCTGTCACTATATGCTCTTATAAAAAGTCCTTCCCCAGCTTTTCTGTAGGCTCCCTTCAGGTATCACTCCACACAGTATGTAAGTGATCTTTTTTGGGGATGTTCCCTGATGAGGAAAATCAAGAGATTCATTAGTATCTCTTCATACTGAATGGGTGCATGATCACTACTGTATAAGGGTATGACAGGTTTTTTGGTTATTGAAGGGAGATCAGATTTTTCCTTTTCTTAACCTGAGATAATTCAAATGGTTGAACAAGCTGGGGAATACATGATCAATATCTCCAGTGACACATGTCTCTGTACATTAATTTAATACCATACCACTGTAATATAAGCATGGATTGTGAGTAAGTCAGTAAAACTAATTTCTTGTTGAGATTTTTTTTTTCTTCTTCTCAGTCTGGACTTCTGACTGTGACTTGTGGTGTCATCAGTAAATGGAGTTTACTAAGATAAAAATACTACTTTTGGCAGAAGCGGCCTTTAAATAACTAAAATGCTCTTATCTGAGAAGCACTTTACCAACTCAGCATATGAACATATACTTCAAGGGTACTTGACAGATTTTTGTGCTTAAGGTCTGTGACTGATGCGTCAAATGAACTGATGGCTCAAATGAGAAGGCAGGAAGTACCTTTGTTGGGAATGCAAACTGTCATATTTTAGAAAGACTTTCTGTCAGTCTTTCCAGACCACCAAATGCAAGATGACACAGGTACAGTAGAACTTGCTATTATTCACTAGCAGAGAAAGGAGTGCAAATCCACCAAGGAGCTAGAAGGGTTCCTGTACAAATATGAGTAACAAAGATGTAAATGGCTTATGTTGCATTTCTTCCCATTTTATGCTGAATGGAAATAGCTGAATAAATATGCGGATTAAATTATATAGACAGTAGTGGCAACGAAAGTATAGCACAGTATTCACTATATAATTTACTGACTTCTTTTCCCAAACTGATTTCACATTATCAGCTATAGCAACAGAAGGAAATGTTATTAAACAAGTAGCTAATACATGTAAAGAAATATGAACGGCTCTGGGCAGCCTGGTCTAGTGGGTAGTGGCCCTGCCCATGGCAGGGGGGTTGAAACTAGATGATCTTTGAAGTCCTTTTCAACACAGGAAATTATGATTCTATGATTCTATGAAATTTATCTTGTTATACCTGCATGTAGGTGTGAGATCCATTTTCATTCATTTGTTCAGACATCAGTGGATTTTCAACCATTTGCAAACAAATGTCCTGAGAAATATGAGTGTGAAACCAAAAAGAAGGAACAAGATATAAACTGGATGCTGAAGACAGAGGTACAATCCCATTGGGATCTAGTAATAAAGAACATAAAAAAAGAGAATGGTCTCCTGTTCTTCACTTACTGCAGATACAAAAAACTGGAACACCATGCTTCTGTAGAATATGAAGTCTATAATGCATGCAGTCTACAGATCACTCAGATCTGAAAGAGAAGGGACATTTTAAGAGAAACTTTATTAGGAATTGTTAATCAACAACTGTTTGAAACTCCACATTGTTTAGAACACCTGCTAAGATGAGGACGTTTCTAAACACGAAATTCCTGCATAATTTTTAAAGGCTATGTCAGTGTCTTCACTGGTTGCAGATTTGATGTGAGCACACCAGCAAGTGGAGACAAATGCAGTAGCTGCCAGTTAATTAACAGACACTTGTGAAATTTTTGTTCTTTAGTAGTATCCCGATAACATTTATGGGACTATTAGATAACGGAAGTTTTAAATAGTGTGGGGAGTATAACATAGCATGTTCAGAGAAGAAAAGGTTCATTAGAAAGATTAAAGTACTCATTTTTCTCCCAGCTCTCTATCTGCCTCTCCTCTGAGATCAGAGCACTATACTGCCAGGTCTTGTGCTGATTCCATCTGTTCCCAGTGGGAGTCTTCCATCACCCCTATTTTATAATTTAGGCAAGGGTGTAGAAACTCTGAAAATCTTCATTTATGTAGATGGCTGATATCACTCAGACATGACGTGAGGGTGGCTTTTTTTAAGCTGGCTGAATTTTTCAGAGAGTTTGTCTCTCAGAAAAGATCAGTTATACAAGAATTAACATTTTAAGATTATGGCTTTCAGAGAGAGGAGGATATCTTGCTAAACTTAATGAAAAGATTCTATGATTTTATGATTCTTAAGAAGCAAATGTAAATAGATTATATTGTCAAGCATATTGGCATACACATGGCAAGGCCTTGGGCCTTCAGTGAGAGTACTGTTGCACATGGAATCCTCACCCCCATGTCACAGGGTAACACATATCTGTAGGGGGATTAACATAAGGTAAAGGTGATAAAAGTTTGAAGTGTTCCTAAAGGATAGTTTGCAGGTAAGAATGTGTCTTTCTGATTGTCTTTTTTTTTTTTCTGGATGAGAAACTGAGTGACCAGGGTAAAACTGATTAGTAAAACAAGTGAGGATGATAAATAAGTGGGCAGTCAGAAGACAGGGACAGTTTCCATGTCTAGGTACTCAGTTTTTCATGGCGTTTGGAACCAAAGTCTTCAATGGACACATTTATAATGTAGGATACTTGAATATTTGAGTTAGTTAATTTAAAGTGACAAATTAGTAAGAACATCTCAGTGCCATAGTGTTTACAAACCATAATAGAGATCTGATTAAATGCTGGAATGTTGTGAAGTCAAGTAGTATCCTAGTAAAGTAATCTCCATATCAGAATATCATCTGGAGCAGGGCAGAAAAACAGAAGATTCTACTTTGAAAATGTCAGATGAAACCTTACAGAGCTTTGCACTTATTTGTTGATTGCAGAAAACAGCTCTGTAATGCAAATACTCTCTTTCTCCTACAAGTTGTATTTTATACAATGCAATAATAATCTTACTTGATTTAAGGGGTGAATATCTTCACAAAGAAATGGTAAAAGAAGCTCTATTAAAATATTTCTGATGCTCTGTGTATTCAGTAACTGATTTTTTTTTTATCAAAACATTTTGCATATTTTGCAGAATGAAATTATAATAGATAAACTTTCTTTGAGGATGGAAGCTATATACACAGACAACTTCATTTGATTTTTTAACACAGAAAAAGCATTTTAAGTGAAGAAGTGAAAGGTGACTATAAATATCTTGATATATTGAAAGCTAAGAGGAAACTGCATTAGTAAGAAGATTAAAAGTGCAGTTTGAACCTGTAAAATCTAGTGGCTGGAACAGATACTGAAAATACTTTTACTGGTAACATCGTGTAGAGTTTGGTATGTGTGGATGGTGTTCATTGCATTCTTAAAAATGTAAAGTTCCATGATTGCTGAGAGGCAAACTGACGAACCTAACAGCTACAAATGCAATTTATGCTACAAGTGCTACAAGTGGCATTGTAATTTGATAAACAGAGTTCCATCTAGAATCAAAATTTGAAAATCGCAGTTACTGCACAAATTAAAGAGCAATTCCACATTCTCAGTAAAGTTGTGTCTATTCAATAAATGCAAGAACCTTGGGGACAACAAATTGCATCTTTAGTTTCTTGCTCAGAGGAAATCATTAGACAATTGGGTTAATTAAGGGAGAAATGTCCTATTTACTCGGCAAGAGCTGTTACCTTTTCTTAGTCCAAGATTAGTTTTAGATTACTTTTGTGTTTTTCTATGATCCAACCACTGGGTCATCGTCTCTCTGCCCAAGGATGTGATGTTTTTTATCCTGTATCTAAATTAAAACAGAACAAGCAAAAATTGACAAAAAATGACACAATTAATAGCATCCTTATTTTGCAGGGATTTTAATAATTAATAACTATAATCATTTAAGATTCTTAAGACTTAAATTTGGGTATGATGTTGATTATTTATTATAGGGATCAATTTTCACAGCTGAATTAGTTGGAGGTTTGTGACAGAAAAATCTTTTGGTAACATCCATAACATTGGTCTCCAATCTTTGGGTTTTTCTGGGCAGCATCGAGTGAAGAGGAATTGTACTGGGCCACATATAAAATGTATAATATAATTAGTTTCTATCATCAACAAAACTTGCTAAATGTATTTTTTATTAAAACATTTTTTTAGAGTAAAAAAACATAAAACTAGTGGGATATTTGTACTTGTTTTTGTAAAACTATTGCATCATTATGATTTGATGGAAGTGGCTGCAATTCTTAGTGAATTCTCAAGGTGTTCATCAGATATTTTTGATGAGGTTTTACTCTTCTTGTGTTTCAGCCTTGAAAACAGTTGTTCACAACTCTATAAAGCTTACATTGTGACTAGTACATGGTCCAAGCATGATGTGAATGAAATTAGCTCAGCCTAGAACATCCTTTTTTTATACATCTTTATTATTGTTGTTTGTATTCCAGTACTGCTTAGGGTCAGAATAAGACATTCTTAAGATGTCTTAAGAAATCTGCCTAAATATTTCATCTGTTTTTCTCAAAAACAGAGATAAAGAAATGTCAAAGTAGTAAATATCCAAATCATTTTATTGACATATGCCTAGTAGGCATAGAAGAAAAAAACAAGAAAGCTTAAAAATAGAAGATTCATTTAGATCTTGGTCCATTGTTTAGGTCCAAAGAAAAAAATATGTGCATATACCAATTCTTAAAGCTGATTAACTAGTCTAAAAATTATGTAAAGTCTTCAGGTTACGTGGCTGAGGATTATGTGCTAGTTTCCTTATGTAAGATGGTATTGTAAAGACTAGCATAATATCCTTATCCTGTTGTTTATGCTTACAAAGAGATAAAAAATATGCATCTAAGTAAGGACACACTAAGACTTTATGCACTATCTAGGTGTTAAAGTCTTCCAGAGAATAAGATTTTCACTGTGAAGATCTGCTAGTCTATCTAATCCTCTTTCTCCCAGCAGTTCAGAGTACTGCCAGTTAAAATTCTCTTGCAGGCTCTACATTTTTTTCCCTGGCAGAACTCACATTCTGAATGGTCTTCTCTCTGTATTTCTTAAGACATCTCATCTAGGAAGCATTTCCAGAGTGTGCCTGCAAGATTATATACTAGGGGAGGTGTAAGTGGAAAAAGCTGATCTTTGCTATTTATCCACTAAAATAATTATTTCAGTTCTTAGGTACAGATTCAGCATATCTACCTTAACAGTTAAATGTCACAGTGCTTAACATATCCATTGCAATCTCCATCAGCAAACTTGAATCTGTTTTTTTTCTTGTAAAAATATACAAATTCAGTCATCTCTGCAAGCTTGGGAGTCATTAGTTTACGGAATCATTAGATGTGAAAGAGGAGTAGATAATGACAGTGAGAAATAGGCATGAAGAGAGTTCCTGCTTGGCTCAGATATTATCAAAGAATTGGCTTGTAACAAATGAGGAAGGCATTCCCTGAAGTTTCAAAATCAGCTCAGTGCATTTTTCAGAGCAAGTTATTCCTCAAGCAGTCCACATAATTCAAAAGAGATTAACCATGTATTCTCTGCAATGAAGAATGTTGAGTTATACACAGATAATACTAATTACTGTCAATGAAACCTTCTCCCTGGTATCAGACTAAGTAGTATGTACCAGATTGATAAACATAGCCTGAAATTACAGATATAATGCAAAACATTACAAATGTAAATGCTGATACAATGGCTAAATTCTTTGACAATTCTCACTTAATTTCTTCTTTATTATTGTTGTTTGTATTCCAGTACTGCTTAGGGTCAGAATAAAAACTATTTGTGCCAGGAAGCTTACAGAGCTGTAACATGAAAGTTCTCTTCATCTTTACCCTCCCCTGAGTTTAAAGGGTGACATTCTAGTGCACTTTAACTCAGCCAAAGAACTGCTAGTAATTTCATGAGGTGCCAGAATTCCTTCTGAAAGATTGTAAAACACCTAGACCTAAACATGTGTAGGCAAGTCTAAGGTATCCGAGTGCAATACTGCAATTGAAGTTCTCTTCCTGCATAGATAGCTTCTAGTTATGCCTGAAGTATTCTAAATGAACTGAGGTCTGCATGTGCTCAACCTATCCCCAACTATAAATATCTAAATCAGGGACTTTTATGAGGGTGGATGTGATATGACAAGGAAGAATGTTTTTAAACTGAGACAGGCGAGGTTTAGGTAGATATTAGGAAGAAGATTTTCACTCAGAGGGTGGTGACGTACTGGAACAAGTTTTCCAAGAAGGTTGTGGATGCCCCATCCCTGGATGCATTGAAGGCCAGGCTGGATGCGGCCCTGGGCAGCCTGGTCTAGTGGTTGGTGACTCTGCCTGCGGCAAGGGGGTTGAAATGATCATTGTGGTCCTTTTCAACCCAGACCATTCTATGGTTCTATGATTCTATGATTCTATGATGTTACTCCTGGAAAAGCCATGACAATCCCAAGAGAAGTACTACCTCCTTCTAATGGAGAATGGCGCCACACTTCTGAAGAAATTCTCAAACCCTATTCACTTCATGATTGCTGTTATCCTATCTAGAAGCCAGAGAAATGGAATTGACTTCCATTTGTGTGTGGAAACCTCACAGTTCCCAGTATCTGTAAAGTATGAAGAAAAGAAAGACTGTCAATTCTTAACCATTTATTCCAATGAATATCTGTGCTGGTATTGATTACTTACAAGAAATGATTTTTTCACTCTAGGAAGAAGACTGTAGATGGCTTAATGCATCCTCTCGTATTGCAATTACTTTTATTTAAAGTACATGGGACAGAAAAAAAACCATTATGCCATCAAATCGTATAGTAGATACAAAAGCACTCATCAATTTTCATGTAACTTAAATGTCCCAGACCTACTATTTTATTATACAAAGTTACCTATATATCAAAGAAATCTTCAGGTGATCTGACTTCTGTTATTCAGTTAAGTAACTCATTTTTCATAGTAAATATTTTTTTTACCTCTTTTTAATTTTTTAAATTATTTATTAAGAGAGATTTCCTTTTTCAAAGAAGTACTACTTAAAAATATGAAATAAAAATAATATATATCTGATATAATATATCTGATATAAAAATATCAGAACAGAGAGAACTTGGAGCTTGGAGCCACTGCAGGGTAGGTGTTTATGTGGAAATTGCTTTCACAGAGACCTTTTCTTGCAGTAAATTGATGGAACTGATATTCTTGTTGAATTAGGATGTGCACAAATTCAAGTCCTCAGTTACATGATTAATCTAATTGTAGGCCGAAGAGGATCATTCTATAATGTTCCCATTGGAGTTCTGTACAAAATAATTTGCTTAAAAAGCAATTGATGTCTTCTGGAAAACTTTGAAAAATGTTCTACTTATAAACATTTTGATGGTGCGTTGTGTAGATTCTGTTTTTTCTTCTATCATTTTTATCATTAGGGACATGACAATCTTATAGCTGCATGAGAAAATACTTGCTTCTTAAGATTTCATCTCTCTTTCACCCAAAGTCATTTCAGGGCACCATAATAATTCTCATACCAACTAGTTATTATGTTACAAGTGGAAGATTTGTCTTTTTTAGAAAAGTAAGATTGAGAGCACACTTTAATACATAAAATTAAATAAATAAATATTCCTATTAGCATACACAGAACGTGGTGTAAAGAAGCAGTCACTTGGGTAACAAACACAAGTTCACTGCTCTCTGCTATTTCTTGCAAGTCAGGAAGCAAGGCATTTCTTATTTGTACAATGATTAAAACAATACTTTTTTCTCATCAAAAAACTATTGAGGGAATGAGTGACATTAAATACTAAGGCAAAATTAATTGCTGTTTGGTAGTGCTGGCTATGTAAGGTATAAATAGAATTATCCAAAATTAAAAATTGCCTTGTGCAGGTCAGCTATTAGTCAGTCAATATGGTTTACGTAAAAATGTGCAGGAATGTACAAGTATTCTCTATTCTGGCTGACCTCAATTTCTTTATTTTGAGTAGAAAATACTTGCACAGATTATATATGTTTATGGAATTTTAAAAAGACAATTTAATAATACCCAAATTAAGGTATTAAAATTAGAAACATAATCATCATTTACAGTCTGTAGTTGATAGCCACGTGCAGCAGTGATGAACCAGTCTGAAACTACCATTTTCTCACAACAGACTACAAACAAACTTTAGGTTGATTACTTAAAGACATCTTAGACACCTCAGATACCTAAATTTCAAAAGATTGAACTTATCTATGAGAATCTTTACAACAAGATGCTCATATTCTGTGTGGCACAGTACCAAATTTGATTGGAGTAGTAGGCTTTAAGTTTGCTCCTATACTGTGTGAATTTTTTCATGCTTCATTTCATGCTGTGGTTGTCTTTTTTTTTTTTTTTTTTTTTTTTTTTTTGGTGTATGTAATGTATCTTCTTATCAAGATACAACTAGATTCAGGTACCCTTAAAGTGAATTGCAAGGCCTTCTTTAGTTGCAGTGGGAATTGGAATGCACATATATGAGTATAGTTAATGTACGCAGGTACAGAAAAGTACATAGATAGATGAAAACACTGAGATGTTTGTCCCCTCATGTATGCTAACATATATAGGCTATAATATTTTAAAATATCTCTTGGAATTTGTAACGATTATTAAATTAGGAACTAATTCATTCTGTCGACTCTAGTTATGACTTCAAAATCCCATACAAATACATCCCAGAGCATGCTTTTAAATGAAAACCTATTCTGCAAAATACATACTAAAGATGCAGTAGTCTTAATATCTTAATAAAATGCACAAAATTATAGATTTTAATTTTGAGAACATTTTCTTCTGTACAATTTAATGATACATAGAAGTCAGGTATCTTCATCCAAACCCCATAGTCAAGAATCATATAAAACAAAAAATAATAGGTCTGGTGAGTTGTAATGGTAACAGTTAGTTTTCTTTCGCAAGTGTTTTCAATGGTACCTTTTCAGTCTTATGCAATCAAGGAGAAGACTGAAATATGTAGATCAACTCATAGACTCAAATAAAAGCTTTGGAAGAGAAAAGGCATCCAGTTTGTTCTGTGACTCAGAGCTATTCATGAAGTGCGCTATATATTTCTCCTAGACTATTTAGAAGTTTGGCTTTGTTTTTAAATGCCAAAATAAAGCACTGCCTCCACAAAAATCTTGTAAAAGACTGAGACTGATGAGACCAATTGTCCATGATTTCACTCAAACTCTTGTGTATTTAAGAATTTACTCAAAACCCTCTGGATTTCTGGAAACATTCAAATAATATAATCATCTAAAAATACCCCAAAAGTCACCTTTTTGTGTATTTTTTTTCTTTTTAATTCATCAGACAAGATACCAAATATGTTTTTTTCACCTTAGATTTTCCAGTTGAAAACACTGAAGATTGCTCTTTGAAGGGAAGAAACCCTAGCCTCTTCAAGTTACACTGCAAGCAAATCTTGAAAATTCATATTGGTATGGAAATGTTATTCATTAGAACACAACAGAAAAAACAAAATTCAGTGAAAGTGGAGCTGCAATAAATTTAAAAGGATTTTATCGAAGTCCATTTAAAAATAACGTATCCATAAATCTCTTAATTTATCACTCAAATTGCCTGATTAATATTAGTCTTCATCAACAGAGAAATATAGTTCTGCAGTTCAGCTTTGAGTTGATAGTTAGGAGTAATTTTGTTTGCTTTTGACAAGGAGGATGTATAAAAAAAAATCACATGCATTGCATTAGTAAATAGATCTTTTGATTTAAATGTTAAGGCTATAAGGCAACTGATTAGTAGGATACTTGTAAGGGGCTGGATGCTGGTTGGCCATAATCTCTCTTGTTCTGGTGCTCATTCCTTAGCAGGCATGTTGTCTGAACTTCTTTCATCATGTTGTCCACTTCTCAGACTGAATATCCAATATGTCATATTTGACTTCTACAAGAAACAATCTTTAGGCAGTAACAGCAGAATTTTTCTTATATGGTAACCCTTTTGAAAATGCTTTTTACTCATAAAATATTCTTTGCTAGAGACAGGGAGTGGCCAAGCCCTTGATCCTCCAAGTTCCTTTCACTTCAGATGTTTACAGTATCACAACTTTCACCATTCTCTTCCCTTTTCACCTTCTATTCTCCTTAAACCACAACTCCAGTAGCATGTTATCAACTTCCTCTTACCTTATGCTTTGTTAATACTATAGTCCTTTAGTCATAAGCTTATACATTTCTCAGATCCCTCAAAAGCAAGTTGCACCTACTTCCAAGATGTCAAGTTCTCTAAAACTGACCCCTGCATGTGTCTTCACTTGTGTTTTATTGGCTGCTGTGAACACTGTTGTAACCTCTTGCACTCTGAGCTTCTGTATTCCTGTCTACTTGCAGACCTGTGAAGTCACCCTGCCTGTCTTCACTAATGGACAAAAGCAAGTTATGTGCTGATCCTTGGCTTTGGAACAAAATGGCATTGGATTGGCTTATGGTCTGCTTAGGACTACTGCCTTCTCAGGGAATATCTAGGTGAAAACGACTGGGTTAATCTAAGACAGACAGGGAGTAAACTAAAGCTAAGTAGTGGCGTAGGCCCTGTCCTGAAGATTGCTCACTGGTCCTCTTTAATTATCAGCACAGGGTGCTAAAATCCCTGTATCCTAGTGTCTTCACTTGACATCCATTACCAGCATCACACAGGTGCTAAGCCCTCACCCTCTGTGCAGGGAGGTGTGCTGGAGAGAGACCACAATGTCCCCCTCCTGCAGAAAACAAAGCACAGAGGTTTGGGAGAAGGGGAAAAGAGACTGCATGTTTTGATACTAGCCTGACATATGGTCAGGACACAGCAGGAACAAACACCAGCTGGGAGCTGGAGAGCACTCACAGCATGGTGTTGTTGGATCTGCATGCCTTTCTGAATCAGTGATATATCTTATTCTACATGCCCATAAATACATGCTTGTATTCATATGTGTGTGCATGTACATATGTATATATATAAAACAGCTTATCTCAGTTGGCAAAAAACAGAGACATAAATAGTAAAGTATATACAGAGTATGTTCAAGTCTCTTCCATCTGAAAGTGATTATTTTTGCAATAAGTGTACATATGGCAGATATTTTTGTAGTATATTTTCTCAAAGATGACCTAGGTGCATTCACATCCCGCATACAGGTTATCCTTTGTTCATGCTAATTCATTTGAGTTCTCTAAGAAAACGTGGTATTGTTCTAAACTTCTCTCTATCTCTCTAATTTAATCTAATTACAACAGTTTCCTAAGTTTATAATACAAGTTTCTGGAAGACTATTTTTCAGCATGGGTTTTACATTTTCTCTTTTGTCCTTTTGTTCTTTTATTCTTTCTTTCTTTCTCTTTTTTCCACAGGAATGGATAAATAAAACAAAATTAATATTGATTTACTAATATATTAACATTGCCATTGGAAACTTGAGATAACTAGGAAACACAGACAAGAAACAGACAGGATAGAAATTACATTCTTGCTGTAGAGGAAACTCGCAGAATCAGGAAGAGATGTATGTGTTATTACTGAAACCCTACAATAAAAATGCATTTTAACTAGAGCCAATAAATTGTTACAACTGTACAGAAGCAAAGTGAAATCTAAAAATGAAACTCAGCAAATTAGAGAGTGAATGTCTTACATAACTCTATTATGAAGTAGGCTTCATTTCTGCTAAAAAGCTTTGCATAGTAATTTCTGTTAGCACTTCTTGATGTTAGCACATTCTCTTTTAATGGTTTAAATAAATATTACATAAATTACAGAGGCATTCTTCTGCTTTTTATAATCAGAATTTGAAATTAGCATTGGCTGTAAAGAGTGATTTCATACATGAATGTTTGCAAGGTAAAAAATGCAGATTCATAGAGCTGTAGAATTTGTAGCACTCATCTGATAGCTGGAGGCATAATTTGACTATGAATTTAAACATGTGCCTAGCTTTGTGTCCATGCCCAGGCGCACTGTCCCCAGCTGGTGTGGCCACATGTTTAAACTCATCAAATTATGGGTGAACCAGAGCCCAAGAGGCGCCTCAACCATGAATCCCATTCTCTGATGGGATAAACTGAGTATCAAAATCTTTACAAGGGTTTTCAAAAATCTCTATAGCATATGTCCTCTTTCTGAACACTAATGTTTAGAACAGTAATCATCAAAATGCAAGCTAGAAGGAAAGAGTGGGGAAACCATAGCTTGTACCTTTATATTAGCCAGAACGCATTTACTACAATATAATGCACAGATTTTTTTTTCTAGGCCAAATAAATATGCCCTCAGGCAAATAATCTGTCCATTTAATAATTCAGTTACTGTACATATGGAGTCCCATTTTCTGTGACCAAATGGAACAGGTTTCTGTTAGAATTAATATTCTTTTCTCTCTCTCTTCAAACTAGGAGACTGATTTTACAGTCTATTCTGGAAACTTTTCCACTGTCAAAACTAGGAGTTAGGCCTAAAACAAATTGACTATAAACAGTTTAAGAGATTTTAGTCAGGGAGCTGGGGAGGACTGGAATATTTAGGTAACTAAGCATCTCAGATTACTAAGACCTCAATCAAAGAAGCACTTGATCGCAGTCCAAAAATTCCTGCCAACACCTAATCTTCCAGGTTCCTTACTTTTTTACTGATTGTTTTCCCTGCCTTCCTGGAGTCTCTTTAACTTTTGACTGCCACAGTGTTCCTGTCAATTATGACACAAATTGAAAACTAGATATTTAAATCCACCGGACATGCCCAAAATATGTCAACAGTAGACCAAAACTTCTCTCCCTATTCTTTTCCACTTTTTCTTTTTTTAATAATCAGAGCTTGTTGAGGAAGCTAACACTGAAATTGGCAGTTCCCATAGCTGCCACAAGCCAAATTGGATCACACAGCTTCCCTTTTTCTGATATGTCCTGTATCTCCTCTCCTCCTTATTCTGACTTGGAATAGCAGAATCATTTAGACTGGAAAAGAACTTCAAGACCAATTATCTACCTGACCTAATGGGTCCCATCACTAAAGCACGTCCTTTAGTGCCACATCCA
This sequence comes from Meleagris gallopavo, assembly GCF_905368555.1. NCBI lineage: Eukaryota > Metazoa > Chordata > Aves > Galliformes > Phasianidae > Meleagris > Meleagris gallopavo. Next base: position 151,277,342 of record NC_139404.1, on the reverse strand, counting down.
CCTTCAGAGATGGGGATTCCACCACTTCCTTGAGCAGACTGTTCCAATGCTTGATCACTCTCTCCATGAAAAATTTTTTCCTAATTTCCAATTTAACCTTCCCTGGCACAACCTGAGATTCGAGATTTGCTATATAATACTGAGATGCAATCAATCATTCAATCAAAAATTTCCAATCTCAAGGAAAACTGTTTGGAAAAGAGTAGAAGAAATTATGGCCCACCTAATTAGAGAGACTGGAGGTTTGAACAGTCCTGATATAGCAGGCCAGATGAATGGGCAGAATCTCCTGTGAGTTGTTAGTCTGATATGATTGGTTTTCTAGGCATTAGGAACCTATGAGTAAAACCTTATCAAAGTGAGCAATAGATCGATGTCAGGACTTCACTTCTCAGTAAATATCCTAGTAGATGACATGTTATGGGAAGGGCATGGCTCCTACTTCTCACTTGTCTTTCAGATGAGCTTTCAATTAAATGATTCTTGAAGTGTACTTTGAACTGAATGAAATGTGATCAGTACATATTCTGAGTCCTGTGAGACCACGTGAAGGGTTCATGTTTGTAAGAAGTGGCAGGGCTCTGCAAAACAGGGAAAAAGGATTGGGACATGTATTTCAACTGACGTTATGCCATCTTTGGAAGCTAAGCAGGAAAAAAATTGGTTCCGTAAGGAAATTGGATTTATCTGCTTACCTGTATAGATAATTTAAGTGCTGTCTTTTGGATACTTTTTGTATTGATTAACTTAATATCCACTTTTGGAAAAAAGCAGTACTTTTGACCCATTAGTAGATCCTGGGAATTGACGGGGCAGTTTTGCCTAAGCTCTGACAAACCAGCTCATGGATGAACACAAAGGATGTGGTTAAAACCAGCAGGAATCAAAGCTATGCCAGCACCATCAGTCTCAAACAAAAGGCAGTGCTTGTACAAGAACTTGCCAGCATTCAAATCAGTCATGGATTTCTCATATAGTTTTCGTATAATTACAGTGTTACCATGACAGCATCTTGGCATAAGAGAAATGAAAGCAGCTGTTATTAAGGATTTCAGATTTTTCTCAGTCAACAGAGCTATGGTAACATCCTTTAACAAAGCCAAAAAAAAATTGCAAAGCCCAAGGGTCAAAATTTTAGCCTTATTTCTGTAGACATGTTGGTTTCCATTCAAAGTGCATCCCCATACCCAATATATTGTGGATCTGACACAGATCTGTGAAAGGCATTCCTATGTGGGAAAACTTATTTTGATGTCTGAGATATGTGGGACTGGAAACAGCATCGGTTCAGATTATGTGAAATCTCTTGATATCAGATGGTTCTTTAGGGCTTTTAGACTCTCCTGTTCTGGTTGTATGATCCTTTACTGCCCTCACTACAGCCTTGTGTGGGTAAGGGCGTCTACTACAAGACTGTGCCTTCACTGAGGATTGGGATAGTTCTGTATGTTCTGCCCTTTTATCCATGTGTATTTTATGAAAATTCACAAAATATTCAGTAGCTCTTACAGTCATTCCTTGTTATCTCTACTAGGTTGGAAAAGTGATTGAACATTGGTGTACATTATAAACATGTAGGGAAAGGGGGTTGAGACCCTTTCAGAGGGCACTTTGCTTTTTATTCTGCCTGCAAGGTACAGCTATGCATCTTTGGTTAGAAATGTTAAAAAGAAAAAACAGATGAAAGCAGCAGACTTTTTTGTCAAGCTGTGACAGAAATCAAATGCAAATAGAGCTCAGTTCAAGACTGTTTGTTAAGTGTCACATTGGTGAGTATTAAATACAGCTCATGTCGTTTTACAATGAGCATACTGTATATGAATTTTATTGATTTTTTTTTCAAAGAAGATACATTGAATAATGTACTCTTCCCTACCAGTGCCAGCTTACAAGTGTGTCTTCATGCTTGTGTATGCACATTCATTAGGCTCCTAAATGCTGCTGCCTTACTTAACATGACTTGTTTTGTGGAGGCTGAGATTCAAGCTGCAGAAAGGCCTACACAAATGACTCTCCTCTGAGAAAAGTGGAACAGAGCATTTATACTTCCCAACAAGAAACTTGTCAATGAGCAGACTCTCAAAATGACTCACAGGCAGTGCACCAGGCTTTCATTAGGAAACAGGTTCTCAACTGATTTCCATTCCACCAAGAAGTGACTTTAGGGCTTTGTTTTGCTGATAAGAGTGCTATTAAGAATATATGTAAAATGTTAAGAATATTTACAAAATCTATCCTTGGGATAAAAAATGCACATGAAAAGCAACACCAGCAGTGCTGTACTCATCTCTATGCAGTAACGCACAGCCATGAATGATTGCTCAATGGTAAATGTTATGCATGGCTGTCCACTGTGTCCACCTGCTCACAACACTCAGATCATCAGAATGCTTAGAGAAACATATTTAAATCCGTGGCATCTAGGTAACATGATGGTCTTACAAGTTTTGGATTGTAATCGTTAATCTTAGACATTTAAATGCCAGGCCAAAATACGTTAAAATTGGCAAGATACAGAAGACACTTAATGTATTTAATGTTATTGGTTTCTTACTTGCTGATTATAGTGACAGTCACTCAGGGTGCTTTGGAAGCTGCAAGACACACAGTGCATTTGAAGCCTTGGTTATTGTCTTTAAAGATATCTCACTTTTGGGGACACAGCAGTGTTACATATGCGCCAAAATGGAGGCCAGGAATTTGGATGGTATCCTGAAATGCTGGTTACCAAAAGGCACGTGCTGAGAAAACTCCTCCTCACATATTGAATACTCTAGAAGTCTAGATTTCTGCTGATACTTTGCCACCTCTCCCCATGTCCACTACAGAGGTGTTGTGGCTTCTTATTAATACATTTAATTACTGTTTATTATCTTAGAGAAAGGAGCTGTAAATAGTGTTTTATACATAAGCGATCTTAAAGTCTCCAAGCTTTGTATATCTTGTATATCTTTTGCATTAAAAAAAAAAAAATGTTATTTCAGCATCATCTTAATGATACATGAAAAATGAATAATTTGTTGCATTCCCTTAATGTAACCAAAACTCGTGTTATGTTATCCAGGCTGTGATCTGATAAGGGTGCAGAAGTTAAGGATTCATGTCCAGGAGTCATGTGTTGGTTCCAAGTCTGTCTGTTTATCCATTCACTATCCATCTATGCAATCTATGTTTTAGGGAAAATTGATAGCCCATTAGACAGGAATTCCTTCTGCCTTGTAGATATTTTCTCCTTTCCAAGAATGATATGAACAGTTTTTTTTTATAATATAATTAAAAAATGGTAGCAACTTAAGGGCCACCATTTCTGAGCCAGGAAGAGGACACTAGGATGCAGAACCCATAAATTTCAGAAAGAAAAGCATCTCAAAAAAAAAAAAAAAAAAAAAAGGCCATAAAAATGCCTGAACTCTAACAAAAATTCAAAGTTGTTTCAATTTAGATTAGCTCCTAGTAAAAGTGTTTCAATTAAACTGCCTGCACTGCTTCTTAATGACAATGTTAGGATTTTAAGAGTCATTTTCAAATAGTTACTTGGTTTCATAAGTAAGAATAAAGAGGTAATCATTTTTGGAAACTATATTTTAAGTCAGTCAGAGATATTTATAATGCCAGATTATGTGACATGAAACAAATGCTTATTCCACTTAAATTCAGCTTTCGTTCATATCTCATGGTTTGAGGAAACAAAATTGAAAAATCATGGCCAGAATGCTGACAAAACGTTTGTGTAAGAAATGCAATAACCAGTACTATTTACTCAAATAAGGAGCTATGTTTCACACAATTGCATTTTTCCTCTTCCTCCTTCTCTCTACTGACACCCCCCTCCCAGGAATTTTTTATGCCTTCTGCATTCTTGCTGTCCTTTACAGTCTTACTTTGTCAATATTCCTCCAAAACAGGTTTTTTTACTCATATTTTCTTCCTTTAGGGAGTGTTGTTATATTTCTGTTCTTTTGTTTCTTTTTTACCTCTTTTATGGTTCTGTTCTACAGTCTTTCTTACTTATCTCACAGATTCAAACTTGCAGTCTGACATGTTCCTTTTCTCAAGTTTGACTTTCATCTTTTGCCATATTTTTTCTTGTACTTCTTCCCCATAGACCAAGTGTATTCTTATGTGTTATAATCTCATATAATGTAGCCTGACTGAAATGGAGTGCTTGGAAATCTGTGTAAATAAAATGCATGTACTGTATCATAACTAGGCTATTTTTAAATTGCAGGCCAAAAACAGTGTTTAGAGGAATGGCTCAGAGTAGAAACCCCATTCTACAGCTCAGGAGAAACTGTCACTTATTTAAGAAGATTGAACTGAAGTGTTTAGAAGGGCCTTTTCACATGCTTATATGTAAGGACAAGGGGACTGTGTGCTCTTTTCTTTGTGTCCAGATATTTTAGTTGGCAGCCGGTCACGAGCGGTGTCTCCCAAGGCTCACTACTGGGGCCGCTTCTGTTTAACATCTTCATTGATGATCTTGATGAGGGGATTGAGTGCACCCTCAGTAAGTTTGCAGACGACACCAAGCTGGGAGGGAGTGTTGATCTGCCAGAGGGGAGAAGGGCACTGCAGAGGGACCTGGACAGACTGGATCGATGGGCCAAGATTAACAGCATGAGTTTCAATAGGACCAAGTGTTGGGTCCTGCATTTTGATCACAACAACCCCAGGCAACCCTACAGGCTTGGGGAGGTGTGGCTGGAAAGCTGCCTGATGGAAAGGGACCTTGGTGTTCTGATGGACAGTCGGCCAATGGCATCCTGGCTTGTATCAGGAATGGTGTGGTGAGCAGGACTAGGGAAGTCATCCTGCCTCTGTACTTGGCATTGGAGAGGCCTCACCTCGAGTACTGTGTTCAGTTTTGGGCACCTCAGTACAGAAAGGACATGGAGGTACTGGAGCAGGCTAGTGAAGGGCTTGGAAAATCAGCCCTATGAGGAGAGGCTGAGGGAGCTAGGGCTGTTTAGTCTGGGGAAGAGGCGGCTGAGGGGAGACGTTATTACTCTCTTCCAGTACAGTGAGAGTGGGGTAGGTCTCTTCTCACTAGTGACAGGTGACAAGACGAGGGGAAATGGCCTCAAGTTGTGCCAAGGTAAGTTTAGGTTGGACGTTAAGAAACACTTCTTTACAGAAAGGGTGGTTAAACATTGGAATAGGCTCCCCAGGAAGGTGGTTGAGTCACCGTCCCTGGATGTGTTTAAGAGCCGTTTGGATGTGGTGCTCAGAGATATGATTTAGCAGAGGGTTGTTAGAGTTAGGGTACTATGGTTAGGCTGCGGTTGGACTTGATCCTTGAGGTCCCTTCCATCCTGGGTAATTCTATGATTCTATGATTTAGGGACTTTGTACAGATATTTGTTCTAAAATGCACAATAGAGAGCACAGGGCATCCAGAACATCTTAAGGCATCTTCAGTGGCCGTAGATGGAATGAATATTGTCTGGGAAATTGTTTAGTTCAGACACCAACCTCTAGTCAGTCTAGAAACATCTGTATCTAATTTTAATCTGAGCACATGTATGCAAAGCAAAAATAGTTTTCGCTATAAAAATAAATGGCTATCTACGCAAATATAGAGAGAAGAAGCAGGAGACAGGAATAGTTGCTCTGTCCTCAGCAGAGGAGGAGTGGGACAGAATTTGCAGATGGCCAAGTTATGTGACTTGTCAAGTTTCTGAGGCAGTGGTTGGCAGAGGGAACTTACTGCAAAGACTGTTCTGCCAGACCTCATCAACTCCTGCTGTGGCTGAAGACATTACACAAAATTGATAGGAATTTGATATGAAGCAGCCAGAAGGGCCATACATATATATTTTTTTCCAAGTCCAGCACTACTTCTGTTGAAAACCACTACTCTCCACAGCTTTGAACAGGTTATGGGACATTCCTCGAGCATTTCTGTGTGTCTCATAAAATTTCTTTTCTCAGATAAAGTTAATAATAGTCTGATCTTCCTGTAGACATAAATGTTTGAATAGAGGCAAAGAAGAACCCGTAAAAGTATATGACCTATGCCACCCCCTACATACACTACTCAGTTTGTAGACTTCCTACATCTGCTGCCCTTACAATGCAATATGCTGCTCAGTCCAAGTCTCCCCTCTAATTACTTCAGATTAGAGATATTCTTGTTCAGATATGACGAGGATTTCCCTCTCTTGCCTGAATGTCACAAACTGATGGTTGCTTTTACTGTGGCAGGACAGAAAGATGCTGTTGGTAAATCTAGGATAATCCTCTTGAGTGTGCTTTTGAAAATGCCAGAAGACCACAAATATATAAAGCTGAAGTTCTATTTTCTGACTACACCTGAGCTCGTTTTTCTATTTCTGCTAATAGAGACTCCCTGACACAGATATCTTTCAAAAGGATTTTGTTGAGCAACACAGCTGTGGCTTTTCACTGTGAGTTTGACTAAAATGCAATGACAACCTTTACAGTCTTCAGAGAAAGCAAGGAGTGTGTTCAGACAGAAAGCTAGGGTGGGGCTTCTAGGGATCACAGAGGGACAATTCAAGCATCATGATCTTTCATTATTTTTCTGTTGCTAAAAATGAGGTCAATGCCATAAACAATGCACAGTAGTAAGGGAGGTATCATGGTTAAATACAAATTGAACACCTGATTGGGTATTATAAATACTTTTCCAATAACCTTTTAGCTAAATTGAAGTGATACCTTAGAGCTATATGGTGCAAATCTCTATCATACCCCATCCTGGCTAACATAGCAACACGGAATAATGAGTGAGTAATCCTTCAATGTTTTAAACATATGAATATTGTAGATTTAAAATTTCTGATTTTCAGCAATTAATCAACCTAGTCTTCAAAAGTTCTCAGTTAAAAAAAATGTCAGCAGAGATGTGGAGCATTATAACAATTCAGAGGATAAGCTGTGTACAACACTGTACAGAGCAGCAACGGAACTGCAAAAATTAAGGAGAGAAAGAGCTTGAATGGAAGCATAACATTATAAAACAAGTGTCTAGGAAAAAAGAAAAAAAATTAAATGGAGGGAGGGAGGAAGGGAGGGAGAGAGGAAGGGAAGGAGAGAGGGAAAGAAAAGACGAGAAGGAAGGAAGGAAGGAAGGAAGGAAGGAAGGAAGGAAGGAAGGAAGGAAGGAAGGAAGGAAGGAAGGAAGGAAGGAAGGAAGGAAGGAAGAAAGGAAGGAAGGAAGGAAGGGAGGGAGGAAAAGATTTGTTCTCTTAAGCCAGCTAATATTGGATCCTTTTCTATTATCTTACTCGTAAGTACTTACTCATACTTGCTCATCAAGTAACTCTTCCAATTGTCTTCAAATGAAGAGCTATCTGTTGTGAATGAAGTTTGGATTATTCAGGCCTTGTGATTTTGTTTCACTTTTAAAAATATTTTCTCATTATACCTGTATATTTAATAATTTCAAAGACAAATATATTTATGGAGTAGACTATTTCTACTTCATAGTTTAAGTTATGCAGGCAGCTATTGAATCACAGAATCATAGAATGGCTTAGGTTGGAAGGCACCATCTAGTTCCAACCCCCCCGCCAGAGACAGTGTTGCCACCTACTAGATCAGGGTCCCATCCAACCTGGCCTTGAACATCTCCAGGGATGGGACAACCACAACATCTCTGAGCAGACTGTTCGTATGCCTCACCATCCTCTGAGTAAACAATTTTCCCCTAACGTTTAATCTAAATCTCCCCTCTTTCAGTGTAAAACTATTCCCTCTTGTTCTAACATTGTCTGCCTGTGTGAAAAGTCAGTCTCCTTTCTGATTATAAGTTCTGTCTAAGTACCAGAAGGCCACCATGAGGTTTCTCCAGAGGCTTTTCTTCTTCAGACTGAACAAGGTCATCTCCCTCAGAAGTGCTTTGTAGGAGAGGTGCTACAGCTCTCTGATCATCCTCATGGATCTCCTCTGGACCTGATCCAAAAATTTGAATCCTTTTTTTGGCCTGCTTGCAGGACTCCAGATGGAGTCTCATAAAGGCAGAGTAGAAGGAGGAAATTGCCCCCTTTGCCCTGCTGGCCACCCCTCTTCTGGTGCAATTCTGGATACAGTTGCTCTAAAGCTCTAGCTGTCTAACAGAATGTATATAGTATGTATATAGCCAAGGCAGCTGGTAGACTATGGAGTAAAAATACTTCAATTCTTAAAGTAACTCCATAGCATTTAAATATTTTTATATCTAAAGATCTACTTTCCTTCTGTTTTACACAGTATTGTGGAGAGTACTAGTTCCATTTTGTGACCTGCTGAAACTAGATGTTTTCAGAATGTTCAGATTCTAAGAAAGGTTTGCGCTACATGCTATCTGGTCAGCCTAGAAACTAATTATTGTTATAATTTTGAGATTAATGTAGAAACAATGTACTTGCCAGACAAGAAATGCTAACTTTTAGACTGGACCAGATCTCTCCATTCTGATTCATTTTTATCATTTATTCTGTAGATTGCATTATTCAAATGACAGTTGCTTTGCAGCACAAGAAAGCTATCAGAAAGTCCATGAAAAAGATTTACTCACGTTTAAGATGTGTGATTCATTTTCATTAATAGTTTTTTTAAAAATTTTATTTACATATTAGCAAGTTATTTTTTAACAATGGCATTCTACCCATTGAATAATTTCCAAAAACTAAGGCCAGATTTACATTCACACAATATTCCATATTTTAACAAAATAGAAATTAGAAATTTATTAGAATTTTTTTTATTAGAAATTTATTTAACGTTCACTTTTTAAGCTCCCTACCAAAGAAAGGAGAATCTGAAGAAAAGCCATACATCTGAGCGTTTCTACCACTCAGATAAGATTCAGTCATCTACAAGGAAATATATTTTCTGAGAAATCAAATAACAACAAGACTAAAAGGAATAAAGCCATTAAAATTAGGTCCAATTAAGATTTATACGAGTAACATAGGAATTCTATCATGATAGTATCAAACAAAATTGCCTATAAGGATGTTTATTGTATCTTTCTTTCTTTCTTTCTTTCTTTCTTTCTTTCTTTCTTTCTTTCTTTCTTTCTCTTTCTTTTTCTTTCTTTCTTTCTTTTCTTTCTTTTTCTTTCTTTCTTTCTTTCTTTCTTTCTTTCTTCCTTCTTTCTTCTTTCTTTCTTTCTTTCTTTCTTTCTTTCTTTCTTTCTTCTTCTTTCTTTCTTTCTTCTTCTTTCTTTCTTTCTTTCTTTCTTTCTTTTCTTTCCCAATACATTCTATGTGAGACACTATTTCATTAGAATCAGAGAGAGTAATGGCATTATGATGTACTGTGCCATTTCAAATGCATTCTGGCTCTTTTCTGAAAATTATGGCCACACAGTTAAATTCCTGGGAATTGATTGGCACTGGAACAAATTTCTATTTTGACATCTTTAAATATGTGTAAAATGTTTTAAGAATTCCTAAATTTCCTACGTTATTCTCAACAATTCCAATAAATGTTAATAAGCTAAATAGATGATTACTGAGAATGCAATTTTGCTTTCTGCATTATTCTGATTTTAAATAATAAAAAATCACTGTGAATAAAATTACACATACGGAATGTTAGTCACTATAGTCACATAATCCTTTCTTTTTTAACAGCTTTAAACTGTATCTTTTGTTTTTGAGTCGTCTCTGTTCCATGTATTAATTTACCCATACATGAAATAGTCATTTCATAAAAGTGTGTTCTTATAAATAACCAGAGAATCTAAAATTGTTATGATTGATTTGAAATAATTGATTGCAGCATGACAGCTTTCTTTTTCTTAATTATAAAATACAATTACATTTTTGTGATTTTATACCTGAACATTACAAAAGCTGAGAGAGCTGTTTCTGTTCTACTTCTGATTAGATCAGCAATGCCACTTCTTCAGGTCTTATCAGATTGGTTTTGATAATAATTACTTGGGAAGTGTTTGATCTCAATGATGAATAGTTGATTAGTTTTTCATGAAATCAGTCAACCACACCACTCAACACTACTCATGTGAGACCTTGTTGATTTAGCTGTTCGAAAGAATGCGTTCTTTTTCACTGCAGTTATGGGATGTCAGTCTTAGGGGAAAAGAGGGTGGAAAAAGGGCAAGTTTATGGGTAATGATATTGCAGCAGCAGATATTTAAGGCTTGCTAATTCTCTTCTCAATTATGTTCATTCCCTGCCTCGTCACAGTGCCTGCTACATGGCTACAAAATCAATCTTAGAAGTAGAATACATTTTTCCTGTTTCAAAAAAAGATTTCATGACACTATTGTCATCTTTCAAACCCTTGGAGGGTTTTGCCCTGATGAATAATATTTCATATGTGGAATGTTTATGTGATTTTCACGGAGTGATAACCCCGCTACCACCTAACTTTGATGCATTGAGATTGCTGCTTTTCCCGACTAAAGTGCTTTTACACACCACCTCCTACAAATTGACTTAAGAGTTAGAAATAGAAGATTCAACAAAACTTCAACTCTCCATGGGAAAAAAAAAAAGGGGTCTTAGAGAGAAATTTATACATTGGGCACAATCTGCTTTAATTATTTAAACACAAGCTTTTGCTGAATAAGACTTCTAGGCATTTTTTTCCTCATCTTTTTTCTTTTGCTTTATGCTGTTAGAATCAGTTATTCTAAACTGACTATACATCCATATTTTAAAATGACTGGATTTTTTTCAACCTAGCTTTGTTTTAAGGATTGGTCTGCAGAACTGTATTCAGTAAAGTCAATAGTATTGTCTGTGTAAGTAAAATCTGCTCACATAACGAGACACTCAATGGATTAGTCTCCAAGCTATGGGGAGAGAAATCCTATAGCACAAGAACAAGAAGAGATTTTCGGGACAATATCCTTGCTTGTCAGTCATAAAATAGCAAGGCAGAGCCTTTTGTCAAAAGAGAAGTTAATCCTGTGCTAACTAAGGGAAGAAAACTTCCAGGGAAGCAATATTTTCTCTAGTATTTTTGTTTTTTAAAGTTGCTAATAGGATTATGGCAGTTTTAACAATCAGCAAATACAGTGAATTCCAAAGGCTCCTTTTGTTAATTATAAGATCTCTGGAAATTGCCTAGATCTTTAAAACTTAATGTTTCACTAATAAGCTTAGATACCTTTAGGTTATTGTTTTGGTGGGTTTTTTATCTTTCTTTTTTAATATCAACTGCTTATTTGATAGCAATACATTTCTCTTTGAAGATCCAATTTAAGCAGGCTCTTCTCTTGGAGACTCAGACTGCTTAAAAAGAAAATAATGTTCCAAGACTATAATTATTTTGGTTTTGTGTCATCATGTTAATGCTGTACTGGAAGAAATGTTCAGCCAAACATTTTATAGTTTTGATATAAGTCTAAAAGGAAAGAGAGAGGAATCAAGCTGCTGGGTGGAAAATTAGCACATCTCTCTTTAAATGATGAAAAGCAGTTTGAATACAGTTACCTCCAAATATTACATGAATTCAGCAATTTTTACTTAACTGTTGTGCACTGTCAAAGTACCTGTCATCCTCGGATATCATCTTTATGTAATAGTGGTTGGCCAGCATTTGAGAAAAACTCAGCTCCCACTTAGAAGCAGAAATGAGTGGAAAGGTTTTCATACAGGCTTATTACTTTGCAGCTCCACTGAAAAGAAAGGAAGCTACTAGGTGTTGGCTCCTTTGAAAGTCTGGCTTTGTTATGTCTTTTAGAAAGAAACACAGCCGAGGTTTTCAAAGAACCTAAAGGATTTAGGGGCCCAATTCCCAATGAAAGGCTACAGGAGGGGAGCATCTAATCTGTGCAAAAACAGATCAAATACCCATGGTTGAGAACATACCTATAGTTGGGGGACATCACAGTTAAAACGTATTTCATGTGCCTTCAACCCCAAATGAAATACACCATCCTTTAGAAAAAGGAATACAGAAAAGCAGATAAGCTTCATATTTTCACTGAACTCAACTAATTTCAAATTACAATCTGTTTTCTGGCTATCATTAAAATCTTAGGCACTAATAACCCATAGATACCAATAATTCTATTGCATTTAAAAGAAAATGCAAAGAAAATCTCAAAAAAAATGGGGAAAATGAGATAAAACTCTGAAATGTCATAATGTTTGCTACCACACTGCTCTCTTTATTGGTAAAATCCTTACTGATTTCTCATTTAATTCTTCTCCCATTATTCCCTTCAAATGGAAGCATGCATTCTGGCCAACAATAAAAAAAAATCCATAGAGTAGTACCATTTCTGTCATTTGCAGCTAATGAATGCTTTTTAGTATTGACTAGCAGCAACTGGTCTAATAATGACAATGACTCCACTGATTTAGACTAATAAATCCAAAGACTTGGCAGGCCTCTATTAGTATAATAAGCTCGAACATTCATTCAGGAACATTAAGAAAATGGGTAGCAGACACGTGAATATTAGAGATTCTCATGTTTCTTTCCTTTCAGTAACACCATCTGGCTGAAAAAAACATGATTCCACAGTGTTTAATATGTGAACTTAAGTGACAGCTAAGGTAACTGTGAGGATTTTTTCCTTTTGCTGTTGAGAAGATTGTCAATTATGATGAATATTATAACTGTAGGGCAATGAGACCCTATGCTAATATCATTTATGAGTGAAGTTTGGGTGTAGGAGGGCTGTTAAATGACTGTGTTCAACATCTACTCTGGACAATTGCTATTACTAGTGTTTCCAGATATTAACAGAATCAAATATTTTATGCTTCTCATAACAAACAAACTTCTCAGTGTTATATGACTAGATGAAAGGCTTAAAAGACTTCAGATAAACAACAGGGATATGCTTGACTTCATCAGTGATACAGAACTAAAGCTAATTTGCCAGGCATTCCTGGTCTGTTTTATGTACATTTATTTTTCTCACTCAAAGAGGATATAATATGTTACTTATTGTTATTTATTTTCATTATTACATGTAGATGAAATAAAGAAAACACATTAATAGCACTGGCTTCATTAGACCACTGTGCAGATAGTGTTCCAAGAAAAACAAAACAAAAAAAAAAAAAAAAAACAACAACAAAAAAAAAACAACTTAAATCCAGTTTAGAAATAATCCTGCCAGATAAAGTCAAGCAATCTAGCAAAAAAAAAAAAAAAAAAGAGAGAGAGAGAGAGAGAGAGAAATATGTCCAGTCTGTATGGTCCAAATTGTAAATCTCTCTCAGAAGCAAGTTACTAACAAATCCTCAGTGAAGTCCCTTTGTGCATCTATAACATATTTCCCTTTTTTGTTGTCTGTTTGCTTATATTAAATTGCAGAAAAACCTTCCCCAGCCAAGGCAAAAGCATGGTTGGGCAATGGTTGGAGCTTGATGATCCTTGAGATCCTTTCCAATTCAAGACATTCTATGATTCTATGATTCTATCTAAGATGGTCCCTACTGGCAGAGCACATGTTCCACCTTATAGGGCAGAGGGTTGCTTACCTCTATCTCTATAGTCATGTGCCAGAAGATACAAGAAACATCCAGAACCAAATTGCAACAAATTGTGGATGAAATAGCTTCCTGATTAAGCTATTGGCCAACTCCTCATAGTTGCATTTGTTTGTACAGCTTGTATGTATAACAGAGTTTCAGCAAACAGACCCATTCAAAGCTATATGGAGACAACAGACTTGCAGCTCAAGCACTGGAGTGTCTGGGTGGCAGATGCTTCCACAAAGCAATATTTTCCTTCAGGTATTGTAGATAGAAGCTCTGTGTAACTGTATGAAGAGCAGGAAAACATGGCTAATGCCAAGAGTTCCCATGACAGTTTGCATACAAATTTGTGGCTGGAGGTGGATTCATTAATAAAGTCAATACAGAGTTTATGTCAGCTCCACCAAAGCAGATAGCCATAGGAGAATCTGTCTAACTTAGTAATTAATCTGATGTATTTAATTTGCTGATTTATTTAGTAATAATGAATGAATTTATTGTGTTTGAAAATGGAAAATGCTCTGTAGTGTGAAATATTCTGTTGGAAGAGATTTGAAAGCATATTGCAAGGATAAGGGCAAGGACAGAGAATCAACTGAGGGTTTACAGGTCACAGTATGAGAGCAATAAAAGTAAAGAGCTCTTATTCCCATTTATGTTATTACTATTTCTGTTTTCTTGATTTTATGCTTTATTTTAGTAAAATATCAAGTACTATTTTCCAAGGTAAGCAGATGTTTGCAAACTGAGGTGACAGTAAAGAAAGAAAGATTAAATGGACATTAAATTCCTCTAAAACTAGGTTAGGTTGCAAAAAGGTGTAAGAAAATACCATTAAGGGCTGAGCCCACCTACAGCCAGTAGAGAAAAAATGAGAGCGTCAGATGTGGATGTCTCCAGGATCCATTGAGTGAGATGCATCTCTCCTCAAAAACCCAGTAGCAATAGATGACATAAAACAGGAATACTCCTGCCCATCTTATGTAAAAGAGGCTGCAAGGTCAACATACTAACCTTCAACATATCAGTGTAACAGCTTCAGCTTGGTCTGAGTTTCAGGTTTTGATTATAGAGTTTCAATGTTCCATATTAAAAGGTGTCTAAATGGGACTTGCATTTGTACAAGAAATTTGGTGTGAAGATGTAAACTGCTTCAGCTGACATTGTTTTCAGCACACTACCAAAGGACTGCAGATGGCACGGTGTTACTATGTCCTGAGTGGGAAAATCAAGAAACCTTGAAATGATAAGTCCTCAAACCGGAGAAGCTGTTGCATGTGCAGATGATTCAAGTGTAAGAGACGTCAGTATCCACACATCTGGTCTTCACAAAGGGACGACAACTCCAGAATGACAAAAGCATGCTGCAATTAAAAATGAATCTGATGCAGAAGCTTTGTGATTCATAGCCATATTTCCAGACTCAAAGTGATTTTTAACATTTTGATCATAATCTGCACCAACCAAAATAATAAATAAAAAAAGGCAGTCTGGTTCTCTGTTTTCTGTTACTTGAAAGGATAAAGACAAGAGAAAATGAAGGAAAGGGAAGGGAAGGGAAGGGAAGGGAAGGGAAGGGAAGGGAAGGGAAGGGAAGGGAAGGGAAGGGAAGGGAAGGGAAGGGAAGGGAAAATGCAAGGCAAGGCAAGAATTCTGATTCATGGTGAAGAATTTCAGTTTGCCCATGGCATATCAAAAAATAAAACAAGAAACCAGTTTGGATGTAAAGAAAACACCCTGTTTGGAAAAACTGCATGTTTATTAGACTGAGTTGTAATTCACAGGGTGCAAACAAAGACAATTCTGAATTTGTTCTGGCATATGCATGCTGCATTTCTGGGAGGAAAGGGTGACTTATACACTGCTTATGACAAGGGAAGGCATCCTAGTTCTGTTGATCAAAGCCCTCCCTAGAAGTGGGGCTGCAAAGGTTTCTTCAACCAAAGATAAGAACCTTTTAAGAAAAAGGTTGATTCAAAGAGAAAACAAATTCCTGAAGGAAATGAGATAATTACCACTTGGGGATAGTTCTTTTACACTTTGTAAGAAACTTAGAGGACAGGCAGTAAGAAGACTACATAGGTAGACAATGACACAGACATGCAAGCCTGCTACAAAAAGCAACTGTGTCAAAGAACCAAAGTGCTGAGGAATTACATGTAATAGACAATAGTCAAGGAATAGGTGTTACAAAAGCAGCCGTACACAGAGTATTTCAAACGAAAGACTACAGGTCATATCATAAGAAAGGAAAATTCTTCAAAATAGTAACTCTGGGAAAAGATTAAGAAAGCAAAGTAAAAGAATCAGTTTTCAATGCCACTCATTATCAAAAGGGTAACTATTGTTGTTGCTTGTATAAACAAGAACTCAAGTTGCAGTTGGAGAGCTCGCCTGACTTTTGCTTGCACTTACTTGAAAGTATTGTTGTTTATATTGAAATCCTGTGTACATCTGGAAAAGGCTGCCCAGAGAGGCTGTGGATGCCCCATTCCTGGAAGTGTTCAAGACAGGTTGGATGGGCCCTGGGCAGCCTGGTCTAGTGCCAGATCTGGAGGTTGGTGGCCCTGCCTGTGGCAGGGGAGTTGGAACTTTATGATCCTTGGGATCTCTTCCAACCCAAGGCATTCTGTGATTCCATGATCTTGAAAAGAATTTTAGAGGAATTAAGAAGTTTTAGAGAAGAGCAACAGAAATGCAATAAAGTATACACTGTAATGAAAGATTTATGGAGCTAAAGCTATTTTAAAAATGCCCAATCCACAGTGACCTCATCCAGTACAAACGTATGTGAAGAATAGAATTCTGATGAAGAATGTTGTTCTGCTCATTATTAATAAAAATAATAATAAAAATCACATTCAGAATATGCATCTTTAATACTGAGGAGTCAAAGAACTGAAACAACCTATGAAAGTTGGTGGTAGTATTTTTTTCATTGCTAACACTTTTTAATTTATATGAGTTTTGTTTTCTAAAATTATTTGTTGTATTCAAACTGGAGAAGTTCAGAGTAACTACAGTGGACATTAAAGAAGAGATCAGTTGGGATTATCACAGTGGCCACTGTTCGCATACAAATTCACAGATTCGTGAAATGAGTGAAGAGTAACACAAACAATAAACTCAGTAGTATAAATATCAGTCTGGGGGCAACATAATGTTTCCAAGAGTGTGAGTGCAGCTCAGAGCTTTGTGTCTATGGCACATCCACACCCTGGCTATGTGCAGCCTGAGAGTGCACAATAAAGTAAAAAATGTCATTCCAACACAAAGTCAGAACACTGTCAAGATTAGTATATTCAATACAAATAGGCAAAACGTTGTCTTTGCCAATAGCTCCTACAGTAGCATGACAAATCTCAGCATTTTATGGTTTTAAGGCTTGCACCAAAAAAATGATGTGTAAGAGACAATCTGTCAATATAGAAATGAGCAAAGTTAAGAGAATAGCTGATTCTACAAACCAATCAAGTAACTAAACACTATTTGGATTTTTTTTTTTTTTTTTTTTTAAGGCATTACTTACATCTATGAATATCATACCCAGAGGATCAGGAATTGTTTGTGTTCTTCTGTTGTAATGCAGAGGCTCCAGTGCATCACCAGAAAATCAATCAACATCATCAGAAAATCTGTCAGCATTGCTAGTTCTGGTAGAACATGACATGATTCTGTGTGTGGATGCAACACCTGTTCTTCTCGAAACTCTGCAGATGCTACTGAAAAATGATGCAGCTGATCATACACATACATCCAGAGTTGTTATACAATGTGCTTGTCCTCCTACTTTTAGAGTAATTTCTTTCTTGATTTACCAAGGCATGTCTGCCATGGGAAATACATCATAAGCATTCATGTTCCCTGAAGTCCATCTTAACAAACTCCCTACATAATAATTAGATAGCAGTCAAATATCACATTTACTTTCTTCTTTTCTATGCTGTTAATCCATAAACTAAAGAGTAAATTAAATTAATTTTTAGTAGATTACAAGGACAATAAATGGCATAATTGTAACACGTGATAAACTTTCTTCCTAATCAGTTGTATTATCTACGACTCGTCATTGAAATGTTCATTTTATTCAAGGTTTGGAAAAAGTAAAGATGTTTAAGTACTCTTGAAGATGAGAATCTAACATCTGTAACACTTCGAAGACTGTGCTCACACTTAGACTGTATTTATATAAAGCTCCTAGTAGAGTTCTGTGCTTCTCAGCCAGTTAAGACCTGTTCTTGTCAGATGATGAGGTCTGATGGCACTTAACCTTCCCATGAGAGACAATCCTTGGTAGGGCTGGCTACTTGATTCAGTGGTATTGTGAGAACGGACGGTCTGCAGTTGCCACAAGGGATTAGGTAAGGACGCACCAAAAATGTTTTCATTTGTGACCTGAATTCAAATTTAGAGATTTGGGTTAAAAGCAGTCGCAATGAACTGCAATGCCATTCAGATCCATTGAATATTAACTATCTGACAGAAGCACTAACAAGTAGTTAGAGGGATCATCTTTCCCTTTTGGACTGGTGTATCTGTGGAGTTGCTCAGCCTGGAGAAGATTCTGGGGACACCTTGTTGCAACCTTACAGTATACAGAACTGAACTTACAAGCAGGAGAAGGATCAACTTTATACATGGTCTGGTAGTACATAGGACAAGAGAATGGCTTTAAACTAAAAGAAGGTAGATTTAGGTTAGATAGTAGGAAGACATTTTTTACTCAGTGTGTGGTGAAGTGTTGGAACAGGTTGCCCAAAGAAGTTGTGAGTGCTCCATCTCTGGAGGTGTTCAAGGCCAGGTTGGATGGGATCCTGAGCAACCTGATCTAATGTGTGGCAACCCTGCCTTTGGCAGGGGGATTAGAACCAGATAATTTTATGGTCCCCTCCAACCGAAGCCTTTCTACGATTCTATGATATTTTCCTGCACTATAATGTCAGTTGTTCCTCACTAGTGGCACATATGGGCAATATAAATTTGTATCTTAGTGTATATCTGAATTTCAGAATCCACCCTTCCTCAGAATTTGTTTCATTCTCTGGCTGTGTTTTTCATTTTGTTTAGGAATTTGATTTATTTAGTTCTATCATGAGGCTTCTGTATATTCTGAATCCTAATGCAAAGAGGATGGAGAATAAGACAGTCATTTCAAAAGTACAGTGAAAAAAATAGGGATAATGTGACTTAATGCATGGATTAGACTGAGCTCTCTGGATCCACACAACCTGGCTCTTACATCCAGGAGCTGCCAATACTGCTGAGAAATGCCCAGAACACATTTCCATGCCTGGGATATGAACCTTGAGCATATCACTTTGGCCATTTGAGTATACATTTCTTCTCTCTTAGTTTTGTAAACTGTGAATTCTTTAAGGCAGTCTCTTATCATAGTTTTAATGGCACTTTGTAAAGCAAGAACCTCTGAGATTACTGCAAAGCAAATAAATAACACTAAATCTGTAATAGAGTTGTTATGTCAAACAAGAATTTTGTATATGAGCCATTAGATGTGTAGGATAGGCTGAATTCATTAAGTCTGAAAATACAAACATATAAAGTGTGTATATTCTTTCAGTTTATTATATCATACTAAGCATACATAGATATATTTATAATATATGCTTAACCTATTATATAAGGTGGATTTAAAATGCATTATATTAAATAATGTGCGTCCTCCAGTACCATGCACATTATAGGCACTCAGCAAATAATAACAGCAATTGAAATGGCATAAAAATTAAAATGGACCATATATATCACTTCCTAACTACAGTCTTTGATGAAGCTAGCAAAAAAGGGCAAAGGTATGTCAGCCCAACCTTCCTGAGGTGATTAGAGTTCATCTCAATGTATCTGAACAGCTTTGAAGCACCTAGTGCAGCAGTTGCAAGCACAGCCTTGAGTTCAAGTTACAAAAACTTCCCTGCAACCCAAGGCAAATGCCCAGTAACTGAGCCTCTTATTGCCTTATTTATCACACTGTTGATATAGCAAAACTTTAAAGAAGTTTATTTAAACCTAGTGTATGTATGCTGTTGGCAGTGCAGCTGGCACCTTGAACTACTCTGTAAAGAATGTCCGTAGATGATCACCATTATTTTTTTACTACAGAAAGAATATTCAGTCTTGTGTCTTAAATGTTGTGAACTACAACAGTACTACAGGTATGGCTGGATTTGATACCTCTGCTACTTCTACTTCATGGGCAAAGTGAACAATACCAGAATTAGATCCAGTGAGCTGCATAGAACCTTGTATTTACTACTGCATCTTTTTCTTTAGTACCTGTATTTCCCCTGCCTTGGAGTATTTGCCCCCTTTTGCCTCTCTACCAACCACAACAACAGGATGCATGATGAAAATTTGTGTTTACAAATCTTGCATGCAAATGATCATGGAACAGCCACAATATGTAGTAATTTAAATTTGTTGACAGAGTTGCTAAGAAACAAACCTTTTGATTCTGTGATACTCCTTTTGATACAGCTCCATGCTCTGACAGTTAAAGTTATTGAACAAGAGTGAGGACTCTTTAAAGGAGGAATTTCTGACATTTGCTATGTTTTCAGAGGCTGTAACATAGTATTGAATATTCCTTCAGTGTCAGTTTTATTCAGTAGTGGAATGTCTGATTCCATATAGATTTAAACTATCCTATATTTCAAAAAAATGGCTTCAGCACTTCAGTACTGCCTTCTCCCACTCACATGCACAATTGTTTTGCAGAAATTGTGAATTGTGATCTTTACATGCTCCCCTGCCAAACACCTTGTAAGTTTCTATATTTTTTCCAATCTGTTCTTTAAACATCCTTTCTCCAGGGCATTTTCACAAAGGACCTCATAGCATTCTACTCAGACATCAACAGTAAAATACACCATTATTTTGACATTGCAGTGTTTTGGAGACAGCTGATGTTTTGAGAACATATATTCATGCCATAGATACTTAACCATTAAATAGCGAAGCAGAGCTGGGGAAAAAAACAAGACCTGGATTAATTCCAAATCAGATTAACTATATCATTTAACTGATAAAATTGGAAGTATTGTCATGTAAAGTCTTGCAAGGAAAGAAGAGGATGATTTAGACCTTGGGTTATCTCAAACATATATTGGAGGCATCTAAGCTTCGCCCATTTTCTAAGGCACTCCAGGAAAATTATAGTCCAAATTAAAGTGCCTAATTTAGATGTTTGAAGTTAGGTAGAATTAAACCTTGTCTAATTGATCATAACCTTATTTTCTTAGCAGGCTCAGCAGTTGGAATTGCAACCTGCCTACGTCAACACTATCTTTTGTGCGCATCTGTCACCCTATTGCATTCAATACGCAATAGGGAAAAGGCATATGAGCAAAAATGTCAACATTTTGTAGGGGAGGGATATAAGCAAAGATAGTTACCGGATAGAGGCAGAAATGAGGCTCAAGGAAAAACAATGTTATGGATTCCCCCTTTAATTCCTAGGATCACTGTATGACTTGTATGGACATTTTACATTTTTCTGGTGTGAAACACAGAAGAGCCTAGTGACATGTGTCTGCCAAAGTGCTATTTTTAATCAAATTAAATGGCTGCATAATTGTAAACTGAGGCTGCAAATGTGAAAGGATGGCTCTGTCAGACATAGCAGTCTATTGGAGTAAAAAAAGAAAAGCACCAAAAAAGGAAGGTGTAAAAAGGAGTCAGTCACTTTCACATTTACTTGGAAGCCCTAAAGATCATCTCTGCCTACCACATTCTCTTCACATTTTATTCATAAGGAACATTTCTTCTTTCTTGTGAAAAAACATATTACTGAAATTGTGCAAAAGTGTTTTGAAAAGGATTTTTTTTAAATGTGAAATAAATGTAAAAATAACGAGTCATACTCTGTAATGGCCATTGCAGAATGTGCATTATAAGGCAACCAGAGCACTCTCAGCATGCACTAATAGCTTGCTAATGCACAGCCTTCAGTGCCTTATTGCTACAGTCGACATTTACCGCAATGAATACTTTGCAGCAAGAAATATTTTGGGCTCCATTACATTTTCACAACCTTGAACTGTGCTGGGAAGGACTGGAAGTAGAGTGCTGTGAGCAATGGAGACCAAAACGTAGAGAAATAGCTCACATCTTTGTCATTTGTCAAAATATAGGTGGAAAAGAGCTACCCAGGCTCAGTCTTTGTATGACAGGAAGAGAAGGGGAACTATTTCATCTCTTCCAGCTCTGTGCTCATTCACTGGGAGGCAGTGGTGTATATATCTTAAAGAAGGGCCTTGAAGGGAATACCTGGGGCCAGTGCAAGGTGCTCACACTCTTGCCCCTGTGCAATGGATGCCATGAACAGTGTTGTGATTGCTTGTGTTTTGAAGCTCCCTCTTTCCCCAGATTTTGTAGCAGCAGCCTGTTTCCTCTTCTCCTCTCTTATTGTTTGTGAATGTATCTGCCAGGGACTGCGCAGCTGTGACTGTAACTACCAAAAAATGTTCTGTTAGCTGGGCAAGCAAACAATGAACAGCTCTTGCAGCTCAGAGACTGAGCCAGAAGCAATCTGATAACCAGTACAGGTTAGGATTGATTAATTAATATATATTTTTTTTTTTGGGGGGGGGGGGAGGAAGTGGGGAGTGACGGGGGAGGGCACTGTTTATTTTCTGTTCTTTATCACCCTTGACAAGCTTGATGGAGGAACTGTTCTGTGCCCTGAGCGGCACTGTCATCCTCACAGAGCACCTCTGTCAATATACTGACTTGTGCAAAAGCTTGGTCAGTCCGTCTCCTTTGGAAGTGGGGGCAGTGTTCAAAATCCATCACACAGAAAGCAATGGCTCCTCACTCCCTGTGGTGAGACTTCTGGGAGACACAACTGGTGCTGGAAGGAAAAGGGGGAAAAGAAGGCAGAACTCCTGTTGACTTCTGTGAGAGGCTAATCCTGAGCAGCCGTTCCCACAGAAAATACTAATTTGATTTATTCTACATGTAGCAGCACTTTGCTAAGGACCAGGACTCCATTTTGTGCCCAGCTCTTCAGATGACAGTTACATTTTTATTTATAGGCCACTGCTGGTTTATCTGCTGTATGCTTGGCATTGTGCCACAAGCTGGGTAAAGAATCTCCACTTACCTCTCTGTACGTGGGTTTGGTTTCTACTTCTTACAATAGCACTTTGTGAGGTGCTGCAAAGAAGCAGCAGCAGCAGCCAGAGTCATGGTAGGATGATTATTAGTTCTTGGCTTGTCTCTGCGTCTATCTCCAGAAACATCTTTTTTTCTGAATGATATATAGGATAACTGGCTCCTCAGAGGAAAGAAATGTTGCAAATTAAATAAAAGATAGTTCAAATAAGATACATCAGTTATAGCAGAAAGGTTGGAACTAAATTATCTTAAAGATCTCTTCCAACACAAACCATTCTATGATTCCATGATTTCACTAATGCAGTGCACTGTCTAACTGATTCAAAAATATTGGTAATTCCACATTTTTTTAAGGTTTGGAGAACAAAAACTTTGTTCTTTGTTTGTTCCATGTCCAAAGGTCTCTAACATCTCCTATGCAGAATAAATGGGATCTTGTTGCCACCAGCAAGACTCAGAGTCCATCACCATACAGCTACTGATCTGCCCTGGGGTTCAGATTGGGAACTACAGAAGATGAAACAGTCTGGAGTTGATTATAATAATGCCCAGATATGCTATTATCAAGATGTATCTTTTCTGTTGGCCTAAACCCTTAGCTTGTAAATTCTTTACATGAAGAGCCCACAAAAATAAACCTCCTTTCTCTCTTGAGTTTCTGAGAGAAATCAACCACTGCTTATGACAGATGGGACAGCAGTGGACCAGAAATCTAGGTTCACATGCCATCCCAGTGGACTGGCACTGTTTGAAAAGATCTTGCTCTCTGCAGGAGGGGGATCGCTTTCTCATTAACTAACAATTTCAGCAGTAGGAAAGCTAAGCTCCAGAAAGAGGCAAAATTTATCAAAATGGAGATCTCTGCTGATTTTTGTTGTTGTTTTAAATAGACCGGCAGTTACTTTTGCTTTATATGTGATCTGGAAAAACTGCTCCTACCAAATAATGCAATGCAATGAATTTAATTGAGCTGTGTAAGTCTAACAGTCAGAAAACCAATACATTTCATGGCTGGCTGTGCTTTGTTTTCCTTTAATGCAGACAATTTAATGTTAGTGATTGAACCAGTGAAATTTCCAGCGAAAATGACAAGGCAGTCAACTTGAAACATAGCATTATTAGCAGTCGTCTTTTCTAGTACTGTGTGCATGTTGAGTGATCTGGGATGAAAAACTAACAAGCACCTGTCAAATCTGAGACATCAGGTTTTTTGACAGAGGGCCCACTGGACTTTCCTATCAAGAGAGCCTTTATGAGTAAACCGTGGAAATCTCTCACAGACAAAAAGGAAACAGAGCTCATCAGATTCTGCAGACCCTTGACTTCGAGGGCATGCTGTCTCCAATGAAAGGCTTTTGATCACAATGCTTTTTTATTCAGATTTGACTTCACATTATGGCTAATCAATACCTTGCAACAGTCTAAGTCCCCAGTTAGATGCACATCTCACAGTCAGGCAGGGAGACCTACTAATTGAGAAAAAGTCAGAGACCCAGGTACCATCCCCTCAGGCCATAGTCTTGCCTCAGCTCAATCCTTTTTCCTATCCCTGCCTCTCTTATCATGGTACCCTAGAAATAGTGAAAATAAAATTTAGAGACATGACAGGCATGGAAAAGCAGGATCAATTCCTGTCACTTGCCACCAATGTTTACTGCCTTCCCAGGTCTTCAGAGGGTGTTTTTCTTTCATAGCTTAGGGGAACTTAACCTTTTATAAATAGGAAGATGGTACCTTCATGAATTTTAAATTGTTTGATTTTTCTAGGCCTGAGATTATCTCGACTTTCCCAAAATGACTCTCCTTTCAAAATCTCATTTATTTATATAGGATCAGAAATAGAAATTGGAAGGTTTTTTATCATTCAATTCTTTGCCATGTCTACTTCAAAAATTACCTTTCTCTCTCTTCTCCGTAATTTTTCACCTGTGCATAATACAAATTTATTTTGTGGTTAAAAAACAAGTAAGTAAGAATATGTGCATACAAGTATATGTATTTTTATAATCAGCAAGATAACTGCAAAAGTAGTACATGGGATGTCCTCATTTAGGGGCATCAGCAAGAGATTCAAGCAGTTCTGGAAGGATTTCATTTGAGGTTGTCCCCCACAGTACCTGAAAAGGGCTGTACTCAGTGGAATATCATGAGGGAAGTGAAAGTGTTCAGTCCTGTGATGATATTAAAAAAAATGAAGTTCTTGGATTTATTTGTCTCCTGCCTTCATTTGATGGTTTTCTTCCAGTGCTATCTACCTAGCTCCTACCACAGCCAACTTCATGAAGAAAAGGCACATTTGTAAACCTGCTATTGAGAACTCTGGTAAACCAACCGCTGGAGGGAGTCACAGATTAGGCAGTTGCTGTAACTACCAGCTGCTGCTGGGTTTTACTTTGGGAACCACATCATGTCTGTCCTGCGTGAAATGAGATTTCCAAGATGTCTCTCTGTAAGCATTAGTACATGGTGATATGGGCTGAAATGGATTTCCAAATAGGCCAGAAGTTTCTTCAGCAAGTAGAGAGATGCTACCCACCTCGTCCTCTCTTCCATCACGTCTAGCGTGATTGTGGCTCCAAATAGATATTTCAGTGGCAATTTGTGAAGTTATAGTAAACAGAGAGAGAGAAGGAATAGGTTGAGAATAGGTAGTAGATCTGGGAGAGGGATGAAAAAAAAAGAAAACTAAAGAAAAAAAAAGAAGCAACAGAAACAGAAAATGAGGTGAAAAAGACAAAGACCAAAAAAAAGATCCTATGAAAAGGAGAAATAGTATTTAGTTTTTACTCTGTTCACTATTCTTCTCTATAAGCTCAGTCAAAAGCTCCTGTTTGCTGTTTCCTGTTCCTCTGTATGTTCTCCACTTGTATCCATGAGCTGTTTTTCCAGAACAAATGTCTCAGAAGGTCAGCTTGGACTGCTGTTTTTCAAATAAAAAAAAACACACACGAAGTAAAAAGGAATCTGCCATACAAGTGTATTTACTTGAAAGTTCAATCATCTATACGAATTATAAAAAATGGTTTAAAACAACTTGGTTACATGAAAATATATCAGCAAATATATATACATATTGTTCTATCTCTGAAATGACTGTTTTTATAAAAACCTTTTTTGTTTTCCTGAGTTCACATTTTCCATTCTTTTTGGAGGTTAATTTATTGCTTCCTTGTTTTTTAATCTTTTGGGAAGATTGGCAGAAAGATAAGTTGCATTCTCCTACTATAGTGAGCAATTACTTAAAATCATACAAAATACAATAAAAGACACAATAAAGAAAAATTCTTGGAGGCATAGAATTCAGCCACTGGCAACCCAATTTGCAATCCTTTCTTGGAAAAAAAATGAAATTGCATCTATGTAGACAAAAGGGCACGGGTGCCAGGAAGATGGTGGGGACCAAAGCAGTGAGAAAAACAGTGACTTTATGAAGGATCCTTGTTGAAGGATTTATTAAGTCTCTGCACCTTCTCAGGCACCTAGAAAAGAAAAGGTTCTAGAAAAGTCCTCAAAATTATGCTGAAGTTTTACTTTATGTGTCTTGATTTTTCGGTAGTGGCTTTTCACAGACTGACAACAAGAGGTATCCTAACAATAAAATCTATAATACTCACGAGTCATGTTTCTGTAGGACTGGCATACTTTCATCTACAAGTCACCTATTTTCCCCTAAAGAACGAAAGCATGTGTAACCTGTACTCAAAGAGAAGCCGCAGAATGCATTTTCTTCATTTTCTTTAATTCCCTCCATTATTTCACTGTTAGCTGAGGAGAACTGTTTGGCAGGGTGTTAAGTGTCTGAAAGTACTGGCAAAAAGCTTATTGTTAGCCAGGCTGAAATCTGGCCAAATAGTTCTCCTCTTTTCCTCCCAGCTCCCACTTTTTGTTGACTGCCTCATGTGTGCTATTTTATACCTGTATCTTCTCTGTATGATCACATTAATTACATTCCATTCTTTCCACTTTGATATCTCATTAAAATCTTATAAATGATCATGCAGTGACCTTGAAGGACATGCATAATACATGAAAGTAAACCTGCAGTAAAATGTATTCTTTCACTCCTGACTGACTACATCCCACATTTCTTTTTCCTATCCCCAATGACCCCAATATGGGGAGTTATGCTAGCTGAGCCAAGGTATGCAGTAGTGTGCAAATCCACTAACTCCATTAGTTTTCCCTACTGATGACAGCTGCAATATGTTAATGGCTTATGTTTGGATGTGATGGCCCTGCTACTACTTAGGGCACTATGCTAATTACCATAAGATGGTGACAACAGGTGCAAGTGTCACTTCATATCACCATCATGTGCATGAGAAAAATAGCTAGCAGCACTGAAAGCAACTCAAGAAAATGTAAACTTTAGTCAGCAGCCTGTGATTCTCTGAAGAGCTATTCTTTAATGCTTATGATTAAAGGATTTACAGACAGATATTGTTGCTTTTTCTGCAAGTACAGTAATTTTGAATTCATAGGGATGTCTTCATAAGCTATTTAAAGTTACGTTTCAACAACATGCACATATGTGGCAGTTCAGGCAAAATGCAGAAGGCCTGTATTTATGAAGGTTTCCTTACTGAATAAAAGTTTTACCAAACCATATTTGCTGCAGTGAATACATATTGGAACAGACATGATTTCCAGCTGAATGAAATCACTGCTTCTCTTTGGCCTTGTACTCTTTAACATAGCTCTGCTCTATTGTCTGATTTACTTATGCATACATATACTTGTCCTCTTTCCTCTTTGTCAGGGTTTGGTACATCCCTTTTCTTGATAGCAAGCGTTTTACTGTGGTAGCCCTCCAGCAGGTTGAGCCATCAAGATAGTTATCAATTTGCCCTTAACATAGTCGTACTATCATAAGAGAAATTTAATGCAAGGCATGTGGACATACCTGAATTACGAACTGTTAGAAACAAGCAAGCAAAAAAATAACCTTTGGAGACAACTTTATGTGAAGTAATGAATGGTTATTAAATTCTGCTGACTATTATTGGAGTAAAAATGTTTTTCACAATATTATTTTTACTGTTGTTACAAATGTTTGTAACTACAAGAGCCTTCTGAAAGTGAAGATAAAACCTTAAAACACAGCTCAATAACAGATTTCTCAATAAAAGAAGTTGGTCCTGAATAGGACTGTACTGACTACTCTCACAACACTCATAACCATAATAGGCACATTAAAGAAATTGCAGATTTTTTCTTCAGAAGTACAAGCGTAAAGCTAAAACGTAAGTTATATTTTAAAATAAAATCCAAAAATAAAAAGTTACATTTTAAAATAAAATCTAAAATCCAAAACTATTTGCAGAAAAAAAATCAATTTTACAAAGGTAAAAAAAAAGAGAAACCTGACTAGCCTTGACGCTGAGAGCCAGCACAAATTTTTTGTCCAACTTTGAGAACTTCTTGATGCTGCCTTGTGTCACTATAATTGAGTTGCTTTGAGGTCCCCCTACATTTACACAGCTGAGAGTCACTAGGTGCATTCCTCAAATGATGCTTTGCGTGATTCCCCTGCTTTATTCTTTCTATAAGGAATTTGGGCACACAATGGGGAAAGACTTTTCTCCAGGGGTCACAGTGAATCAAGTTAAATAGGAGCTACAGATCTTGTGAGGTCACATTTTCATCATAGAATCATAGAATCATAGAATGGCCTGGGTTGAAAGGGACCATAATGATCACCTAGTTTCAACCCCCCTGCTGTGTGCAGGGTTGCCAACCACATCCAGCCTGACCTTGAATGCCTCCAGGGATGGGACATCCACAACCTCCTTGGCCAACCTGTTCCAGTGCATCACCACCCTCTGAGTGAAAAACTTCCTCCTAATATCTAACCTAAATCTCCCATCTTAGTTTAAAACCATTCCCCCTTGTCCTATCACTATCCACCCTTGTAAACAGCCGTTCTTCCTCCTGTTTATATCCTGCCTTCAAGTACTGGAAGGCTGCAATGAGGTCTCCCCAGAGCCTTCTCTTCTCCAAGCTAAACAAGCCCTGACCCCTCAACCTTTCCTCATAGGAGAGGTGCTCTAGCCCTCTGATCATCTTATGGCCCTCCTCTGGACTCACTCCAAGAGCTCCACATCCTTCCCGTACTGGGGGCTCCAGGTCTGGATGCAGTACTTCAGATGGGCCTCACAAGAGCTGAGTAGAGGGGGACAATCACCTCCCTCCCCCTTCTGGCCACCCCTTTTTTAATGCAGCCCAGAACACAGTTGCCCTTCCAGGCTGCAAGCGTACACTGCTGGCTCATGTCCAGTTTCTCGTCTACCAGGACCCCCAGGTCCTTTTCTGCAGCGCTGCTCTCAAGGAGATCTTCCCCCAGTCTGTATAAATACCTGGGATTGCCCCGACCCAAGTGCAGCTCCCTGCACTTGGCCTTATTGAACCTCATTAGGTTTTCATGGGCCCGATTCTCCAGCCGTCCCTCTGGATGGCTTCCCTTCCTTCCAATGTATCCACTGCTCAGCTTGATGTCATCTGCAAACTTGCTGAGGTAAAAAAAAATTCAGTAAAAATAACAGTTTTTTTCAGCATAAGAATTATTTTCCTTATTAAGAGCATCATTCTTCACCTTAGCTGAGCGTTCCTTCAAGTTTTGTGAGAATTTTGTTGGTATTTTTTATTATTGTGGCTGTTTATGGTTTTTTTTTTTTTTTTTTTTTTTTTTTTCCTGTTGTTTATATTGCTGTTTTTAAAGTACCAAGAAGGGTTTTTGGATAAATATGCAGTTTTATATGTGATCTGAGAAATGAACTTCATCATGCCTAGATTATCATAACACCATATTCCAATCAATATTTCATTAACAAAGAGTAATATTGCTGAAGAATTTACTGAATCTAAAACATAAAGAAAAAGGCCAATGGTGGGTAGCAATTCTGAGAAAATAGGGCTGAGATTGTTTTAAAACTTGTTCCTTATTGATACTCCATGCTTTTTACTGATTTTAAGGCAGCAACAGCCATGATGACATTGATCTCTTGCATAGCCAAGGTTACAGATTCTGCAAGTATTTCTAATGAATCTAGGTAATCAGCTTGAGCTATTTCAGTTGAATGCTTTCATGACATTTTTTTTAAATGTAGCAGCACTCATAGGTAAGTAAAGATTAGAGACAGGTAAATAGAGAACAATCACATATCAATTTCTAAAGATGGTCCTTAAAAATGGAGCAGTAAATGAAAAAGAAAAAAAATTATCATCTGCCTTTTCTCACAGAAGCTTTCCTCTCATATTGCAGTTCTCACGATGTGTAAAAGAAGTTCTACAAAATGCAAGTGCATCTTGAGCATAAGCAGAAAAGATCAATATCCAATTCACCTGTCTAGCCAGTGTCACACAGAGTTATAAGTACAGCTTTATCCAACCTGTGCTTGCATTATCTCTTTCCCTGACTGCATCACTATGTTTTACTTCATAGCTTTACACTGACTGCATATCAGAGCATTTTGATTGCATTTATTCCTCCTTGTTGTCCAAATCTCACATTTGAGAATGCAAATGTGGATTTGTTATCTTGTACTAGAAAGTCCCAACTCTTGCTTATATATACATGACAGAAGAGGTATGTGTATTAAGATATACTGTTCCTAGGTAGAATTAAGACAAGTGCTACAGGCAAATCCCTATATGTTCTACAGGTAATTATACCCCAATATAATAAATAATAAGGATTTTTCAGTGAAAAGCTTCTGTTTTCAGTGCAATTTTACCTACACCTGAATTGCCAGAGATTGTCGAGGGATTCATACTGCTAATAAACATTTCTACCTGCTGAAATAAAAGACATTAGAGAGAAAAAAAAAGAAAAAAAAAAAAGAGCTGAATAGTGAGTATATAAAGGGATCATAGAATCATAGAATCATAGAATTATTCAGGTTGGAAGGGACCTCAAGGATCACCAAGTCCAACCGCAGCCTCTTGAATAAAATAGCTTGCCAGATACCCATGTCACCATGTATAACCTGATTGCTGCATACAGGTGCATTCATTTTCTTATTTACTGAATATTTACTGAACCTACTTGTGAATTTTCTTATTTGCTCCCTTTGCAGCCAGGAAGCCATGGTGCTGTGTTGCTCCTGGTGACACTGAACATGATTAAGGGAACTTCCTTAACGCCTTAGCCTCATTGTGCAAACTGTTATAGACTCAGTAGTACTACTGCAAGCAATAGTGATTTTTCAGGTGAGAAAGATTTTCTGAGACTGTTTTCTGTTCTTCGTATCTGTTATTTTAAGCTGGTGTTATCAGGAATGTGATTTGAAAACATAAGAGAAATAGTGCAAGGCCTTCACTTATATAGGACATGGAAGGTTGTTGCACAAATTCTGTGCTCTCAGGAGAACACTGTAAAAACTTAAGCATCTATCACAAAGATGTTGAAACCCAGAAGTGAAACCCACTCCCTTATGGAATGTTACCATGGTCATGCTTGTATGAAACTCCCATCCCATATTCCTTCAGCCAGCTTGTTACAGCCAGTGAGACTGGTCCTAAAGGCCAACCTTCACTTGGTTTAACCACACAAGCAACAACTCTGAAACTAGTAAAACTATTTATCTATGACAAAAGAAGATCCTTAAACATTTCTTAGGACAGCTGTTCGCTGTATTCCATTGTGAAAGCACATAACAGTAATGGGAACATACTATTTCTTGATAAATCACATTCATTCCTTTAAGCCTGGCGACCTTCACTACATTTTTAGTAATGGTTTCCATTTCATTTGCTACCTGTTGCAAATCTGCATTCTGTGAGGAAGTTCTTTATTCACACATGAAATATTTTGTGTAATGTGATAGCTAGTATCTCTTCTTGCTGTTCTAATGATCCTTACAACTTCTGCAATTTTTAAATTTATAAGTAGCAACCTCCTCCTCCCCAAAGCAGACACTTAAAAATGTTGTTATTGTCATTCTGCTGAAGCACGTTGTTTCTCTTACATTTCCCCTGTTGAGATTTAGCCTGAATGATTTGTAACCACAGACTCTCCAACTGTTTCTTAAAAAATTCCCATTTTTCTGCACTAGGTTTCTTACAGCCATGAGATCTTGCATCATTTCCATCAAGATCATTCAGTTACTCCTTCTACTTAAAGTGAAGGTGTAAGTAATTCGTATTGTGACATATGCTGAAAGCATGTTTATCTTTCAGAAAAACATGCTTATTTATATAGTTAGCTCTGTCAGAACTCCTTACCGTATTTTTATTTTTTTACTGAATTTCCACTGAGCCAAAACTCATTTTAACGTTTCCTCTTAATTTCTTTTTCGTATTGTGATTCCTAAATCAGCCCTGCTCTTTTTATCAAGATGGGGTAATTTCCCAGCTCTGGGTGCCAAGAGCCTCTGATCATGATGCTCAGTCAATAAACTGACTTCAGTAAGTAAGCAATTATGCATTGCCTCTGGAAACATGCTTCCCACCTTACAGGTTTTGCATACTTGTTATCCCAGTAAGTATCTGTGAAATTAAAATCCCTCATGATCAAAGTTTCTGTTTTTTTCATAAGTATCTCTTAGCTGTAAACATGTTGTTTGTTGCAGTTATTCTGAAACACAATTTACAAGTGTCTACAGTCACCACTGTAACTTGCTTCTTTTAATCAAGCAGCTATGTACGAGAAAATTGAAACACTATTTTGCATATACACGGTTAAAATATACAAGCCATAAACAATAACACTTCCTCTGAGCGTAACAAAATTTAAATGACTAATCTATAAAAAGCCAAGAAGGACCAAGCACCTTTTCCTCATGTCATTTACTTGAATGCCAACTCAATTACCATCTGCAAAGTCTTTTTATTAGGGACAGGGCAGGTAAGGAGTTAAGAATAACAAAATAATTTTTGTAGTTTAATTGAATATCCAAATCTGGCATACACACACACACACACAAAAAAAAGTGAGAAGTCATTTAACTGAAAACATATGTATTTGAAGATGATATTTGAAAAAAGAGGTTTCAACTTTTGCACCCCTGCCCGTGTTCCAGTGGGGCCTGGTCCGGTGGTTGGCAACCCTGCCCATGGCAGGGGGGGTTAAAACTACATGATCTTTGAGGTCCTTTTAAACCCAGGCCATTCTATGATTCTATGATTTTATTCTATGATTCTATGATTTTAATCTCCCAAACATCTAAGCATGAAGCAAAAAGTAATGCTTTTGTTGAAGCATTACCTTTTCTCTCTATTTTCTTTTTTTTAATATTCTTATTTATTTATTTATTTATTCTGTGAACATAAAATTAGGACACTGAAATTGCAGAAAGTTATTTATAGCGGAGAAATATATACCAGAATATTTGAAATTTCTACCTGAGCAAGTATTGCGGTTGCCTCATTTTGAATGTTTGTCACCTACTCTATGCCACACTGAGGCTTCAGGAAGCTACAAAGTAGGCCTAGATGTTAATTGAGTAGACAGGTAAAATGATTATTTGCATTTTTCTCTAATCTTTTTTCTCCCACACTCTCCCTGCTATTTTCTTACTTGATTGCTGTGGAAAACACCATCATCCTACTTACAGTTCAGGCCCATAAACAAGTCTTCGGCTTGGATCTCTGCCTAGGTACTGTCATCAAAACTAATATAATTGAGATTTTGTTTTTAAACAGCCAAGTCTTTCCTGCCCACTTTCACAGTAAAGTCTTTTAATACCTCATATCTCAATTACTATACTTTTTAATCTCTGTCTGACAAACATAACTTCTTCCCACTTAAAGTCTTGGTGCAGACAGCATACTACCTGTTTTTTTTACCACATTTGACTTGTTGTATAAGATCACTGCACCATTCATCAGTCTTAGAGCTTCCTCTTTTTACCAAGAGGATCCCTCACCTGGAGCACCAGATACCTAGTCAAATTCTCAGAGTAACTTTGCCAGCTTCCCATGATACTACTTAGAAGATCCAACACTCCTGCAAAAGTGAATTTCCATCTGTTCCAGAAATCCCTCCCTGAAGTTCTCTCTGGCTGCATAAACCCTTGGGAATGATGCAATTATTAGATCATAGAGTCATCATAGAATGGCCTGGGTTGAAAAGGACCACAATGACCATCTAGTTTCAATTCCCCTTCTATGTGCAGGGTCGCCAACCACCAGACCAGGCTGCCCAGAGCCACATCCAGCCTGACCTTGAATGCCTCCAGGGATGGGGCATCCACAACCTCCTTGGGCAACCTGTTCCAGTGTGTCACCACTCTCTGTGTGAAAAACTTCCTCCTAATATCTAACCTAAAACTTCCCTGTCTTAGTTTAAAACCATTCTCCCTTGTTCTATCACTATCAACCCATGTAAACAGTCGTTCTCTCAATCTGTGTAAACAGTCGTTTAGATCACCATGCTGCAACTGTGTTCTCTGTTTTTTCTCTGTACCCTCCATATACCTTAAGCTCTGACTGTAAGTTGTTTGGTCAAGTCTTTTTTTGTGTTCCTATGGCCACAGAGCATGGGCACTGTGTACCACTGGTAAGCAGCTCAGCAATAGATTGCCAGGGAAGGGGTTCAGTTTAGCAAAACTTAAATGTGTCCCTATGTCAGATTCTCCTGTTATGATCAATAAAACCTAGTCTACACCATCAGGGATCATTCAGCTGCTGAAACAGAGTTGTCTAGCAAATTTGTGGATGCCCTAATGCATTTCAGTCTTCCACAGCAGGCTGGCAGATATGGCACATGACCTTTGGGAAACCCATATCCCCTGGACTTAGCAGCTAGAGGCTAGGCAGGGCACTCTCCAAAGTCTCATATGACGTTATACACTTATGTTTAAGCAAATCTATTGAGCCTGCAGTGAGCATGAGAGTAGCTGAAATACCTAGATGGTATATACATAACTGCATTTAAATATCTGACTCTGGAGCTAAATCTCACCTTTGATAACTACTGCTATTTAAGCAGTATGTTCATATATCCTCTCCTCAATCTGTTTTGTAGGGAGAAAAAAAGAAGCTGGAGATAGTAGTTTATCTTTTCTATTAATCAAAACACAGCAGCCTTTCCTCAGATTCAGTGTTACTGTGAACTCACACATCTGTTTTACTGCAAGTATCTCTACTACATATGCAACAACCATTCTTTTCATGGTAGATGTCCCCAAAAGGTAATAGTTTATCAATCTGATACTCACCAGATGGAAGAAGCTTCTGTAATTGGTGACTGATCTGGGGGAAAGACTGCCAGTCACTCTGCTCCATTTCCTCCTCTGCTTGTTGTAGAAGATAGCTTTTTCAGACAACATGCCTCGCAGTTCACAAAGCTGCATTATCACTACCACTGAAATGATCAAAAAGACTTTGCACTTGTCTCACTGCAGTTATTTTCATGAATTTTGGAAACAAAGAAAAAGAGAGATGAAAGCTTCTGTGAAAGTATCTTTGAAAAGCATTTAACTTAAATAAGCCTGTCCATTTTTCTTGCCAAAGGAAAAAAAAGAGCAAACCCTTTAAAGCCAAAATCTTTGAACCACAGTCTCTGAAGAACAATCAGGTAAAGCTGTTGAAATCTTGATGCAATAACGAAGGAACACACACACGAAAAATGGATTAGTTTTGCCATCCCAGGAACCTTCTTTTGTGTCTGTGGCCAAGTAATCTTCCTTGTATATTTCCTTGTTTTATATCTTATACTAGCTTCCTAAAGACTTTTTTGTTGGATTTTTCTTCACTGTATATTGAACCACTAGTGATGGTGACTCAAAACCAGGAAAATGGAGGATATAAGGGGGGGATGGGGTGCATTGGGGAATAATTTAGTCCAGTAAAAACTGAAAGGAACAGAGACATTTTGATTCTAGTAAGAAGGGGAGCTAAGCAGAACTGACAAGGAGGGGCATGTAAGCACATACTAATAATTATTGCATTAAAGTAAATGTCCATTCTGCCCCCTCAGGAAATCAAGGACTATAAATGGCAGAAAATAAAAAGTGAGATCAAGATGAGGAGTCAAAATCCCTCATAAAGATTCAGTGTAAGGACTGGCTTCAGAACATGGAAACACTTTGAGACATAGATCTGTGAATAGCCTGGTGGGAAGTAGTTCATTTCCTCCATAAAATAAAATTAGAGAGAGGGAACAAGAGAGATTCACTTTTTTTTCCAGACTGTGTGGTCTCTTGAGAGCCAAGTAATATCTACTGGTTAGTTTTGCACCAAGTTTGCAATCCCTTTGGCACATTAACAGTACACTAGGTGCCATACTAAAAGAAGAATGCATCTGCTGCATTATGTGGCTACTTGCTATCCTGGAGCAACTCACAGAGATACTATTAAGCAGCAGTGATTAATCTCTTCACAGCAAGATTCCCCACAGTGAGAGCTAAGCTAGAGGCTGAAGAAATATGGAGATTTTTTTTTCCACGTTATTTTGCTGTGCACCAGTATAAGGTTTCTTCTCAGGTCTTTCAGCTCCCATTAAACATGTTTCTTGGGACTTCAAAAAGCTTGAATAAATCAAGTTTGTTCTGTGAAAATTTTAACCTTCCATCAACCTTCCAGTTTTATTTCTTCTTGCCTCATAACCTCAGAAAAATTTTGAGAGAAAATATGAGAAATATACCATTTGCATCTTTTTTTTCTAGTTCACCTACTCTTCTCTTAACATAAAGTGATCTTAGCAAAATTAGTTTAGTCTTGGCCCTTGTATGCACCTTACATTATGTGAAAACAGTGATACAATAACTATCTTCCGTACTATACAGTACTAACTCTCTCAAGGAGATGAACTCCTTCAAGTAGCAGTGTGTTTCATCTCTGGATTAGTTTAGGTGAAAACACATACTTATCCTGGCTGGTTTCATTTTTTGCTTCTCATATTGACAGTAGCATTTTTACTTTGTGTACCAAGGGAGTTTGCTGGCTGTTCTGAAAGACACATTTTGAGAGTCTACTCCATATTCTGCTCTCATTGAGTTGTAGAAAATATGAATTAACACCACTGAAATCAAAAGATGTTTACAAGTACAAAACCGACACGAATCAGCTCAGAAACAAACTCTCGTCTGAAAGCTCAAGTCATGTGTTTGATTCTGAAGTAATACTTAGCCAGAAGTAATATTTAAATGGCATCAAGATTAAGGAATTTATTCTGACCATTTCTATACTCATGTTGTTTCTGTACTGTTCATTATAGGGTGAATATATAACTAGAGAGAAACAGTGTACTGAACACATTATCTTTTAAATTTTCTTTTCTTGGGTTTTGCTCCAGTGTCACAATCTAAAGACATTATTGTAGAGTACAGCCCATACCAGAATGTTTCACTATCTCCAATGGAACAAAAAATGGAACAAAAACAACAGCAACGACACAGTAAATTTGATATATAAAGCCTACATCCTAGACCATATGTTGCTTTGTAGTATTTGAGAAGAGATAAGGCCTTTAGCTCAGTGCCATTGTAGGCATAACACAAAGGTGAAATTTTCATCTTTGAAATTTTCATCAATACATATCAGTTATGCACTTTATAATTATGACCATATACTCTATCATAAAAGAACTTCTGAAACCAGATTGATTAGGGATTGTTCAAATGTACAACCAGTGTTTGCAGTTATGAAGCAAACACAGATGTGTACTGTGGATTTCTGCATGTTGTTTTCTTTCTGGGTGGAGCCACAGAAGAAGCAGTGCTTAAGGGGAGCTTATAGACTCTTCTATAATGTGAATGCAGGGTCCTAGCACAGCTCTCTCCTTATGCTTGCATGATACATGCCTAGGACTTGCAGCCAGTGTGAACTTCATCTCCAGGAAATCACAGACAGTGTAGACCTGTGATCCAAAAATCATGACATACCACAGCAGACTGAGTCCCAGTCATTCCATCTGTGCATTGCACTGATCAGTACGGTAGGCACACACTTTCTGTCCTCTTTCATATGGTGATGAGGGGCAGTTGAGGGGCTCGTCTGTGCTGCTGCTCCATATACATCTGAGTTTGGAAATGACAAGAAGAAAAGCTGAACAATGTCTTGGGAAGGAGTGAGACAAGTTTGAAGTAAAAAGCTTGATCTGACAAGTACAAATCTGATAGCTAAAACTACTGTATCACTTCAGCACTGAAAGAGCAGGGGAGAAATAGAGAGAGAAAGAACTACTGCTCTCAGTAGTTTATCTGACGCTGAGGAGATCTGATCCCCCTTTCAGTTTGACCTAGTTTGCTCAATCCTATTTAGAGAGCAGCAGGACGACACCAGATTTCAAATTACACAACATTTTAAAGCTTCCATAAATAGATGCGTTAAAAAGGTGTGGCGTGAATAGAGCACACCTTCCTCAGCATAGACTGCAGCTGAACAATAACTGTTCCTTACCTCAGCAGCATTCTTTTCCAGTTAAGTCACTTGAAGTATCTGCAGATGTTTCCAGCTCTGTGGCCTTCTGCTGTATTTTCTGGAGACACTCCAGTAAAGACCAAACAGCCACTTTTTCTCTGTTGTGTTGCACTTAAGAATCTAGAAAAAACTGCTTCATTGTAACAGATGAAAAAGTTAAAAAAAAAAAAAAAAAAAAGAAAGTAGGCAAGTGTTCAGTACATTACTGTAAGCATTTAGGATGAAGAGACAATTCCCAAAATGAAGACAGCATTGAAAACATATAAAAGCTACATATTTAGTTACAATCAGCACTTAAACTTTCTCCCAGAGTACATTACAGCCTTGGTAAATGCTGAGAGATGCTGCTGTGTGAGTGAGGGAGATGTACACAGCTTGAAAAATATTGGAGTATTATCATTGCTCCCAGAATTGAAAATACTGAATTTACATTTCACTGTAATCCATTCATTGGTTTACAGACCTCCAGTTCTCCAGGGAGCACCACATATTCAGATGGCCTCCCTGGATGCCGGATTTTGCATTTGAATCTCTGATTTAGCTGAAAGATGTATTAAGAAACCTTATGTAGCCAGACAGTTTCCTATTGACTACACATCTGAGGAGGCTCAGGAGCACAAGTTATTCCAGCAAGGATATGGAATAAATTATGCTCAGTAATTTGCCTCTAGATCAGCCTTTCTCCACACAGTGGAATAATGTATTCATCTGGACAAGCAGGCCTCATTTTAGAGAGTGTTTTATGCAGAGTATACGTCTTCCAAGAGAACAGAACGATCAAATATTTGGCATAAGACTTGCTTTCACAGTCCCTCAAGAAAACAGTACTTATTTCAATTTGTGGAGACTTACACTATCAACTGGAAAATTTGTTTTTTTTTTTAATGCAACTGTGTGACACTCATACTTGGATTAACCATCACTTTGAATAAACTTTCCAAAGGACTTTTACTTTGAAGATCAACCCCATGTTATCTAAGACAGCAATGGTATACATATCTCAAGAGGTGATGTGTGATGGGTAAGCCACAAAGACTTTGACAGTTTGGTTTAGGTAGACATGAACTGACAGCTATGGGTAAGTGTCTGAATTCTAAATCATGTTGTTCGCTTATCTCTTTTCTTTTTGCTCCTCCTTCACAGTAAAATTTTAATCCTTTTATCTGAGTGATTTGCTACCTGAATGATAGGTCGGTG
The DNA here is from genome assembly GCF_905368555.1 of Meleagris gallopavo. Classification (NCBI taxonomy): domain Eukaryota; kingdom Metazoa; phylum Chordata; class Aves; order Galliformes; family Phasianidae; genus Meleagris; species Meleagris gallopavo. The sequence goes on along the minus strand of NC_139404.1, from coordinate 151,238,232 downwards.
TCTTCTCTCTTCAGCAATGGCCCAAAGTAGGGACTGCAAATGTCCCAGATACCTCTCAGAGGCAATTCAAAGTGTCCCTGAAATCTTATTATGCTTAAGAGCTAGAAGGCTCCAACACTACACACTGGATTCTGCAAATTTAAAAATCCTGGATAAAGAAGTTAAACAAGCAGATATCCTGAGCCTTTCACAAACTGCAGCCTTAAGTCTGGAGATTCAGTTTATTTTGACAAAAAGTAATTTGCACCCTAGCTAGTGCCAATAAATGTTAACAGAAAGAGGCATTCTGATTCCTATAGACAAATAAAAAATCATGTATTCCAACAGCATGTCAGATGACGAGAAAATTAGTTCAGTTAAAGTTTTCCTTCTGCTGAAAACTTTCTCAGCCTGCAAAGTTTCACCCTTTAGCAATGCTGAATTGCCTGACTATGTTTCCAGGTTGCCTCCCACACAATGTCAAAATACTGCAAACAATGCTATTACTACAGCATTTCTGGCAGCACCCAATCCACAAAACACTTGAAATGTGGGCAAAATCTTGTTCACTTGGCATGAGACTAGCTGCCCTCTCTCAGGACTTCTCTAACCATATGTTCACATCACTCCTGCTGACATTGGTGGGAATTGTTATGAACCCAGAGGAGAAGCCCATTAAAAACGAGCACTACTGAATAGGTGATAATATATGCCCCAGTCAGAAAAAGAGGAATTTAGCTTATTTCTCTGCATAAGGAAACTACTTGGATAGAAGAGTACTAAGAAAAATCTATTATTGGGCTGTTATCTACTTCTTGGAAATGAATGAACTTTTGCTATAGCTGATGCATTTGTTCAAATTGTTCAATTTCTGTAAAACACTGAATTTAGAACCAACTTCATCAGACAGAATCACAGAATGGCTGAGATTGGAAAGGACTCTGGAAGTCATCTGGCCCAATCCCCCCACTCAAGAAGGGCCACTCAGAGCAGGGTGACCAGGCCCAGGTCCAGGTAGCTTTTGAAAATCTCCAAGGAGACTCCACAACCTCTCTGGGTAGCCTCTACCAGTGCTCCATCACTGGCACAGCACAGAAATGCTTCCTGTGTTCAGCAGGAATCTCTTCCATTACAATTTGTGCCCACTGCTTCTTGTCCTGGTTACTGGACACCACTGAAAAGAGCCTGGCTTCAACATCTGCACATTCCCTTCAGGTATTCAGAGGGGACCTGATCCAGGTTTATAAATATCTGAGGTGTGGCGGCCATAGCGGTGAGGCCAGTCTCTTTTCAGTGGTACGTGGAGACAGGACGAGGGGAAACGGACATAAGCTGCAGCACAGGAAGTTTCGCACGAATGTGTGTAAGAACTTCTTCACGGTGAGGGTGACGGAGCACTGGAACAGGCTGCCCAGGGAGGTTGTGGAGTCTCCTTCTCTGGAGATATTCAAGTCTCGCCTGGACGCCTACCTGTGCGACCTGGTGTAGGGAACCTGCTTTGGCAGGGGGGTTGGTCTCGATGATCTCTAGAGGTCCCTTCCAACCCCTACAATTCTGTGATTCTGTGATTCTGTGATTTATGCACTCAAGGTGAGCTGCCTCTTCTCCAAACTGAACAGTCACAGCTCTCTCATCTTCTCCTCACAGGAGAGGTACTCCAGTCCACTGATCATCTTGGTGGCCCTCCATTGCATTCTCTACAGTATGTCCCTATCAAAACCCTCTGAAAAAACAAAACTAAATAAAAATTACCCTCTGTGGCCTCTGTAGTCATGGGGCAGAGGGTACTCCTGGAAAACTCAGAGTATTTAGAACCTAAAAGGATCACAAAAAAAAATCACAAAAATTTGGATAGAAATGTTCATAACTTCTGGAGCACTTCATATTTTCTGAAGATTGTAATTCAGTTTACATTTTTTTGTGTACTTGGAAACATTACCTTCAAAGATGGAGAATATAGATTTTTTTAAAGATTTCAAAACTGTTTTCATGATTTCGTTAGACAAATTTATAATAATTTCTTATGAATTATCTTTACATGTATGAAATATGTTTGATTTATCAGAACTGGAAGATATTTCTCATAATTATTTACATATCTGAATAGACTTCAACCATTATACTTAGTATCTGATAATTTATACATACATCAGCTGGGTTAGACAGTACTTCATCATTTTTGGATCTGAAAATAATGGGTGAAACGTGGAATTTCTTTCTGTTTATATTGAGAACAGTCTTAGCTTTTCTACAGCTTAATTCTTTCATCTGCTGAAAATTAACAAGAACAATATGAAGCACAATATAAAAATAACTTTATGTTGTTTTGTACTGCAAAGAAAGCAAAATGAAATATAGAAGTATTTCATTTTTGCTCAGTCTAAACAATTTATTTTTCTGTATTTTATGGAATATAACTTTATGTCTATCCATATTACAAACACAAAACAGAGGAGTTTAAAGAATAATTAAGTTGATTAGGTGATAACATCTTTTTGTGACGAATGAATTACAATCATAGAATTGTAGAATCATAGAGTCAAAAACGGGTTGGGTTGGAAGGAACCTCAAAGATCATTTAGTTTCAACCCCTCTGCCTTGGACTGGTTGCCACCCACCAGATCAGGCTGCCCACAGCGCCATGCAGTGTGGCCTTGAACACCTGCAGGGATGGGACATCCACAGGTTCTCTGGGCAGCCCTTTCCAGCACCTCTCCACACTCTGAGTGCAAAATTTCCCCCTAACATGTAATCTAAATCTCTTTCTTTAAATTATTAAATTTAAAATTATTCCCCATGTTTAATTGCTATCAGACCATGTAAAAGGTCTGCCTCCCTCCTGATTTTAAGCTCCTTTTACGTATTGAAAGGCCTCAGAGAGTTCTCCAGGCTGAAAAAGCCCAGCTCCCTCACTGTCTTTGCAAGAGAGGTGTTCCAGTCCTCTGATCATCTTCATAGCTCTCTTCATCTTTCTTGTGCTGGAGGCCCCACTCCTGGAAGCAGTACCCCAGGTGTGGTCTCACAAAGACAGAGCAGAGGAAGGTAATCACCTCCCTTGCCTTGCTGGCCATCCCTCTTTTGATGGAGCCCAGGATACAGTTGGCCTTCTGGGCTACAAGTGCACACTGCTGGTTCACATCCAGCTTTTCATCCATCAGAACATCCGAGTCCTTCTCAGCAGGGCTGTTGTCAATGAGCTCTTCTTTCAGTCTGTATTCATACCTGGGATTGCCTTGATGCAAGGGCAACACCTTGCACTTGGTCTCATTAAACCTCATTAAGTTCACATGGGCTCACTTCTCTTGTCCAGGTCCCATTGGATAACATCTCTTCCTTCTGTAGTATAAACTGCGCCACTCAGCTTAGTGTCATCCACAAACTTGCTGAGGGTACCCTCAATCCCACTGTCTATGTGATTGATAAAGATGTTAAAGAGCATAAGAAATCATGTTTTGGCCCACTGCATGTATTAAGTTTTGTAAAACTGTAAATTATTTTTCCTGAAAATTCTCTCATATGTTGATCTCAGTACAGTTGAAAATGTAAAGTAGCTGAACAATAGTACAGGAAGTCTTCCTTTCTATCACGACTGGAATGGAGAACTGAGCAGGGCACATACAAGCTAAAAGAAAAGATGGAAATGTTGCAATCTTAGGTAGCATAGGGCAAATGAATTCCTTAAAGTGGAAGTGTTTAAACTTGGAAAATGTTGATATTTCTTTTTAAAATTCTTCATTCTCACCAGTTAAAAAATTTGCCATATCTCTTGTTAATAGATATTAACTTTCAGAATTGAAAATATAATTTGGATATGGATGTGTGTTTTGGATTTGCCTGACTTCAGGTTCTTTCAACCTTCTCCTTAGTCAGCTGATAGGATTGAGTTCCTTGATTTTTCATCCAATTTTAAAATAAATTTCTAGTCTGCCAATGTACATAGATCCTCTCTGACTCCCCCACCCTCCCCCTTTATGGTTTTTTAGATACTTCTGGAGTAGTACTTCTAGAGAAAGAGGCTTCAGCTCACAGTTTTGGAAAAGCTTGTGTCCCTCAGGAGAGGTTGTCCTCGCCCCTTTTTTCTCTTTGCCCATATACCGTGCTGCTTTGTTTTGACTTCTCAGACATCACCTCATTGCTCAGTCAGCCATAATTGTATCATCTGGGCTCACAGCTATAATCCAAAATTCTTTCAATCTCATTCTCTTTCCATAGGTAATTCCAGCTCTCCAGTGCTAATTGTTCAGGTATTGCTTCACTGTGTTTGTATCTTCTCCTCTCCTGAGCTTCCACTCCTATTGTTCAGACAAACTCTTTAGCAACATATTTTTGTCAGGTTCAGGCAATTTTATCTCAGTTTTAGTACATTTTCAGTCTCTCGATTACAATTTTCTCATCTTGCTAGCTTCGTATCTGCCTACCTGAACAAAGACCACTAAGCTCCTAAATAATAGCATATAATAAAGTGTGATGAATCAAACTCTGACAATAGAAAATGATATATTTCTGTTTATTACTTACTGAGACATTTTATAACATGTAACTGTCTCTGAGCAGTGATAATTGCTAATAACTTTAAATTGTATATTTCTCCACAATTTCAATATTAAAAAATATCATTTTTAATGCTATAGTTTAATAAAAGTATTCCATTTGCAAATGTTCTTTATCAAGATATACAGTTTCTCCCACTCAGGGATTTGTATCTGCTAGATGTTCAGCAGTAAAACTGCTGGGACTACAGAAGTGGCATTTAGCTGGAAGAAATGAAATGTTGAGTATGCAAATGGATCACAGATGCTCATTTGTTCTGAGCCTTGCAGGAAACATGTCTATATGGAATACTGTACAGACTCAGAGATGACCCAGAATGTTACATTTTCTTATCCGTGCAAGTTAAGATGTCACCAAGCATCACGGAACTTAGAGAGATAGTAGTAGACCACAGAAATCATAAAAGGAATGAAAATGCTCTGCCTTCACAAAACTTTTTTTTTTTTTTTTTTTTTAATTTTTATAGCAACCTGTAGCTATGAAAATGCATACATATTTTCTCAGAGGTTAGCCATAAGCCTTGTAAAGCTGTCGGAGTCCTTCAAAGCATGGAAGGAACTAGAGTAGTAGAAGTATAGGTGTTATTGCCCTCTCTCCTAAGGCTTGCAGATTTTCAATCTGACTCATTCAAAACAAGTATCTGGGGAATAAAAAGCACTGTTAAGTCCTACACTAACATTAATTTAAAAATAGTTGTAACAGTATTTCCAGATGCTAGGTATTCATCTAAGTCTCCCGGTAATTTTCGGTGTTCAATATCTAATATATACTAATGAATACTGATATTAGCACAAACTAAACACAGTGTTTTGGTACTTCAAGAACCGAATATTTCTTTTTACAGATAGACATCCTATAATTCATTAAAAAAAGAATTTTATTTGCTTTTGAAACTGCATATCACATGCAGAGTTCTGTAATCACAACACAGACTGCTATTTACGGATCAGTAGGTACAGTTAAGAACAGGGTCCTGTGAAAACAGCTGAATTTAACCAACTGAATTTATTTGAATATTTTTGAAGTTACTGACACTTTTCTGGGCCTTGTTCTCTTGCCCATCTCCCTTGAGATTTGATGGTCACAGACCTATCTGAAAATCAAGAGAAATTTTCAGCTAATGCTAACTACTCTAGGGAAAGAAGATGGGTGAAATGAATGAAAAGAATGGTTGATGTGGGGTCACTAAGGTTGCTGAAGAGACACAGTGGTCAGATATAGCCAATGAAAATCACGTGACTGAGCCACACTGTGCCTTACTATCTGGAATGAGTTAAAATTATTAAAAACCATCTGTCCTTTTGATAGCTATAACAAATTCACTTTGGAATGCAGTCCCTTGATGTGATAAAACAAAAATCTCTTAATCTCTTTAAAATACATAAGCTCTTCAAGCTTTGGGAATATTATGTAAACCAACTGTTTATTTCTCTAAATATCTTATTTTGAACAGGAGACTCAGAATATCAGACAGAAAACCATTTGTTTGTTCTACTTGTAAGTAATAACATGTAATACTCAGTAGATATAACAATTCTCAAAATGTAGACTAGAAAGCTTCTGAGGAAGTGTTATTGGAGATGCAGAGTAGTCCTGGTTATCTGAAGATGTGTCTACACACAACAGTAGAGCGGTAATCACTGGTATTGCTGTGTAAGCTAAGGACGGACAAGCCAATATCTCATCTGAAAAAACTGTAGACTCCTCAGATCCTAGCTGAGAAACATTGCTAGGCTGATTAACATCTTGGATGCATAAAGAATACTTTCATTCTCTGTGCTATGATCACACCAGTACTTATCTTCACCTTGATAATATATATCATAAATATATATACACATAAATAAAGTCATTTTTCCTTAAAGATATAATTTGACATATAGAGTAAGAAAGTCTTTATAATTTTCTTATGCAAATGTTTTCTCTGCCAGTGCAGGGAAAGTGCAGTGAATTCTTGAATGTTTGTGGACAAATTATGTGACAATTTCCCTGTAGGCACAAGCACACTGAAGAAAGAGCGTTGCTGTGTGGCATGTACAATAGTGTGACCAGCCTTTCCTCTCTTTTCTCTATTCCACTGCTATTCTGTTTCTTTTAGCCTTATTTACTCTTTACCATGCACAATTTTTCTTATATAATAATTTAACTTATTTTGGCCTATCAGCATCCCAGATAACTAAGGTTACTGTCAAATATAAGTCTAAGTAACATAAGTCTGTGTTACTGTAGACATGCCAGACAAGAAATCAGAAGCAAACATGCTTCCGTACTTATGATCCTTTAAGTTTGATGATCAGTATCAGATCTGCATTGCTGATGGCTTTTTCTTCCTTGCTAAGACTCAGCCTGTTAAAAGCCATGCTGGAAAGAAGTCACAATAACTTTGTGTGAGGGGAGGATTCATTTAGATTCATTTGCTTTTCTGAGAAAATGCACGTCAGTACATTGTGTGTTCCAGCAATTTGTGTCAGCCCTAGTAATATATACTACTATTAAATTGTGTAAGCATTTAACAAGCAAGAACTAACAATGAACTTGCAAAAAGTTTCCGGTCCTGTAATCATTCATTTATTTATTTATGTATTTGTAGTCTTACTAATCATTCCAGAACTTTAAAGTTCCGGGACTTGTTCAGTTCTCGTACTTGTTTTAAACCTAACAGAGCAACAGTATGTTGATATAACCCCAAACACCCAAGAGGAGAAACTGCAGAAAGGGAGGGAAGCTCACAAATATCCTGTGTAATATACCAGAGCTATCTTAATTATTATTATTATGCACTGTTTCTATTAGTGACATGCTATGCCTGTATCATAGCATGGTCCCAAAGGCAGCTTCTGTATAAGCAGCTAAAATTTCATATCCTGTTACCTCTGGCTGCCTTGCAATTTTCTTGGTTCAGAGTGGCAGAGCCGTTAACATAGCTCAGCCTCTAAATCAGCAGAGTATATATACACAGACTTAATGTTGAACATATCTAGAGACTTGTTTAGATCCTCTGACCAATTAAGAATTGCACAGAACTTATTTGTTAGGTCAATCACCTGCTGAAGAGCTTTGCTAAATTGGGGTCTAGGAACCTAGAGTTATAAAAAGATGTGTTAAGAACAAGTTTTTCAAAGTAAGAGGAGGGAAATAACATGAGAAATGGTCCCATATGTAATACAGGGATTAAAGCTATAGCCTCCTGCAGAATTTCCTGTATCTCTGCATTTCTAGGAGCAACCCTGACATCCATCCCATATCAGTTGGTGGCCCATTTCACTTTTTCAAGCTTTCCAGCTCAGTTTCCCTGCTAGCTTCTCACACCCCCACCGCAGTGCTCTTTTTCACACCCACCCACCACCACCTCCAACTGTTCCCTGTGCTGCTGTCAGGAGGAAGGCCCTACTGCTTGGTGTGATGCTCAGTGTAATGGCTGTGCTGACTGGCCAGCATTCATGCACACCAACTGGCCGAACAGCAGCCTCACTGAATATGTCACCCCTAAATTCAGATTGATGCTTTTATTTCAGAGGACTTTAATTTGATTCTTTCTCCTGCATAGATCACATTCCTTCCTATAAGCCACCTACGAGCGCGTCACTATTGCTTGTTAAATGTCTACCACTGAAGCAATAAATAACACAGCAACAGTAAGGACAACATAGAGGACTTAACAAAACTGAAAGACTACTAGACTGTTAGGATGCCATACAAACACATCAGTGTAAAACATTACTTATAGAATCTATTTATTTCTTAGTTACTTCAGAGAAAACTATATGATTATTGTTCATTTGGATGTGACAATAGTGAGACTGAATAAAACATGACAGTAATTCAGTGGATAAACACTCTCTCACTGAAAACCATCTAGAAAAAGTTGCCTAGGAGACTTAGTGAGATGAACTCACCCTGATTCTCTATAGGACTCCTGACTCCACTCAGTTTTAGTGCACTGAAATTAATCACTGAAATTAACCACTGACACCTGCCTACTACATCCATAGGTGCATCAATCTTGATTGTTTCCTCCTCACTTGTTATTATGTGAAGACTGACTCCTAGAATATTGTATTATCATTTGCACTGGCAGTCAGTTAGCTCTCTTTACAAAAATCAGGCGTAAAGCACATTCCAAGTGTTCTGAAATGTACTTTTAAGTATAAATATGTATATTAATATCCTGTCTCAAGTGAAAAAGTATCTTCAAGAGATTCCTGGAGGATATGTTAAAACTGAAATGGTTGTAACAGGAATGGATTAATATGAAAAAAATCTATGTAAATAGATGCTGAGACTGAATTTCCTATGCGTGTCCAGAAATTGATGAACAAGTCTGAAACTGCTATCCTGATAGATTTTATATATTATGTTTTATAACCATCTATAAAAGAAATTTTAATAATTCCAGTGAATGGAAAGAAAAATGCTTACATTTGCTGTGCAGTTTGTGATACAAACTAACAGAAGTAATGAAGCAGTGCAGTTTATATTGTACTCTGGCGCTGATACAACCATCAGTACAGCAGTTGAACTGACCAGGAATTTGTTCTAATACTAAGGTAGCACGTGTCCTGTAGGAACTAAATCTGTATCACTTGAAAAGGAAGAGGTTATGCAAGCTTTCCTCGTGTGTCTGTCCCCTAGGATCTAGCAAATGAATTTTGAAACTTAAGGAAACAAAACTCACCTTTCCTCAGCTCACTATCGTCATCAAAGACCAGATAAGACAGCTACTTTCAGTTTTTAAAGTTGAATAGCTACCAAAGGCTTAATAATATGCCTTCTCCTGCACCTGTTTTTTGCTAATTTCTTCCACCTTGGTGCTTTCGGCTCCTCTCTTCCAGTTCAAGTCTCATTATGCCACTCTTTCCCTGGCTCACTACCAACATACGCATTATCCATTCTTTTTCATGAACAGTATACTATCTCTCCTGTCAAGCTCCACTGCAAATTCATCCTTTCCACCTTGATACCTTCCCAATCACTCAACTCCATCTTAGCTGAATCCCAGGCCCACACTCTGATGACTTTTTATCACTTTTAACTCAAATCTCCCCCTTTTTCTGCTTTTACTTTTGTTTCTGACAGAATTTTTCTGTTCTTCCAAAAAAGCACAGGGAACACAAGTCATGACCTTCCTTTCTCACCTTTATATGCATCTCCATTTTCCTTCTTTTACAGATCTTGCACTATTTTCTGTCACAAACACTGACATTTCTCCTTTGCTCTCTCCTCCAAACTCCATCCATATGCCCTAGTGAACCATCTTCTCACACCATTTGCTTCCACACACAGCCTCTCTTTCTTCTCTTCAACTTAACCTCCAACTCTACTTTTCTCTCACTATACAAGATGCTTTATCTGCTTCTGTCTTAGAAACTTTTACTTTTGACCTCCAAGTGCAGCCTTAACTCCCTTCTTCATTTAATTTTAAATTTATCAACTATTTTGTTTACAATAATCTTTAATGCTCTTCCCTCTCCAGACCATACACTCTCTAATACAGGTTTTTTACACATTCATCATCTTTTATACCTCCCCTTTTCTTTACATGAGATTTTGTACTGTCTCTTCCTGATATTGTCTTCTATTAGTCTTTCTTTCTATTCATGCTTTGGTCCCGTCTTTTATTAATCCATACCAATTTTCTTCTCTGTGCAAGGAGTTACAAAATGACTCCTCCTTAATACTCATATTATTCATAAAAGAAAATGAACTGCAGATATTTGAAGATTACACCGCGGTTTTCAGCGCACAAGAAAGTCTGCTTTGTGTATTTCTATCTGTGGATTTCTAACTACTCAAGTTAAAGAGGGCTAAGTAAGGCCTCAATTATCTTCTGGAAAACAAAACAAAACAAAACAACAAACAAAAAAAAGCCAAACAACAACAACAAAAATCTATAATAGCATTTTTCTGGATGTCTGGATCAGATTTTTACCTTCATTTCTGTAAATCAAGCACATTATAAAAATCAGACTGATCAGATGATAGATATTGTGGGCCACATCTCATCCAGACTGTCAAATGTCTAAGATTTTTGTCAAAGTACCTTTATAATGAATTTGTCTGTGTCCTCTCACTCATCTACTGCCTTCATACACACATTGCACACACACAGAATTCCTGCATTATGTTCTATCTAGACTACTGCAAGTCTCTTTTCTGAGTCTTTAGTGAATACTATTGCATCATACTTGAATTGCTGTTGCAAAGACCATATTCTTTCGCAGTGCTTTCGTAACGTTTTCTTTTCTCTCACCTCTTCTCATTTGCCACAGTAGATGCTATCAATCTTTAAAAACACTCTTCACTCTTTCCATACTCTAGTATTATATTAAATTTTGTATTGATTATTGGACTGTCATGCACAGCTAGTATTCAGGATTTGTTGCCCTCTTGTTCCATTCTTAAAGAAATATCTGAAGTTTTGCTCAATTGGCCCTTCATAATTACTTTAACATCTGTAAGTCCTTCTCTACTAATTTTCCTCTCCAGGATTTCACTCTTTCTTGTGATGCCTGCAGAAAAAGCTTGACAACAACTTTTATCATTTTATTACTGGAACTATCACAGCGTTGTTAAAAATAACCACTGTGCTAGCAAGCATAGCATAATCATCTCTCAGTTATCCTCCTTCTATGCCCATCTACCTGTAAGTATACACATTTTCTTTTCTTATGGTTAAATAGTACGTTCTTTAGCTGTCTCCTCTGTGTTTGCACATTGCTTAATACTACGATGTCCTGCTTCATGACTCCTAGGTGGACAAGTAAATAATAATGATAATATCTCCATTCTTCTACCTACAGAGCTCACCCACTGAGCTGATGGCCTAAATGAAACCCAGGGTGATTAATAATGCATCCTTTTACTGACTCTTACACGTTATTATTCTTGTCACCTGTCAGGATCCACTTTGAGGGAAATCTGTTGTTTTCTGATGAAAAAGAGAGTAAAAAAGCAGCAATTTCTTTTGCCCACTTCTTCAGGAGAAAAAAAAAAATTAAAAATAGATGAATCATAGTGGCAATCATGAAAGAATTAACCCCCCCTTCGAGAGGGTAGTCCCAGAAGGTGTCAGGGTTTTGAGGAGTTGTCACAACAGTCCTGGACATTATGTTTGCAATATAACTTTCAGTCTTATTCTGGTGCTAATTAGTGTTTGTTATTGTATGGACATTTGCCCACAAAAAACTAGACTGCAAGACCATCAACCCCTTTCACATAGGCCACTGAACCGTAAGTAGATGATAATGAATTTTTGTTCCTACCAACCTGGACCAAATTTGAAGCAATGACCTAGAGGTGAGAAACTCTACATCTCATTACCATTCCCCTGAGTAAAACAGTTCTCAAATCACAGGATGAAAAGATAGAGGGGAAAACCAAGCCTTTCTGGTGTGAGTTAAAGGTCCACATGAACTTTGAATTTCAAAGCACTGTCTCAATCATTAATTTAATTCAGCTTAAGAAGACTTTAAACGTTTTAATTTATACAGCCAGGAAACTCAGTAGTCAAAATAAAGAGATATGAAAACAATATTTAAAAGAATGGAAAGGTAGTTACTTCTTATTCCCATTCACCCATCCCCCTACTGTTTTCCTTTGTCACAACAAGCCTTATGAGGGAGATCGGATTAAATATGATTGCCTACTCTTCTGCCTAGCTGACAGCTCACCTACAGTGCTTTCAAAAATAAATGTTACGGTTGTTTTTGTATAAGCTTCAACATGTATTTGACCTTTTAATATTTTATTTGGTTTTTATTGATTTTTACTTTAATTCTTTAAAGTTTTTGTAGCTGAAGAAAGTTGCCAGCATAGTGAGCTATACAAGTGGACCAGTTTGCAAATGGATGCTTGTAAGATCTTGAGCAGTGAGATGATGCAATAAATTGCATGAATAGATTGGTAAAGAATGAATGCACTTTTCAGCTTTTACCAAGTGGGTCTTGTGAAAATAAGCTGTCAAAAGATTGCAGACTGACGTAGTAGAAATAGCAGTTAAAGAAAAAATGTAATGCAATCAATTTCATTCTCACTAAACTTTAAACCTTTTGCTGTAATTCTTTATATAAAAATCTATTTTTTTCTTGACCGTTAATACTGATAATTATATCTATATTTCTTAAGAATATTATGAGTTGCCATTTCTGCATAGTAGCAGATTGAATTTATTCACCTTACGGATATATTATTATCACAGATAATAACTGCAGCATGATAATTATCATTAATTATTCATTTGGATTAAGAGGCAAATAGGCTTGCATTCAAGGGTCTTCCAGAGCAGTGTTCATTGTTCCAGGGCCCTGTGTGCCAGTGTGACTAATTCATACTCTTTTCAGTGCCACTGTTGACATCTGACCGGTCCCATATGTATTTATTTCAAAATATTATAAAAAGAATAAGTGCATCATTTCAGGACATAACCACTAAAATAGACATATGGTTCTTTTCTACCCTCTCAGTGAGAATACGCAATTCTCTATTAGAAGATGCTCTCATGAAGTATCATTTCAGTAGATCTGTGTGTATGCCCTATCTTTGCATTCCTGTGTCATCCTATTTAAGCTTATATAAGCCGATATATTTACATAATAGCTTTTAGCACAAATAATAATGTGCGAAGCTGTACATTTTGTTGTTCACTGAGCATAGTATTTAGTCAAACTGATTTCAATCTATTCTGAAGCACAAGTAGGTTTAATGTACAAGCATCTTTTCAGTGCAGTGTTAGGAAAATCCAAGGGAAAGGAAAAAATAAGCTAGAAGGGGGGTATGGCTGATGAAAAAGGGACAATAAATAATATAAATGCTAATTCCTTTATGTGGCTTTCACCCAATACTTATTAGCAAGCCCCTCTCTCCCTCTCATTCCCTCTCTAATCTTTGCTTCATATCTAAAAAAATGTCTTGAAGGTAGTAACACGATCATCTGAGGACCAACATGACAGCTCCAATATGCACAGAGTGATAAATGTCAGTCTGGCTTTCATAGCTCTGAGGCTGCACTTATATATGCCCTCTGTGACTTATCATCTTTTCTTCCACAGATGATTCCTTTTTATTGTTAATATGTCAGCATGGATCCAGTACTGTTCAATATGAATTGTTCTGTAATAATCTGAAATGCTGCTTCTCTAACTTCCATTTTAGCTTGTTCCACTATTTCTGTGCTTAATTTTAAGGTCACGTCCCTAATGTTCATGAACAAAGGCATCAGTATCCATTTGGAGCAGCATGCATTTTATTGGATAAGAAGACAGAACAAGAAAAGATGGAGAGATGCAGACACAGTAGAAGGAAGTAGTGTTATCAAAACTGTTAAAATATGTCAGTTAGAGACTATATATTTGAGTAAGATAAAACCACACAATTAAGAAGGATATTATCACAGCACTAACTGTAATCCCTTCTTGAACACAGAGACATCAACAGCATGTTGTTGACAGAGAGAAACAGTTAAGCAGGACAAAAAAATGGTAGCACACTACAGAAATAAACAGTGTGTTTGCAGTTATCTCCCTCAAAATACATATCTAGAATTAAGTATCTAGAAAGGAAGAGAAAAGGCAGCAGAACTTCACAGCCTGCCTGTATTAAATCCTCTGGATAATGGATACACATTCACTGTACAACTGGCTGCTAACACTGGCAAAATCATTCAACAAGACTTTAAAATAAGGTTGGCAGAGAGGTGGCATGCCAGGATTTGAAATGGAAGCAGAGCTAGAGGATTGAGATAGGATGATTGGAGTGAAGAGTTCTCTATTAACAGGAGAGAGGAAAAGAATGATTTGCTTAGACTAGAAGGGGTAACACAAGCTGGCAACATAGGCTAAATGATGTACAGAAATTCAGCATTTACCATTTGTATCGTGGAAGCCTCAAGAGACCAGCAATTGGCAACACTGTGAATGATGTTGAGGAAAGAAGATATTCCTCAAACCTTTCAAGGGCAAAGTATGTGACCCTGTCAACACAACATACAACATCTTTGTCTTCATTTTGAAGAGACATAGATTTGATGGATGGACCACTCAGTGGATAGGGGATTGACTGACTGGTCACACTCAAAGAATTGTGGTCAACAGCTTGACATCCAAGTTCTGGAAACCAGCAATGAGTAGTATTCTTAAGAGATCCGTATTGAGACTGGTATTATTTAGCATCTTTGTTGGTGTCATGGACAGTGAGATTGAGTGTATCCTCAGGAATTTTATCAGTGACACCAAGATGTGTGGTACAGTCAGTGCACTGGAGGGAAAGGATTTTATCAAGAAGGACCTTGACAACCTTGCAAGGTTGGCCCATGCAAACCTCGTAAAGATCAACAAGGCCAGATGCAAGATCCTGCATCTGAGTCAAGATAATCCCAGAGCATGAATACAGGCTGACAATAAATGGATTGAGAGCAGCTCTAAGGGGAAAGACTTCGGGCTGTTGGTGGATGGGGATGAAATGATCAGTGGACTGGAGCATCTATTAGGAGAGGTTGAGAGAACTGGAATTAATCACACTGGAAAAGCAATGACTCAAGGGGGATCTTATCAGTGTGTATAAATACCTGAAGAGGAGCTCTGAGAAGACCTTCTAGCAGCCTTTCAGCACTTGAAGGAGGCTTACAAAAAAGATGGGGATATACTTTTTTTTTGGAAGATGTAGTGATAGGACAGAGGGTAATTGTTTTAAATTAAAAGAGGAAAGCTTTAGATTAGGCATTAGGAAGAAATTATTAACTATGAAGACAGTGGGGCACAGGAACAGGTTTTCCAGAGAAGTTCTGAATGCACCTCCCCAGATGTGTTCAAAATCAGACTGGATGGGGCTTTTTGCAGCCTAATCTAGTTGAAGGTGTCCCTGCCTATGACATGAGGTTGGAACTAGATGATCTTTAAGGTCCATTCCAACTCAAATTATTCTGTGATTCACAAGTCTTGGTGCTGCAGATGAACCCATCTTCGTAACTTAACAGATTAACAAGTGAAAAAAGTCGCATAGAGAAAGAAAGTGAGGGATCTAGAGAGTAAGATGAATGGGGAGTGGCTGAGGTCCCTCGATTTGCTCAGCCCAGGGCAGAGGAGCTGAGGGGAAGCCTCATGGCAGCCACAGCTCCTCACACAGAGTGGAGGGCTGCACTGAGCTCTGCTCTGTGTGACAGCAACAGGGCCCAAGGGAACGGCATGTAGCTGTGTCAGGGAAGGGGCAGGGTGTGTACAGGGAAAGATTCTGCACCAGAGAATGTTCAGGTGCAGGCTCCTCAGGGCAGTGGTCATGGTACAGAACTGCCGGAGTTCAAGAAGTATTTGGACAGTGCTCTCAGGCATAGCGTTTAATTTTGGATAGTCTTGTGTAGAGCCAGGAGTCAGACTTGAGGATGTATCAGAATATACACCATATCACATGAAATAGCAGATAAATTGTAAGTGGCACTGGAAGACAAAATTCCATTCGTCAAGCCAAGGGGAGAGAAACTCCATGCATCTCACATTGTGATGATTTTCACAATT
This sequence comes from Meleagris gallopavo, assembly GCF_905368555.1. NCBI lineage: Eukaryota > Metazoa > Chordata > Aves > Galliformes > Phasianidae > Meleagris > Meleagris gallopavo. The sequence goes on along the minus strand of NC_139404.1, from coordinate 151,222,198 downwards.
TGTTTCCAAAAATTTATTTATTTAAATGAACATAATAGAGGTAAATTGCTTTTTACTTGATGATAAGCCTTTTTTGGAGCCAGAAGTAATGCTTCTATGCTGGGTAACAAAAACAGTACAAAAGTTTTTAGAATTTACCATACATTGCAATACTGTAGAGCAAAAGCAGCAACACAGTGTTGGCAAAAATTATGGTGATTATGAAGTTTAAGCTTTTGTTTCTATTCAGATTGTGATATTGAATACCAGCCAGTGCCAGGAGAAAATGAATGTTTTTCTTGAAGTTTCCTACTCTGTTGATCTCCTAGTTGTTCTACATTTTTCAATATTCACCCAGATTTGTACATATTTACTTCATAGGGGTCTATTAAGTAGCATGGTGCTTTGTTCTTTCCCTTTGTGTTAATATCAGTGGCTATTCAAGATGAAGGCCATGGTACAGCCAGCACTGATCACAGTGGAGGGTGCAAAACTAAATCTCAGTATGAGCTCACAGTACAAAGATATAGGAACAGAAACTAATCAGCTGTTAAATAAGCTGAAAAATCTTCCAAATATTATCTGTTACTATTTGTTTTCAAATGCCCAGCAGCTAGTCTTTGTTGAAGAACAAGACTCCTGGAGAGCCCTACTGGAGAACTAATTAATTTTTATTGGCATTATTTACTTATTTTTAAATCTCTTACAAAAATGGATAAAACTGTCTCTTTTACTCTACTTTCCTCATAGGTAAAATAGTTTGTGATTAGAAAGAAAGATTTTTCAAGTTGATAATTGAAAAACAGATTATTTCACTCCTTAAAATAACAAGCTGCAAAACTGGAGTTTTTAAGGGAAGCAGCTCATATTCTTAATTAGCGAGTTCTAAAATAAGTTTTATATAATCAATTATTTTGTCATCTGTTAGAACATCAGAGCCTTTTACTCTGGGCTTGTGAGAAGTCTGGTAGTACTACTAGGTAACCTTCCTCAAAACAAAAGTGATTTTATTTTAAAGGCTGGCATAAATGTCATAATTACATACAGTATTTGTAGGAGAAAACAAAGTAGATCAAAGAGAGTGACAGAGAAAAGACAAACAGCCACAGCAACAGAGATTTCGTGCTCAGAAAAGGAGCCAAAATAAATTATATTTGATCTCTGCTAACACTTTTATAATTTCATCAGGAATAATCTCTAGATCTTATGCATTACTTCTAATCCTCCTCAGGTACCAGGCTGTCTGTAAGTCTCTTTTTCTATGTGATGCTGTCATGCTTCTGCTCTGCTACTGCAGTGCTGAACATGTTGCAGGCAAATGCACTCTTGATCTCCTAGAGGATAATTTTAGTTATATCTAAGCTGGCAGGACACGACTGAGCTAGAATAGATGAATAGCAAACTGGGCGTGACTGGAGATAACTGAATCTGGATTTTTCCACATAGTTAAACATAGACCAAAGAATGGTAGCCAAAAGCTGACCATCTCTCAAACTTACAAGTACTGACATTTTGAGAGACAACGTACACAAGACAACACATTATTGTGTTATTGTATTTCTCCCTGCATTTTCTGATCAAGCCCATTAGAAGAGTCTGCTTGAATCTTTGGGTGTTTTTTTTTTTCCAATTTATTTATGGAAAGATATTTTTACAGTCTAACCCAGTTAAGCTTGACAGCTTGTTTACAATAGGACCCAGAAGACACATTACTCTATGCACAACAATATAAATACATTTGAGATGCACACTTACACTCATAACATTTGTTAAATATCTGAAGTGCTCAGCAATCAGGTATCCAGAATGATCTAATTCACTATTTAAATATTATGAAGGTAAAAGGCTTATTTAGTTTGCTGAGAATGACACATTAACATAATAATAATGTATTTTAGGAAAACTGTATATCACAGATAGTTTTTTAGACAGTTATAATGATCTGGTAGAAGACATTTAAATTTCATCAGAAAATCAGAATCATGTTTTATGTAAGATTTTTGATTTGGACATCCAGACTGTCTCAAACTGAAATTAAGTTAGGTTATTGGTATTTTCCATAACTGAGTCTATGTCTACTTCATAAATTAGTGTGGACAAACAGGAACCTAAAAACCACTTCCTCCTCTGGGGAGGATTGCATCAGACCTACCCCATTTGGTTCCCAGAGGTGGATACTCAGGAATAGTCCAAGAGCTCCTCTGGTTTCATTCTGTTCCAAAGATATCTGATGTGTGCACCCCACAACTGCTTCAAAATACAGTCCTAACCACTGAGAGATCTCAAGAAGATCTCCCTTGTGCCTGACAAAAGGACTGACAAAGACTGGCTCTTAGAGCAATTAATGCCATCTTTCAGTAAAATTACATTGCTGATTACATATCACAAATAAATCTCAGACATTCTGCCCACTATCTGGAATCTCTGTACAGATATAAGAATAGAATTTCATATATCTTTCTACCAAATTAAATTATTTTTTAAAGCAATCTATAGATATTGTTAGTAGCTTGTTTTGAATTACTCCATTTAAAGCTTGCACTGTGCTGTTACAGGTGAATTATTAATCTGCTGCCATGCTCAGGGTATTAACACCAGGAAGCCCTAACAAGCACACAGTAGAAGCTCCAAAAAGCATTACTCTTCAGTTTTGTTTGCTGCTGCAGTAAAATGCAGTAGCAGTGGAATATCTTAAAGTTTGCTCTGTAATTTAAAAGGACCGTCCATTGCCAGAACCCAGAGCTATGCTAGAAGTTCATTCTTTTTCCATCTGTGCAGCTTAAAACTTTAATTGTGAGATGGCATTTTAAAGTCCTGTGGCATAATCTGTAAGTAAGTGAACCAAAGTGTAATGAGCGTTTATATTTAACTTTAGAATCTATCTCTACCCTTGCAAAGTAATGGTTGTATTGCAGAGGATAAGCTAACATAAGCCATCTCCCAAACCTCCTTGTATTTCCTAATGAAACCTCAGCTCCTACTCCTTTCCAGAAGACATAGCCTTCTCCACAAACTACTGCAAAGGGCTTCTGCTATTCCTGTTCCTGCTTAGTTCCTTTTTTTCCTCATGGTTGACTGATATTTAATATAAATGAAGTAGAATTACTCCAAGGGATAGAAGGTTTGTGGGCCAAGCGCACCACGCAAAACTTCCCTGGCTATTTTGACACAGTTCGCAGTACCGTAAGTTTTTTGTGTTCATGTTCTGACAACATATATGGAATTAAGCTATCCTGGGGAAAAAAAATATTTTAAATAATAGATTTGCACACACATTACCTGAATAATGATGCAAGAGGAATTTCAGAGTAGCACAGCTTTGAAATTCAGGGCTTTACATTCTCGTCCTATGAGGGGGAAATAAATAAATAGATAAATAAATAGATAATTAGATAAATAGATAGATAAATAAATAGATAAATAAACTGGTGTGCCTTATGCTGAATCACTATGAATTCTGATTTTGATTTAAGAAAAAAATAGAGTGCTCAAATACATAGCACTGGATTGATGTATATTTGGAACGTCTGTGGGCATTTGTGAACTGCACAACACAATGGAGGGGCTTCACAGTCTTACCCATTTGACATTTATCAGCATCCCAGACTAGAAGCAATAGGTCTTGTGCTATGTCAAGGCTGTTCCTGCCAGGTGATGCATAGCAATGTTACAGCATTACATTGCCACAACTGTCATGTTTTTCGTCCTAAAACTGTGCCTACTCAAGGATAGCTCAGGTATCTCTGCAAAGCATTACACTGTGTAGCAGATGCATACCACAAGCCACTGGATTTGCATACAATTGTGCATGAGCTTTTGGAAGACACAAGTTTGGGTGTCTCCTAACTGCCAGGGCCTGAAGAAATGTTGGTTATCTTGCATTATCAGAACATCCTTGGTGATCAATTCACAGTGTTTTAAAAGTTCATTAAAAAATTCATTGAATAATTAAGGAAATAGTGAACTCTTTGTGGCTATTTTATGAGCAGAAAGAAAGGTTAAATTCATGGGATAAATTATTCATTATGAGTTATTCACTCAGCTTTAATAGTTTGCAATTCTATAAAGAGCTTTGCTTAAGAAATGCGCTATATAAATCAATCAATAGCATTAATAATATGCAGGAAGGATTTTCTCCTTTGTGATCTGTTTTTCAATAAATTGTGCCCCCATGACACTTCAAGTACCATCGTATGACCATTCCTCTAGCCCCCAGTGCCCCAGCCTGTCTATCACTGGGCCACAGCTGTGACATTCAGACACCAGGTTTCCTTCCAGCTCACTCCAGTACATTTTATAGTCCATCAGACCTTGTATAGACCTTGAGCAACTCCTTTATACATCTATTTTTCTAAGAATTCAAGCAAACCTAATTACACATGTGTCTACACATACATGCTTTGTTACAGCATGCTTTAAAGCACATTAAAATGCAAGCATCATCACACAGACTTCATGTACATCAGCTACCTTCTGTATAGCCATATGTTAAAGACGTTGAACCACCTCTCATTTAACACACAGAGCCTGCTCCAGCCTGGGGAATGACATTCAGAAGATATAAGGCTATGACTGAACAAAGCTGCAGCAACTGCAGCAACACACACTTCTAGGAACAGAAGCTATGTGAGAAAACATCCGGGTGTTGAGCAGGCTTGCACAGCCAGTGCTGAAGTAGATGCAATGCCAGCCTTCTGCACCCTAAGTGGTACCCATTCCACTTACATTAAAGTTAGTGTGAATGTATACACACATGCCAAACCACAGTGCCCTTAATTACAAACTTAACTCCTCTTCCATTGGTGGCCTGTTTAGTTCTCTCACACAATCCAGTTTTTGTTAATTTGCAGGTTTCTGATGCTACAGCCCTTGGAATGAATGTCAAAACTCCCATTAGCCTGCAACGGCAGAAGTCCAAGCACTTTTTACTTCTGTCACCCTTCAGATACAGATTGTTTATGTTTTTCACCTCCTGCGTCCTACTGGTCCAACCATCCTCAGATTACCAGATGCCTCCTTCTTGGCAGTCAGTCTGTTCTTTCCATTCTGAGCTCACCCAAAGCCAGCAGTGTTTACAAAATCTCTCTGGTAGAATGAAGGAATTACTGTATAGGTTTAGGATCCCTGTCCCTAACTACACCCAGCTGGGATGAACTTCTTATTTGTGTTGGAAAGTACCGTCAATAGTAATTTTTATCATGTTGCCAGCTACCTTCGTACATCCTATTGGTCAACATACTCGTTCTTCCCCGAACATTAACTGGCTAATTTAAATAACTTTTTCTTCAGTCGGGAGAAACTGTTAATGTATCAATAAATCCCTCAAAAAGAAAAGAAAAAAAAGCCATTATTTATATTCTTTAAAGAGTAATTCTAGATTGAATTATGTTCAGCTTGAAATCTAACATGCATAGATTCTCCTGAAATATTTATTCGACTATGGGTGGGCTAAAAAGGTCCTTTTCAGTTTAAATTCATTTTTCCTTGCTGTTTATAATTCAACCAATATTCAACAATTCAGATGAAAATGTTTAGACATTTCCTATGGTGCTCCTAATAAATCCCCCACAGAGATGTATACATCCTGTGTTTTTAAGCCTGTTTGATAATAATCATTATTTTGTTGTCTAATATACTCAAATGGGATGATTTTCAGTGGATTGTACTCTTATTTTCTGAGCATCCAGTCCTATATTTCTGTTATATTAGTAGAAGTGCTGAAGAGCATCCCTGCAACCAAACCCTTAGCGGTTTGTGTTCTGAACATAAATATAACACTGTATAATGTCCAAGATCTGAATAAAACCTTGACATTAGTCACCTCACTTTGGACACTCAGACTATTGAACGAGTGATTTAAGTAGCATTGAAGAATAAAATTTAGATGAATTCATAGGCATATGGAGATGTGAAAAAATGTAAAGGAATTATTCACATAACTAACATCATTCATCCTAGACAATAAATGACACAGATATCCTGTGGAAAAAGATAGGCTGCAGATCATGTTTCTAAGGACTGTACCATAAAGTTTCTCCACCAAAGGGGCAGATTTAGGTTTCATATACATAAACAATCTTAACTGTGTTACTCTTTTAAGTTCTTCAGTCTTAATATCACTCTTGGTCTGTAACATTTGCATGTTAATACTAAACCAATCTTTTCCATTACTATTATTTTAAAATAAAATTATTGTTGTATTGAATCCTCTATCAGAGAAATATATTAAATATTCTATTCTTTATCTACGCCTCCTATCAATCACAGAGGTAGAAAATACGCTATTTCTTTTTTAAAAGTATATACAGAAAGATTAGTCAGGTAGATGTATTGCTAGTGAGGAAACAAATCTGACCCCAGAGAGTCAGAGTTTAACCTTTCAAGTGTTCCTCCTACTGAAACTTGTGAACACTACCACATAGAGCAGTTTGGTATATATTTGTACTTTTCCAGTGTTATATATAGTTTTAATACTCCACAAAAAAAAAAGTGCTGAACCTTATATGGTATTTCAATGTGCTCCTAAACTGTTATGAGTTAAGTATGACAGATGCCCTCCTCTTCTAACTATAGATGTTTTTTTTCCCAGCTCAATCACAGCATTTCCATTTAAAGATGAAGACCCCATCTCTAACCCTGGCAATAACTTCTCCACATGATTAATTATTTTACAAATTCTGTAGCCCATTAGGGAAGTGTCTGGTGGCCTCAGCACACAGGTATCTGGCCTTTATATGCATTATTTTGCCAATCTTTTTTTCTTCTGTCTTTTTGTTGTGAAATAGAAAACACCATATTACTTTGTATTTTCACTGCCTTATTTGTTTGGTCTTTTTCTAATAAAGATTTTTCATTAAAATCATTAACTTACACTTTCAATACTATCTTCAGTGCATCCGTCATTTAAGCCATTCAGTGACTAGATAAAGTTATGCATTACACACAGTAGGATTTTTTGTAAAATGTCAAATATCTAAAGATACTATCTAAAAATACCTAAAGATCTTACCAAATATATTTCCTGAAAAATACAAAAGGTTAATGAAGACTATATAAGAAAAGTGTATCTTTTCTTGGAAGATAGAATCATGCATTACTTTCAATAATAATAGTTTAAACTAGAAAAAAAACATATAAATATGGAAGTCAGTAGCAGTGTAATGGAGAATATAACTGTCTATGCTGTTGATGTTCAATAGTCTGTAATCTACTAGACTGGCAGGAAAAAAAAGACATACCACAATTTTATCTGCTGTAATAATACATAACTCTGAACCGCAAAATATTTTCTTCACTTTTTTGCATTTCAGGTACAAAATATGTAATAAATCTGAAATTAAGCCTATGGAGAAGCATGGGGCAAATTCTCAAATATTTCCTATACTATTCAATATCTTGCCACGTGCCAGAACTGAAGAAAATAAATATTATCATAGCTGTGGTAAAATTGTTTTAATAAAAATCCAGCTGTAATTCCCCCTGCTTTCAAAACAACCCAGATTCCACTCTAGATGCTGGCTTTAAGATAGATATGTCACAAAATTTTACTTAATTGGTTTTCTTGCATCAGAAGAGTACATAACTTTCCTGCCTCCACTATTCTGAAAATTGGACTGCTGTTTATTAGATGTTTTTATTTATGATACTAGGCAGCACTAAAGTATGCCTTAAAACATTATTTACCGGATTTTGACTTTAGAATTTTCCTATTCTTTTTTGTCATCTGTTGTAAAACACCTCACTCATCTGGATTTCTGCAACAGAAAGCAAATGGATAGATAGATAGGTAGATAAAATAGATAGACAGACAGACAGATAGATACATAGATTTTTCTTATTTCAAATTAAATATAATATATTCTAAATATAAACATGGACTTCTCAGACAATGTAAAATATATATATTCTTACCTTTCTAGCTAAACTACACTTGTCAGAGATCATGGTTGTCAAACCTCAGAGCTCAGGATGTTTTCATTCTCAGTTGAAGGTGTCAAGATCTCAGGCAAGTAGGCCACATAAGAGGATTGTATGTGAAGATGAAGGTCTTTCCATAGATGATGTTATAGTGACTGTACAACTCATTTTCGAGCTGAATCTAGATGCCTAAATTTAAGTGGACTGAACACAACTTTCAGCTACATTCATTACTTTTTCCAGTGTTATTTTCCAGGAGTTAGTTTGACTAAATCCCTTTTAGGAGAGGTGCAGAATATACCCATTTGAAAAACCTTGCCGGCCACAGTTAAAATTCTGTGTACAAACCATTCTACAATTTTCCCTTGTTGAATATTTTCCGTGAAATTTCTTGAGCTGTGGTAGAACATGATCATACCTGACCAAAGTAAAAAAATCGACTTCAATATCGTGACTTAATTCTCTGACATTTTAAACTATTTTCTACAAATTCCTTATGTTTTGATCTGTTTGTTTTCAAAGGAATTCACCTAAGTCTAAAGATTTAATAATGAGTTGTCAACATCTGAGTGAGTAACCTCTTGTTCTCCTTCAAGTTAGTGAAGAAATCAAGAGAAATACATGCTTTTAGAATGGAATTCTAATTCTAGTGATCTATATTGAGATAAGATAGATCACAGTCCAAGACAGACAGCTCTCTCTCTTAATTGATTCAGGAGTTTAAACAAGTATTTTCTTTTTAATGTAGACATAACAAATACCTACAGTTGATCATATGAGGGTAGCCAATTTATTCTTTCCATAATTCTGGATGCACCTACATCTACCCCATAAAATAAATCTGTTTGGGGATTTGCTCATGTTAAAAGCTCAGTTTCTATTTTTATAGCCACCAGAAAACTCCAGTGTGAAGAGATTTGACATTTATTCCACCAAACTGGGATGAAAAGCCAAAGTACTGACTCCCTTATAGAATTTGTTTTTTTAATAATGCTATGTGACCCAATCTATGTGTGCTGGAACAGTCTTCTCAGGGCAGAGATCATGGCACCAAGCCTGAAGAGCTTGAGAAACATTTGGACAAAGCTCTCAGATAGATGATTTGGCTTTTTGGTGGTTCCATATGGATCCAGGAATTGGATTCTTTGTGAATCCCTTCCTCAGGATATTCGATGATTCTGTAATTTTTTTTTTTCTCTAAACAGTGTAAAATTTTAAAATAATACTAGAAGTATTTTAACCTAGCACAAAATTAAAACTTTTGACTTGAAAATCAAACAGACAAACAAACAAAAAAGAAATAATTCATTACAATATGATTCAGAAATCTGAAGGTAGATATCTAAAGCAGGACAGATGCATCTCACCTTAGATGTGATACAAGGTATAGCAGACAAGTCACTATTCAGATGCATGATACAGTGCCAGCTCTTCAGTTATACCCACAGTTCCATCCTAGACCAGGATCTGGAGTTTGCCCCTGCCAGCTGGGTCTGAACCCTCCAGGCAGCACATGGGGCATGGAAGCATTTCCCAGCCTGTGTCTGTGCCTCACGAGTCTCAAGAGATTTAATACAGAATTTTATCATGGGGCGAGCAATCATACAGGAGGCAAGAGACTTTGGCTATGAAAACTGCTCATTGTAAGTATTGGTGGCTGATGACAATGACACAAAGGAGAGAATATCTGAAGTTCCCAGAATAGGGATGAAGCCCATGATATCCACAGGCCAGTCTGGTTGAACGTTCTCCGCAATTAGCCACCTGTAATTTTCTTCTAGGGGAAACTTCTTTCTTCATCCCATTCTCTACATTTTTTTCTTCTCTTTCTATTCCTGCTCTCTCCATCACATTACACCAATGTCGTAGAAAGCTTCTCAGCTGCATGAGAATCAAAGCCCAGAATTTGCACTTAGCCAAGTTAAAGCAGTAGATGCAATTCAAATATCTTTCTTCCTTAGATAATTGTTCCTTCTCAGATACCATTTGTTCTGGGAAGGCAATCACCACACTAGATTTAATTTAAAAAGAAATAATACTTTAAAAAAAAGAAACCACTTAAAAGGAAAAAATAATTATAATTTTTGTTTCCATTCTGGAACCGAACAAGAGACCTAAATAAGTTCCTGCCTAGCTCAGAGACACTCATCACTCCTTTTTATAGCATGATGATATTAATTCTGGAGCTGTTAATTAATACATTTTAAAGACAGATTTAGTCACATTTATAGCAAATGCAGCACTGCCAATGCTCTGCCATTCCACTCTGGGGTCCCTTCACTCTTTGTACATCTATATTACTTTTTAGCTTTAAAAAAATTTCATTTTAATTAGATATCTGCTAGTTTTTTGGTGGTATTTTTTTGTTCTGTTTTGTTTTCCATTACAAGCAGGTGTATAAGTGATTGGTTTACACAAACTTCAGAGGGTTCTTTTTTTAGATCATAGATCTATAGGGAATAGGTAGCTAATTTAAAACGTTTCACAGATTTATACTGAAGGATGGTCCATGAAAGAATGACACTACAAGTTACATTAAACAAGCAAACATTTGTTATGGGGACAGTAAAATTTACTTTTCACAAAAGGAGCCTACAGTAATAATGCATTCAATTCTATTTCCCAGAATGCTTCTTAAGTATGTTAATAAAGTCTTTATTGTGTCTGCTTATAAAAGTCGCCACCATTTCCCATTAGAAAGTCTCTGTTTATTCATCAAACATTTACTGACAGTGACTGCTGGGAGCAGGCTCAGATTTCCACTCCATTACACGTTTGTGGCATAAAACACATTAATTATAGATATATTACAATATTCAACTCATTGAGGAAAAATTAGATGATCAAGGCTCATTTTCCTTGACAATAAGCAAGTTAATGAAAATACTAATTACCTGATGATGAAGTGGAGCCTTCAGGATTGAACGCTTAGCATCTGTAGAAGAGCTCTGTGAATCTAGCACAGAATATTAAAGCCAGAAGCACTGAAGTCTAAATGGTGGTTCATGAGGTCATCACATGCCCTTCATCACAGGACAGAGAGTAGTTAGTTCATAATACAAACTTTTATATTCAGCTTTGATATGTGTCATGATAAAACACACAAGCACACTGTTTGTTTAATTTTATTTTTTTTTTCGAGAAATAATGCTCTTTTGAATCAGTAGATATGTTGTCTAGCACAACTTTTTAAAGGAACTATGGAACTAAGCAATAATGAATTTCAGCATACAGAGAGAGAGGACAATGAGATGAGGAGGAAGGAGGCACAGTCACAAGATTTTCTTTCTTTTCTCAGATTTCAGATAAAGTCATAGTCAAAATTAATAGCAGATTAAATTTCGTATTCAAAAGGTTCTGTCATTCATCTATCTAACCTATCTATTTATTTGTTTTTATAACAACCACTTCTACTTTTGTGCCTATATAATTCTTTCTTTACCATTTTCAACTTAGATTTTAAGTTGGAATCACTGTTCATGTCATCCTTAGGTTTCTTTCCAAGATCAGTTATGCTTCACATCTACTTTTGACACTTTGCCAGTACATCTATGTAATTACTGGGACTGGGAGGTTCCTTTCACTTTGGATCATATATCCAAAAACATTCTGCAATTTTGTTCTCACTATATAAGAACACTTTTGTAAGTCGTGGATGAAAAGATCTCCACCTATTTTTTGTTCTTGAGAAAAAATAAAACTATGTAAAGTTGACAACCTCTTTTCTGGGAGAAGGATAATAGAGACTGTATAGAGCACAAATAAGTATGTTAAAGATCTCTACACTGTATAAAACAAAGATTTCATGGAAATACCATGAAAGTCTTGACATTTTATCTTGGAGTTCTTTACATGTAGGCACTCAACATGCAATTTATCACATTAAGGTCGTCCTTACGGTGTAACAGTTTATCACATTAAATTTACTGTAGGCAAGTATTACTGCTTTGTATCTAGATGCTGTCTGCCAAAAAAAACAGCCAAAAAAATCTAATCTCACTTGCCATAATATGTGAAAACATGTATGTAAAAATAATCCAGTTTCTTTCCAAAACACTTCAAACAATCAGATGTAAAATAATTTTGAATAAATTTATTTTAAATGCTCCCTTTCTCCTGTTCCTTGAAGTGTGTTTTTTGTATAATCTTCTCAAAAATCATTGGCAATGGCAGGATACTGGAAAAATAGGATGAACTTTTAACTGATAAAACACAGTAGGTCCTGCAACTCAGACTTCTTTTGTTATTGATGCTTAGCATACAGAATTGAAGCTTTTATTTTGTATGCCTGAGTTTTTGTTTAATGGGACAAAAACAACATGAATATCATGAGCCCTTTGAAAATACCTAGGAAAAAAAAGCATTCACAAGCATTCCTACTGTCTAGGGGGCAGGTGAGATTTTGCAGAAACTTTCCTCAGAACTGTCATCAAACATTCGTTATATTTCTTTATTTTGCTGACTGGATATCCTACTTTGTATGTTAAAGAGGGCTAAGGAAAATATTTCAACTGAAAAGATGAAAGCTGTACTTGTGTTAGCAGTCTCCACCATCTTCTCTTCCACAGACAACAACTGTATCTCATCAGTCTTTAATTTTCTGAGACATTTTGTGATCTTACAGTTCCACAAGTTGATTAGACATATTTTAAATGGCTGCTTTTCTTCAGAATGAACATCCATCTAATTTGACTCTGACAGTTCCTCAAGAAAAAGAGCAGGAAGGATGCATTTTCCACACACTTGGTCTCAGCTTTCAGAATCTACAGGGTGAATGATGGTAGTCATCTGATATTTATCCACACATTCTATTTTGTTGCAGTTTAGAATTACAACACAAATACAAAGTAAGCCTATCATCTAATCTGTTTTTGCAGTTTTAGATGTATTGAGTTTCCCATCATTAAACATGACTTCATAGCAAACTTAAAGACTATAATCAAAAATGGGATATAAGATCAGCATTACAGAGAAAAAATAAAAAAAAGCATCCAAATAAAAAACCAGAATTCTGAACCAGCTAAGTTATCATGTGAGAAATTACATAAAGAAGGATATATGTTCAAGCTTCTGCATTAAGTGTGTGTATTCACACTGACAGGGAAACACACATCCATATGGCATTTATATTTCTAAATGCACCTCTCAATACAGGTTTCTAGTTAGAGTTAGCTTTTTATTCTAACAGAAGCAGAAGTAGAGATGATGACTCTTATTATAGTCGGTGAGATAATTCTTACTTGAGAAACAATATATGAGGTCTTCTGTTCTTACCTGTTTGATTCAAATCCCATAAAAATACAGGAAGATGCACTGGTTAAATACATGAGATAGATTTGTGGTACAGTGTTGCCAAGATTTGCATTGTTCTTTCCATCTCCTCTGGAAAAACGTGGACTATATATGTCACGCTTTGCTAAGAAACAGCCCTCTTAAGAGCAGCTGTCTACCTCAACAGTGCTAGTAAAGGTGACATTTTCAAAGCATGATGTGGAAACTTTTGTATATTTTGGATAGAGGTTGAGATGCCTGAGGAGGCAAAGCTAACTGTTCTTGAGTTGGAGGTCTGTGTAGGATAGAGAAAACTTAATCAGCATACAGTCTTATTTATGCTTACATACACAATTGCTTCTTTACATTCTTTCATATTTAATTGATTTTCCAACACTTGCCTTCTTTGTAAATATTGCTGCAGGTTTATTCATTTCTCTTACTGTTTCACAGAAGAGCACATGAGAGGGGAGAAAAAACTTGTGCTGTTGAAATAATAACAAATTGCATTATTGCAAATTGCATTGCACAATACTGTTTTGTTATAGAGCATGCAGACTCATTTTATGTACATTCACATGTTGGATTTTAATTGCAAGGAGCCTTCATACCCTGTTAGTCCCATAATTTCATGTTCCCCTCAACAGTAGTGTGACAGTAATTATGGGAAGAATATTTAGAGTTCTGTCTGTACAAAAGATCCATTCTTTGTGTGCTTATATGGATCTACCCAAGTAACATGAATGCTTCAGAAAAATTTAACAGGGAAAAAGTAGATTTCTGTTGTGTGAAATGGCTTTAAAATACTTTGGAAAGAAGTTCTGTTAGGCAACTCCTAGAAGTTTTATGATTCTGTATAAATGGCAGCATTTCATTTGGTTCAATAGTCAGAATTCTCATTTTACATCAAAGGAATTCTGTGTAATTCTTTGTCAGTGGGTCAAGTTACACTATGTGATATTTCTGCCTCCATTTCTGGAGCAAAAGGTCTAATCAATATTGAAAAACAAGTCAAAATGATGGGTGAAGTAGAAAAAACAGATTTGTTTCTGTGTGTATATGTTAAACACAGGAGCATACATTTTGCAAAGAGATTGACACAGAGATGCCATGGAATAGCATGTTTTATGATCAAAAAAAAAAAAAAAAAAGGCAAAAAAAAGTGGCCTCAAGCAACTTAAAGAGGAAACCATACATTATCAATAAAGAAATAAAGAATCCCATTCTCTATGCAAACAGAACAACCTCTTAAACTTTGTTTAAATTATGGTTCAACATCAGTCACTACTACAGTCTGTGGTTTCAGAAGTACAAAATAAGTGCAAAATTCAAACGTTGCAACAGAAGTGAAACTTTGCCCACCCTTCCAATATATATTTCTTGCTCTCTTTTCTTATGTACGTATGTATGTATTTATTTTTTTATTATTTTACTAATCTCAGCTGTCTCAGGTCCTGCCATTGAAAAGATTTAGGCAAGTGCCCTGGGATGTGTTCAGATTTACTGGAGGTAGTTCTCTACAGTTTCAGTTCAATTAGCTGCCACAGCTAATTTCCTAATTTCCTCAGAAATATTTCTTATCTGAAATGAAGCTCAGCTGCCTGTATGTAGTTGTCTAGCCCCATCCGAAGTAAGCCAAACTCTCTCTCCTGATCTCAATCTGCAGCTGCAGGAGGGAGGAAGTTTCCAATAGTCCCTGTGTAGTACTGACAAGCCCATGGATTTATTCCACATATCCCACGACATCTCTGACAGCACTGAAGACTTCTGTTTAAAAATATCTCCTACATTCCTACATTACAGAATCACAGACTTGGTGTATGCAGTCCATACACAGCTCATTGTGCATTTTTAGGTGTATTTCTGGGAGAGTGAGATACCAGAATGATTTTCCTAAAAAGCTAAGTAGCTTAGTTGCCTGTTTTCCATTGAGATCAAGTGAACCTAGGCACCTAGCACATTAAGTAGGTTTAAATATTTTATCTGCATCTCTCAATAATTTATATTTTTAGAAATCATACCTCTTACAGTGAAAATGTACTAATATTAACAGCTTAAACATATTCACATTTTCCAGTTTAAAAAGTCCCGACTAACTAATAGCAAAAAACATTCAGATTTTTTCTTTTACTTACCAGCTTCAGTTCTTTTTGTATTAGAATCCATCCTCCAAAATACTGACCAAAAGCCTGTTTCATTTTGTTATTTTCAAAGGCCTGCATGAATCTCAGCTACCAATGGAAAATAATTCCAGTTGTACGAGTTATTTGAGAAACCACTCAACCAAGAGTGCTCTTATTCCTGGTATGATCCTGGACACAACACTCTATTCTTTGAGTACTATTACAGTGGTTGATGACCCATCTTTCATATTTTGATTAAGGGACATGACTCCTCAGAAGATATTTCTACACATTTACATTTCCTCTGTATATTATCATGGATTTTGTTTGCACCTCTCAATTCCATGGAAATGAGAATGAAAAAAAAAGAAAAAAAAAAGAGCCAACAGTGAAAGGCTGAAAAAAAAGTGTGAAGTGAGAATGTAAGTAATCAGATCTTGGCGTAGATTTCCAAGCTAGTGCTAGAAATGTTCAGTTTGGGAACCAATGCTGTCCATTTTCATGTGAATGTTGTATTGTGTTCCCTTGACTACTTCAAACAACACACACAGCACATCTTTCTACAATGTTTGCTGAGGAATTTACCGCATTCATAATGGATTTGCAATCAGAGAATTGCCAAACCCTGAATCTTATTAACAGAAAAGCATAGGCACTACAAGGCACCCCCTACATTACCCTTCTTTATGTAGTTTGTCTTGAATCAGAAACACAGAGTAAAAACTTGCATGACTCCTGAGTAAGACCACTCAAAAAAACCAAGCCATTCCTCCTTCTAAGACTTAAAAAACTTATCTGTGATTCAAATAGAGGATATTTTCCCATTGCTAACTCTTAAGATATTTCTGAGAGAGGCTTATTTTTTCTTACGAGTTTAATCTCTAACACTTTCAAAGTCTTCAGAGGCTTAGTGCCTAGATCTAGATATTTGTTAATGTGATTTTTTTGACCTGAACATTTTTCTATAATTTTATCCCTCCAGCACGGCATGTTACATTTAAGCTAAAAAGACTGTGGGGATACAAAGAAGAAATTATCATGCTACTGTCTGAAGTTAAATTCTAACCCTTACAAAAAGCAAGTTGAAAAGAAAACTTTAGTGTCTTAATTCATAAAGATGTTAATTTTGACAGCTAAAATATAATGCTCACAAAAGAATGAAAGAAAAAAGAAAACAGTCTTCTTTACCTCTAAAAGGCTTCCTTTTTTGTATGTAGCAGGTGCCCCAAGACAAGTTATACTGCCTGCTTTAATTTGTCTTTAATATCAGATGTGCCTTATTGATTTCTTCTGTGTATGTTTCCATTCTGAATAATTCAGAGGCACATTTTTTTTCCATTATGGTCAATAGCCAGAGAAAATTCTGAAGATAATCAATTGAGCTCTGCCTGACGATTACTAGTGTTGATATCCCCTGAAGTGAAGGAGTCGGAAAGGCCAGGGATAATATGACACAACAGTCAATCAGTGTAATCAGTGGAAGTATCAACATTAGCTGTATGGTGAAAGCCAGACCCACTCCAAGGATCCAAACGGCTCCTAAAAGTTCAGATGCTTAGCTTCTTGTCATATGGTACACCAGATGGACTAAGTAAGACTAGATTCAGAAAGCCTTCCTGTCTTCTCTCTCCCACTTTCTCAAACTGATAGGATCATAAAACATCTGTGTTGTATGATTTATATAACATACTCAATTGTGTTTGTTTTTTTTACTTTTTCTCTTTTCCAGGTCTCTTACACTCAGAGAAACAAGTAGGATGAGCATTTGGCCAAAGGACTTTCAAAAACAAATAGATTTTTTTAGTTTAGCCCTGACAGTCTTTTTAGTTAGAGACCACATGACCACTCTTGTAATTCCCACCACATCTTTCCACATAATCTCACCACCTCACATTCAATTTATAGTTCAAAAATGTGTGTTTCAGCATAGATATCTAAAGACATTGCTAATAGTAGCTGACTAATGGTACTCCTAAATCATGTATAGCTACTGACTTAAGGCTTGAAGCAACTTCAGCTGAGTCAAGGCAAGACTGATTGATAGTGAGCACACATATACATATGCATGTATATCTATGCATCTCTGCTCCAGTGGAGAGCACTAGTGTGCGTCCTAAATAGACTGCCATGCAGGCCAGCAAGCTACAGCTCTGCATCTTACCACACCTACCACCTACATTCATAAAATGGTAACAGATGAAATTAAACACTAAATAGTTCATAACTAAATAGTTTAATGATAACCCAGTGTGTACAAAGTAAAGGTGTAAATTGGCAGTAGTAGCTCAGTTTCCCATGGATAACTTATTTATAAATCTCTCTGTGATTTATTATTAATCTCCTTATGCAATAATCACTCATGCGTATAAACACTGCTAAGCTTAAAAATTATATTCTGATTCATGTTTCTTTACAAAAGAAATGTTTTGACTATGGAACTCAAATCATCACTGTTTTAAAGGTTTTGAAGACATTAAAGTGAAAAAAATATGGAAAATATAATTTTTGATAGTTTCAGGTTTCTTTAATATTTCAATTTTCAAGATATTATGGGAGAAATGAGAGTCTTACTCTCAGTTAAACATATCACAATTAATCTGAAGCCTTATTTTTTGAAAAAATTAGTATTAGTTTAATTAAAATTGACATAGTTTACTTTTCAATCAGAAAATGGGTCCACAAAAAAAAAACCTTTTTTTAAAGTTTATCTACAATTAAAGGTGCTTCCTCATAAATATTAATATGCTTTTTATGATACGAACATATGTGATACGCTCCAATTATTTTCATAAAAGTAGGTCACTATGCATTTTACCACTGTTTTCCATATCCCCATGATCTCAAAACACGTTATGATTCTTGTTCCACAATCCTGGAAAACCATAAAGGAAGTTGAGCTCTAGAACCGAAGCATTACACACAGCTGGGATGAAGTTTTTATACTGTAAATGATCCACTCCACTGAAGCACTAGTTGAAGCAATAACCATATGCTGCAATTGATTAACATAGAAGTGAAACTGAGGTACTTAATCAATTGCAAAACCTACTTACCATGAGTCTATTATAAAGCAATAGGGATTTTTACTGTTATTCAATGAGCTAAAATATGAAACAGGAGGAAATAAAAAAAGGATAATGTTATTCCTAGCAGAAAATGGCTGAGAGCCTTTCAGCTGTCTTTCCAGTGAGGGAAAAGCAAATACAGTTCAGAAACAGAATATGTAAAATTTACTAAACAACTCTTTGGCCTTGGCATGGCACAGCTTGCATCCAGGCAATGTACCTCTCTCTGCCCCCAAATGGGGAGAGCATCCTGCCCGTGTGCACAAGCCTTGCCCAAGCAGCAGTAAGGAATGGGCAAGTCAGCAGCAGCCAAGTCCACACCAAGTCCAGGACCACAATAGGGAACAATTTGTATGACTGCTCAAGTCTGTACCTCAGACCTGTTGGGTTTATAAAGAGTAAATTAGATAGCAAGAATAAAAATAAAAATTAAAAAAAATTGGCAAATCTAGGAACGGGAGAGAAAAGAAAATAAAGTCAGTGAGGCTCAACATTTAATATTTTTAAAATGTATTTCCTGTAAAGACAAAACAAGTCTTTAGACTCCAAGCCAAGACTTCTTACTTCTGATTAAAAGATTGATACTTTGGTTAAGATTCCTCCACAGCTGGTGAAGGATGATGGATACTTAAAGAGAGTGATTCATCTTGTTTATCTAGACATCTTAGACTAGGATGAATTGCCCTCTAATTTTAATATGCCTATTATAGCATAGTCTCTATGTGGTTTTGTACTGATGTACCTAAAAGTAGGCAAATGCTCAAGATCAGTACTGTACTCATTTCTTCTTTTTTACTGAAACCTTTTACCATATTCAGCAATGCTTAACTCCCTTCCTGAAATAATGTGCCTGGATAAGATTACACATCAAGCCTTTGTATGGAAGACCACTCTTCCTTTCTCCCTCTGCAATATTTCTGTTCAGCTTTTTTCCTACTCCCCCACATATGAGCTAGAACAGTGGAGGAAAAAAAAAAAAAAAAAAGTGTTGTAATAAAAAATATTGCCTCAGTGATAGTTCCTTGTGAAGCAGAAGCAAAACAAATATAAAATCTGAAGTACAAGCTGTGAAAGTCATTGAAACACTGGTGTGCCGCAGTCGAATCTTCCATGTGCACAAGTAACACACCAAGAAGCACGTCTGTATGACAAAGATTTCCATTGCAACAGTTTGAGATGCTTAATACTTCCACTGTCCCCAACCAGTACTAGATGTTTTATGAGTCATTTGCACACTATACCAACAACCTCTGGAATCTTTTTTTTACTCTAGAGGCTTTTGTCATTACAAAACAGCCATGTTTATTTAAGGTGTCAGTTAAATTTTACCTGATCTTGTTTGATCAGAACCCAGATGTTACAAAAGGATCATAACACTCAATTTTTTACATAGCCATGGTTTTTATTTCAGAGAGAAGGAAAAAATGTAGGAATTTTTGGCTCTGATTCTTTTTCAGAAAGGGCAACCCAAGAGAATCATTAACTGAGAGGTAATCTCTTTGCTCATGGATGTAATATTAATGTAGTTTCTATAGTCTACCTATTAAATGAATTAGAATGAAGGATTACATCAGATGACTCTACTGTGAATAAAATAAATCTTATATAAAATTCACTAATTAAGTATATTAACACCAATAACGTTGCAGGGAGCACATTAGTGGTAGCTGACTTTTAGGATTGATATATTTCATTGAGGAAATGATACTAGCGGGTTTGAATTAGAAGAGCTTTCTTTACTCCTTTCTGTGAAGCTGACTTCTTGATAAAATCTTGCATAAAAGATATAGAATTACATTAAGTTAAGCAACACCAGACTTTAATTACTGATATAATTTACCAGAAACTTAGCATGTTACCAAACTTCTGTTACTACTTTGAGAGCTACCATATTTTTTTCTTATGTTAATGCTTTCTTTTATTAATAACAAAGGAGACTAAGTAAAAACAGTAATTTCACAGACATTTATACTCATCTGAAATCATTTTTAAATAACATTTATGAAAAAAGTGTTCCTATCATTTTAGTAATATGCTTCATGATCACTGTCATTATTTCCTCCTGCATGCTGATTTAAATAATAATTTTAAAAGTGGAGAAAATTCATAGAAAGTTTATTTTTGTACGGTTGTTTAAAACAGCTTATTAAGTTGTTTATAGGAGGATAACATGCATAGATATCCTCATACACATGTACTTCTATTTCTTAGATCAAGAGATTACAGCAGGATTTCAAGATTCATTAGAGGGCAAGTTTAACAGCATTGCAGATAAACTTCATTCTCCTTAAGATCTCATACAATATATATCACCTTCATAACGTATTATCTATTTGTCTCCCTCTCCTCAGTGCATAAGAATACTGATGCACAACTTTTTTCCTCATCAATTTGAACATAAAATTCCCTTTCTGAAGCCTTTCTCTGTCTTGTATCACTGAAAAATATACGTACACTTTATTTAAGCTCAGTAAACTTCATGTTGCCTGCTGTATTTTTCTTCACATGTTGTCACTTGCAAATTTGCCTTTTTGCAGTACTCTGCCAGATGCCTTGTTCCCAGGAAAATGTGCCTATTGTGAATAAATTGGACTGCACCAAGGACTTCATTTATTGGCTCTATTTTCCCTTGCATTCTCTCCTTGCACTGCAGATTCCTCAGAACAGAGTTTTCCCTCAGCTGTTTGAAATAGAGTTTGCATGCAGTGGACACAAATGGATACGTATCTCAGGAAAAAGTGATAGGCTGAAGCCACAGGCTGGCCATGGTCTCCGTGGGGGTAGAGCCATAGGTGCCAGAGTGCCTCTTATGGGATGGAAACAATCTAGGCCAGGAAGACAGATATTGTTAGCCAGACTCAGTGGCAGGTATGAGCTACTTGTAAAAGGAATTCACTGTTGTTGACAATTAACTCCTGAGTGGTAAAGCCTGTGGCAGAAAATTGCAATACATGCAGGTGTATCAGCTGGCAGAGAAATCTAAACCAAACAAAGGAGAATTGAACGTTCAGAATGACCAGCAAGATAAATACTGTGCTCAAGAATCTTCCAAAATAAAAGATGCTTGGGACTGTACAGTACGTTCAGGAACACATTAAAACCAGAGCTTCACTCTTCGGGAGGTTATCCTCAATCATTTCATCTTGAATATGTACGTCATTAAACTTACAGAAAATTGGGTATGATCTCCAAATATACACAGAAATTGATGCAAACACTGTGTAACAATTCATAACTAAAATGTTATTAAACAATAAAACTTTACAAGAAGGACTTTACTATAGTGCACCCCACTGATACTTTTAGGGAAATAATCTGAAGTAGCCACATCTTGAGTTCAAAGTAGCGTGTACATAATTACCATGAAGTTGCCTGCTACTTCATCTTTACTTCTCTACTTAGACTGGAGCAGGGAATTTCCTTCTTAGGTGTTCAAAACTGTTTTTGTACAGTAGTGGGAATACCCAAGTAGCATCATAAATAACAGTAATTGTCCATATTTATTCTGCCTACTCCATGTGCCTCTTCAAGACATTTTTTATTCTGCAACAAGAACCATTCATTTTACTTGTAATTGTGATAACAATTTTCTCTAATCTATTTGCCATAATACTTACAATGATATTAAATCAACAGACTGTAAGATCACAGTTTAGATGCTCAGACATGTGTTAACAAGTATTAACTTACTTGTTACTGTTCCCCAGAGTATTCAAGTTATCCATGTGGGGGTGACAGGTAAATCTGACTTTGCACTCCTATAAAGTTACAATAAGCTTTGGTTTCTTATTTAGGTTGCTTAGCAAAATGAAAAAACAGCTTGATCTTGATTAAAGCAGTAGCTGTTGTTTTTGTTTCGCCAACTTTCTGACAAAGGAGAGGTATTTTCATTCACATTATCCTATTTTTTACTGGTTAGACTAAAATAAAGAGCAACTCAAACTTGGGAAATATTTATGTTTTCATGTACTCCTTCATCTTCTCTCTCTCTTCTTTCTTTCTTTCTTTTTTTTTTTCATTAAAGGATAATTTCTTTAATCAGCTTTTTTTAGATCTTAAGTTTCCTAAATGTCATATAATTCTTGTTCTCTACAGTACTCTTGCAATTTGTCTACATCTTTCTTTAAGTATTGAGTACAAAACTAGACATGGATGCCCCACCTACAATGCAAAATAATTATCTCCCCAACTTACACATTACAGTCCTTTTAACATATGCGAGAATGACAGTTACCTTTCTTTCTAAAGTCGCCTTGCCACTCCAGTTCTATTTCCGCAATGTTGCTGCCTGAGTAGATATTCCCCATGCCATTTATGTGCTTTTGAATTTTTGTTGCTGTTGTTGGAGATCCTTACTCAACTCAGATACATTTGAGGTGAAAATATATACTTTCAACATAGCCAAATGATGTAAAGATATCATCAAGATGATATCAACATATCAAGGTGATGATCAGAAGGCTGGAGCACCTCTCCTATGACGAAAGGCTGAAGGAGCTGGGCTTGTTTAGCTTGGAGAAGAGAAGGCTCCAGGGAGACCTCATTGTGGCCTTCCAGTACTTGAAAGTTTCGAGCATATAAACAGAAGGAGTACAAGTGTTTACATGGGTGGATAGTAATAGGACAAGGGGGGATGGTTTTAAACTAAGATGGAAGATTTAGGTTAGACATTAGGAAGAAATTTTTCACACAGAGGGTGGTGACACACTGGAACAGGTTGCCCAAGGAGGTTGTGGATGCCCCATCCCTGACGGCATTCAAGGCCAGGCTGGATGTGGCTCTTGGCAGCCTGGTTTGGTGGTTGGTGACCCTGCACGCAGCAGGGAGGTTGGAACTAGATGGTCATTGTGATCCTTTTCAACCCAGGCCATTCTATGATTCTATGATTATGATTCTATGAAGATCATTTTGAACTCTGGTTTAATATAATTACATCTGCCTCCCGTTCTCTTGCAGAAGTCCTTAGTTTAATGTCATGCACAAAAGGTACAAATGCAGTTTCACTTCTATCATCTAAGCCATTAATCTAAACTCTGCTCAATACAGGTTTCTGCAGGATCCCTTTGGAAATGTTCTCACAAAGTAGTTCATAATTATTTCTGAGAAAAGTTTTCCACCTCTGACACAGAAGTGTACCAGTGATTTCATTCAAACATTGCTCTGATTCTCTCACAAAAGTCCTGTCTGAGAGTGGCCCTCTAAATTAAATTAAATTAGCACATAATCAAAGCCTATCATTACAAGCTGGGGAGGAGCTTTTTATAAGGAAAGGTACCGACAGGATGAAGGGAAATGGTTTACAACTGAGAAAGGGTAGATTAAGACAAGATATCAGAAAGAAATTTTTTACTGGGAGGATGGTGAAATGCTGGGACAGGTTGCCCAGAGAGGTTGTGAATGTCCCCTCCCTGGAAGCATTCAAGGCCAGGCTGGATAGGACTTGGAGCAACCTGGTCTAGATGTAGGTGTCCTAGATGTAGGTGTAGCAGGGGGGCTGGAATTAGGTGAACTTAAAGATGCCTTCCAATCCAAACTATTCTATGATTCTATGATCATACACCAATTTTTTTTAATTATTTTTCATTTCAAAGATAAGTTGAAATGGCTTGCTATTGAAGATAAGCAGACTTTTCTATATTTCCCTTACTTTTCCCCCCATTATAGTTATAATGTTTTGGTTCGTGTGGTGGAGAGATCTTAAACTTTCCTGAGTTTCTTCTGTATTAAACAGACGGAAAGCCCTCATCAATTACCTACTGCATGTGCTCCGTGGGATTAAACAGAAGCCACTTTGAAGAACTCCTTCCTAAATGATTTTAATGGACTTCCATACAAATTTTAATGTCTTCCATACAAACTGTCTCTACATAGCCACTCTTACCATGCTGCACTGCTTGCAGATGTAGATGAAGTCTATATGCCCTCCTTCCAATGTCACTTACATTTTATTAATTTCCAGAAATGATAGCTCAGCAATTACTTCAACTATTGTTCACTGAATTTGAGGATGAATTTTGTCAAATTCCATTGGCATGTTACACTAACTCTTTTTAAATTAGTTTCGTTAATTACAATGAAAAACAAACAAGCAAATTAAAAAAACAACACGCACACACACAAAAAAAAAGCAACAAAAAAAGCACCATGTCATATTTTCTCTGCATCTTCTTTTGTTTACTTCTGTTTGCTGCTTCGGAGCTGCCCCAGGCAGAGCTGAGGCAGCTGATCGCGGGGTGCATGGGGGACTCGCTCGCTTTTCCCTCATCCAGGGATTCCCGAGGCATCAGAGCAGCCCGGCAACTCTCGCTAGAGCGGCTCACGTGGCGGGGGCGTTGCCAGGGTAGCGGCGGGACATTTAAACGGGCGCAAAGCCGGAAGAGACCCTTTTGATCGCCGAGGTTTGCCGCTTCGGAGCTGCCCCAGGCAGAGCTGAGGCGGCTGATCGCGGGGTGCATAGGGGATTCGCTAGGTTTTCCCTCATCCAGGGATTCCCGAGGCATTAGAGCAGCCCGGCACCTCTCGCGAGAAAGGCTCACGTGGCGGGGGCGTTGCCAGGGTAGCGGCTCTCCGTTCCCGCCTCCCTCCCCCCCCCCTAATAAGAGTGTTGAAGAGAGCAGTGGCAAACCACTGGCCACCCAGATGGGGAAGAGGGATTTTGTCTCTGAAGAGGGTGATAAGTGCGGTTGCACCCCTCAACGACCTGGTGAAAGAGCGAGGGCAGATCCAGCACTATCAGTAACAGGGCAGAGCTGTTTAGTCACACTTGGTAAGGCTACTCTGACTGTGCTAGCGCTAGTGGGTCTGCTGGATTGCCATGGCTGCGTCCCGGCGGAAGTTTACTGCCAGGAAACATTTGGAGACCCAGACAGAGGTTCCCTGCACACGTAAGAGGAAGGCTGTAGCCAAGAAGAGTGTGGAGACCCAGACTGAGGTCCCAAAACAGCACGCTAGCATTCAGGTTGCTGGCTGCAACAAGTGCCAGAGTTTGGCCCTTGAAGTGCCAGGCGATGGAGGTGCAAGGTGCGACCAGGTAAATGACCTTCTCGGTCTGGTGGCCTGCCTGAGGGAAGAGGTGGAGAGGCTGAGGACCATCAAGGACTGTGAAAAGGAAATTGACTGGTGGTGCCAGGCCCTATCAGCCCCGAGGTCCCGGCATGCAACTGTGGCTCCCTATGGGGCATGTGGCCTCCAGTTGCCTTGCAAACAGGTGACGGAGAGGAATCGACAGTCAGACTGTGCTCCTGTTACAGTGAGCCCCCAGTCTGCTCCTTCCCCTCACAATACTTATGTAGAACTAGGGGGTGTGGGACTGGGACAAAACTCTCTCCCAAAAGGGCAAGGTGATATCCACTGCTCAGTGGAGGAGCCTCTGCCCTGTTGTTGCCGACTAGAGCAAAGCTGTTTGAGAGAGAAGGACAGGTGGAAACAGATACCTACTCGGCGTTGTGGGCGTCCCCCTCCCAGGCCGTGCTCGGCTCCCCAGGTGCCTCTGCGGAATAGGCCCTGGAGCCCGAGGGAGAGGTGTGTGCAGGTGTGGAGGGAGGCCCACCCGTGAGGGTGCCTCAGGGGAAGAGGTCACCCCCGCGCCTCAAGACTTCCTCCATCCAGAAGGATAGAAGGGTGGTTGTCATAGGCGACTCCCTGCTGCAAGGAACCGAAGGCCCTATATGCCAGCCCGACCCTACCCGCAGAGAGGTGTGCTGCCTCCCTGGGGCTCGAGTCAGAGACATTGCTAGGAGACTTCCCAGACTGATCTGCCCTTCTGACTACTATCCACTATTGATAGTACAGGCTGGCAGTGAAGAAGTTGATAAGAAAAGCCTGAAGGCTATCAAAGATGACTTCAGAGGACTGGGGCAGGTAGTTGAAAGAACAGGTGTGCAGGTGGTTATTACATCTGTACCTTCAGTGGCAGGAAACGATAGTGGGATGAGCCTAAAAACCCATCTCTTGAACAAATGGCTTAGGAGTTGGTGCAAACGCAGGAGTTTTGGTTTTTTTGATCATGGGGCAATTTACTCGGCACCTGGCATGATGGCTGCAGATGGATGCAGCCTGTCTCCATGGGGAAAGAGGGTTCTAGCTGAGGAACTGGTGGGACTTATTGACAGGTGTTGAAACTAGGTATGAAGGGGGAAGGGGACAAAATGAGGACCGCTGGGACTGAGGGGGCAGTTCGAGGCTCCAAACAGAACTTGATGGGTGGAGACAGTGGAGTTCAAAGGCTTGGAGAGAGGTGGAGGGACGCTGCTTCTCTTAAGTGCCTGTATACTAATGCGCGTAGCATGGGGAATAAACAGGAAGATCTGGAGTTCTGCGTGCGGTCGTGAGGTCATGATCTCATTGCGATCACGGAGACGTGGTGGGACAGCTCGCCTGACTGGAATGTCGTCATTGAGGGCTATGTGCTTTTTAGGAAAGATCAGCTGGCTAGGCGGGGTGGCGGAGTTGCTCTTTATGTGAGAGAGCAGCTAGAATGTATTGAACTTCACTTGGGGGAGGGTGATGTAGCAGTGGAGAGCTTATGGGTGAGAATCAAGGGACAGGCTGGTAAGGGTGACACAGTTGTGGGTGTGTACTAGAGGCCCCCTGATCAGGATGAGGAGGCTGATGAGGCCTTCCAAAAGCAACTGGATGTAGCGTCACGTTCCCAGGCACTGGTGCTTATGGGGGACTTCAATTATCCGGATATTTGCTGGACAACCAACATGGCCAGGCATGCACGGTCCAGACGGTTCTTGCAGTGCGTTGAAGACAACTTTCTGATGCAGGTGGTGGAGGAACCGACGTGGGGAGAGGTGTTACTGGACCTTATTCTCACCAACAGGGATGGACTTGTTAAGGAAGTAAAGGTTGGGGGCAGCTTGGGTTGTAGTGATCATGAGATGGTGGAGTTCAAGATCCTGAGTGGAAGAAGCAAAGCAATAAGTAGGATTGCTACCCTGGACTTTAGGAGAGCCAACTTTGATCTCTTCCGGGACCTACTTGGAGCTATCCCATGGGCTCAGGTGTTAGAAGGTAAGGGGGCCTCTGAGAGCTGGTCAGCATTTAAACAGCTCTTCTTCCAAGCTCAGGATCGGTGCGTCCCTGTGAGCAAGAAATCAGGAAAAGGTGGCAGGAGACCTGTGTGGATGAGCAAGGAGCTCATGCGCAAGCTCAAAGGAAAGAAGAAGGTCCATGAAATGTGGAAAAAGGGTCTGACCACTTGGGAAGAATATAGGAATGTAGTCAGGGCCTGCAGGGATGCAACGAGGAAGGCTAAAGCCCGTCTGGAATTGAATCTGGCTAAAGTGATAAAGGATAATAAAAAAGGCTTCTTCAAGTATGTTAACAGCAAAAGGAAAACTAGAGAGAATGTGGGCCCCTTACTAAGTGAGGGGGGGGTTCTGTTAACAGGGGATGCTGAGAAGGCAGAGATACTGAATGCCTTCTTTACTTCCGTCTTCAGTGAAAAGGCTCTCCCACAGGAATCCCACAGCCTGGAAGTTAGTGAGAGGGTCTGGGGAATGGGAGACTTCCCTTTAGTCAGGAAAGAGGACGTGCGTGAGCGCCTAGGCAGTACTAAGGTCCACAAGTCCATGGGACCTGATGGGGTGCATCCACGGGTGCTGAGGGAGCTGGTGGAGGTCATTGTCGAACCGCTCTCCATCATTTTTGAGAGGTCTTGGATAACAGGGGAGGTCCCCGAAGACTGGAGGATAGCCAATGTCACTCTGGTCTTCAAAAAGGGCAAGAAGGAAGATCCGGGTAATTATAGGCCTGTCAGCCTCACCTCTGTCCCTGCAAAGGTGATGGAACAGCTTGTGCTGGATACCATCTCCAGACAACTGGGAGAAAAGGAGGTTATCAGGAGTAGTCAGCATGGGTTCACCAAGGGGAGGTCGTGCTCGACCAACTTGGTGGCCTTCTATGATGCTGTCACATGCTGGGTGGATGGGGGAAGAGCAGTAGATGTAGTCTACCTTGATTTTAGAAAGGCATTTGATACTGTCTCCCACGACATCCTTATAACAAAGCTGAGGAAGTGTGGGATAGACGAGTGGACAGTGAGGTGGGTTGAGAACTGGCTGACTGGCAGAGTGCAGAGGGTCGTCGTTGGTGGTGCAGAGTCTGGCTGGAGACCTGTAAGCAGTGGTGTCCCCCAGGGGTCTGTGCTGGGTCCGGTCTTGTTCAACATCTTCATCAATGACCTTGATGAGGGGATAGTGGCCACCCTCAGCAAGTTTGCTGATGATACGAAGTTGGGAGGATTGGCTGACACGCCTGAAGGCTGTGCTGCCATTCAGCGAGACCTGGACAGGCTGGAGAGCTGGGCAGTAAGAAACCGGATGAGGTTCAACAAAAGCAAGTGTAGGGTCTTACACCTAGGGAGGAATAATTGCATGCACCAATACAGGCTGGGGGATGAGCTGCTGGAGAGGAGCTCTGCAGAGAGGGACCTGGGTGTCCTGGTAGACGACAGGTTGGCCATGAGCCAGCAGTGTGCCCTCATGGCCAAAAAGGCCAATGGCATTCTGGGGTGCATTAAGAAGAGCGTGTCCAGCAGGTCGAGGGAGGTGATCCTCCCCCTCTACTCTGCCCTGGTAAGGCCTCATCTGGAGTACTGTGTCCAGTTCTGGGCTCCCCAGTACAAAAAAGACAGGGATCTCTTGGAAAGAGTCCAGCGGAGGGCCACAAAGATGGTGAAGGGCCTGGAGCATCTCCCCTATGAAGAAAGGCTAAGTGAACTGGGTCTGTTTAGCCTTAAGAAAAGAAGACTGAGAGGGGACCTGATCCAGGTTTATAAATATCTGAGGTGTGGCGGCCGTAGTGGTGAGGCCAGTCTCTTTTCAGTGGTACGTAGAGACAGAGCGAGGGGAAACGGACATAAGCTGCAGCATAGGAAGTTTCACACGAATGTGCCTAAGAACTTCTTCACGGTGAGGGTGACGGAGCACTGGAACAGGCTGCCCAGGGAGGTTGTGGAGTCTCCTTCTCTGGAGATATTCAAGTCTCGCCTGGACACCTACCTGTGCGACCTGGTGTAGGGAACCTGCTTTGGCAGAGGGGTTGGTCTCGATGATCTCTGGAGGTCCCTTCCAACCCCTACAATTCTGTGATTCTGTGATTCCTCCTTAGTATAGAACTGATACTTTTCCTTTCTTTCGTTGTTCCTTACACTTTAATAGAATCTTGTATAGTTGCTGTTAGTTGCTATTTGTAAGTCATTTTACATTTTAGCCTTCTTGAATTCTGTTATGCTTCATAGAATCATAGAATGACTAGGTTGGAAGGGACCTCAAGGAGCATGATGCTCCAACCCCATGTCACATAAAGGGCCACCAACCTCTACATTTAATACTAGACCAGGCTGCCCAGGGCCCCAGCCAATCTAGCCTTGAACACCTCCAGGGACGGGGCATCCACAAGCTCTCTGGGCAGCCTGTTCCAGCACCTCACCACTCCCTCTGTAAAGAACTTCCCCCTGACATCCAACCTAAATCTTCCCTCCCTCAACTTAAAATTATTTCCCCTTGTCCTGCTGTCATCTACCCTTTCAAAGAGTTAATTCTCCCCTCCTGTTTGTAGGCTCCCTTTAGGTACTGGAAGGCTGCAATGAGGTCACCCCGCAGCCTTCTTTTCTCCAGGCTGAACAAGCCCAGCTCCCTCAGCCAGTCTTCATAGGGGAGGTGCTCCAGTCCCCTGGTCCTCTTTGTGGCCCTCCTCTGGACCCTCTCCAACATCTCCCTGTCTTTTTTGTACTGGTGGATCCAGACTTGGACAAAATACTCCAGATGAGGCCTCACAAGAGCAGAGTAGAGGGGGACAATCACCTCCCTGTCCCTGCTGGCCACCCCTCTTCTGATGGAGCCCAGGATACCATTTGCTCTCTGAGCCGCAAAGGCACACTGCTGGCTCATGTTAAGCTTTTCATCTATCAAGACCCCCAGGTCCTTCTCCGTGGGGCTGCTCTCAAGGACTGCTCCTTCCAGTCTGTATGGATCCCTAGGATTCTTCTGGCTTAAGTGGAAAACTCTGCACTTTGCCGTGTTGAACCTCATCAGGTTCACCCAGGGCCACCTTTCAAGCCTGTTGAGGTCCCTCTGAATGCCAACCCTTCCTTCTACTGTGTCAATCGCACCACTCAGCTTGGTGTCGTCAGCAAACTTGCTGATGGTCCTCTTGATTCCATCACTCATGTCACTGAGAAAGATGTTAAAGAGCACCGGTCCCAGGACAGACCTCTGGGGGACACCGCTCATTACCGGCCTCCACTGAGACATAGAACCATTGATGAGCACCCTCTGTCTGCAGCCTTTCAACCAATTTCTTGTCCATTGAGTGGTCCACCCATCAAATCCACATCCCTCCAATTTGGAGATAAGGATGTGGTGGGGGACCATGTCAAAGGCCTTGCTCAAGTCCAGGTCAGTGACATCGGTTGCCTTTCCCTTGTCCACCAGTGCCATCACTCCATCACAGAAGGCCATCAGATTGGTTAAGCATGACCTTCCCCTGGTGAAGCCATGCTAGCTGTCTTGGATCATGCGCTCATTCCTCATGCGAGCAAACATGTCATCCAGGATGATCTGTTCTATGATCTTCCCAGGCACAGAGGTGAGACTCACCAGCCTGTAGATCCCCGGGTCCTCCTTGCTCCCTTTCTTGTAAATGGCAGTGATGTGACCCTTCCTCCGGTCATCTGGGACCTCACCTGACAGCCACGACTTTTCAAATATGATGGAGAGCAGCTTGGCAACCACCTCAGCCAGCTCCTTCTGAACCCTGGGATGCACACCATCCGGCCCATAGACTTGTACACATTCAGTTTCATGAGGCGGTCTCAGACTTGCTCTGCCCTTACAGTGTGGGGGAGAGTTACCGCCCCAGTCCCCACCTAGAGGTTTAGGGATGCAGGCTCAGGGATGTGAGAAATACTGGAATCCTGGCTGCCAGTGAAGACCAAGGAAAATAACTCATTCAGTACCTCGGCCTTCTCTTCGTCCATTGAAGCCAGTTCTCCTTTTACATTTACCAAAGGAGGTACACTCGCTTTGACCTGTATCTTCCGGCCAATGTACCTGTAGAAAGTCTTCCTATTGTTTTTCACATCCCTCGCCAAGTTCAGTTCTGCCTGCGCTTTGACTTTCCTGATCCCACATCTGCAAGTCCAGACGGCATCCCTGTATTCTTGCCAGGTGACACGCCCTTGTTTGCAGAGCTTGTACGCACCTTTCTTTGCCCTCAGTGTGACCAGCAGGTTCTTGCCGAGCCATGCTGGTTTCCTACCTCCTCTGCCCATTTTCTTATTCAGAGGGACAGAGAGCTCTTGTACTCTCAGGAAGGCATCCTTGAAGAATAGCCAGCTCTCCTCAACATTTTTGTCTTTAAAGACAGCATCCCAGGGTATCTCGGCCAACAGTCCATTGAACAACTTAAAGTTCGCTCTTCCAAAGTTCAGGGTCCTGACACCACTCTTCGCCTGGCCCACATCCCTCGAGATCATGCACTCAACCAGGGCATGGTCACTGCAGCCCAGGCTGCCTCCAACCTTAATGCCTTTAATGATCTCCTTGCACTGGTAAGCAGCAGGTCCAGCAACACTGGTCAGTCTGTCCAATACCTGGACCAGAAAGTTATCATCAACACAATCCAGGAGCCTCCTGGACCTCTTGCAGCTCGCTGTGTGGTCTTTCCAACAGATACCCGGATGGTTGAAGTCCCCCATCAGGACAAGAGCCCGTGAGCATGAAGCCTCCCGCATCTGAAGCAAGAAAACCTCGTCAACAGTCTCCCCTTGATCAGGTGACCAGTAGTATACACCTATCACCAGCTGGCCTTTGTTAGTCCTGTCCCTAATTCTAACCCACAGGCTCTCAGCCTGTTCCTGACTGTTTCTCAGAGGGAGCTCCTCACAGTCTATCCACTCTTTGACTTAGAGGGCAACTCCCCCACCCTTCCTACCTAGCCTATCCCTACTAAAGAGCTGATATCCCTCAGTGGTGGTATTCCAGTTACGGGAGTCATCCCACCATATTTCCGTGATAGCAACAAGGTCATAACTTTCCAAGTGTATCACGGTTTCCAATTCGTCCTGCTTATTTCCCAAGCTGTGTGCATTGGCATAAAGGCACTTCAGCTGGTCTATATAGAGGGAGGATCTTGGTTCCCCTAGAACAGCAGCATCCCAAGCATCCCCCTCCCTAGTCCATCCCTTTGTACTTCACTGTCAACTCCCATCAAGTTAGGTACAAGCCCTCAAACGACCCGCTCAACCCCAGCGGCCCTCGTTTTGTCCCCTTCCTCCTTCATACCTAATTTAAAGACCTTTCCATGAGTCCCGCCAGTTCCTCAGCTAAGATCCTCTTACCCCTCGGAGACAGGCTACTTCCATCTGCAGCTATCGTGCCAGGTGCCGAATAAGTTGCCCCATGGTAAAAAAAAAAAAAAAAAACAAAATTCCTATGTTTGCACCAACTTCTAAGCCACTTACTTATGAGGCGGGTTTTTTGGATCTTCTCAATATCCTGCCCTGCCACTGAAGGTATAGAAGAAAACATCACCTGCACACCCGCTCCATCAACTACTTGCCCCTGTCCCCTGAAGTCGTTCTTGATAGTCCTGAGGCTTTTCTCAGAGACTTTGTCACTGCCAGCCTGAACTATCAATAAGGGGTAATAATCAGAAGGGCGAATCAGTCCAGGAAGTTTCCTAGAAATGTCTCCTATCCATGGTCCAGGGACGTGGCACACCTCCCTGCGGGTAGAGTCAGGCGGACATAAAGGACCTTCCATTCCTTTCAGCAGGGAGTCACCTATGACAACCACCCTTCTGTCCTTCCGGGTGGAAGGAAGGCTTCATACACATTCTTATGCAGCTGTCCTTGTTTCCACTTT
Organism: Meleagris gallopavo; assembly: GCF_905368555.1. Lineage (NCBI taxonomy): Eukaryota > Metazoa > Chordata > Aves > Galliformes > Phasianidae > Meleagris > Meleagris gallopavo. The sequence goes on along the minus strand of NC_139404.1, from coordinate 151,188,967 downwards.
TAATATCTCTCTTTTTTGTTCTTTAGTCCTTAAAGAGCTCCTGATTCAGTCATGCTGTCTTGCACTGTGCTTCCAAGCTCTCCTTTGCATCAGAATACTTTGCATTATGCCTTTAGTATAGTCTCCTTCAATAAGCGCCAAGTCTCCTGAACTCCTTTATTCTTTTTATTATTTTCCCAAGGGACCCTACTTACCAGTTCCCTCAGCTGTTGAAGAGCACTTTCTATGAAGTCCATTATGCCTACTCTGCTGTTCTTCTCACTGTTCTCAGTATGATGAATTTGTGATCTGTTTCACCCAAAGTTGTATTCCACCATCAGATCTTCATGAACTGCTCCCTGTTAATCAGGCTCTTACTTAAAATAGCCATTCTTTCCCCCCTCCACCATCTGATCTACCACAACAAATCCTGATATTAGTAGCATTTTTTTTATCAAAGTGATGTAATGGTTAGCAGACTCCAGTACAAAGATGAATGCACTGATAGACTGTATACAACCCAAATGAATCCATTTTAGCTCAGCATAGGTAGCTCTTCAGCAGCCTTATCATGGTCAATGTACTCCAACAAAAACACAAATTTGGAAGCAATTCAAAGAACAAGGATGATCATAGTGCAAGAAAAAATTTACAAGAAAGTGTTGACATAATCAGGTTGTTCAATCTACAGAAGTCCTGAGAGGAATTGTGATGATATTTTATGTTTTGTTGTGGATTAGTTTGTGGTTCTATTTTTTTATTTTTTATTTTTAAAGATGATTTGAAAAAGTTCAAGCAATCTGTTCTTCATGTCCACAGTGGCTAGCTGAAAAAAGGAATGGGTTTAGGCCAAGAGAGCTTCCTTCACTTGTTGGGGAGTACATGTGGTACCTTGTACAAGTGGAGTGGATTAGCCATATTCCCCAGGAGCTGCAGGAGGCAGAGTTCATGCCTGAGGCTCAGTCCCTCCTGGAGCTCCTGTGGAGGTGATGTGCCTCTGCAGTGTCCCCATTGCGGCTCCATGCCTTCAAGGCATAATTGAATCCTTAGTGTTTTGTCCAGGCTATTTTTTCAGAGCCTGAATTTATGATAGAGGCAGAGATAAAGTAGCTCTTAACCAAAGTTAATCATCAAATATTTATATACATTAAATACTACAGTTATTCATAGTCAGAGATAAAAATACTGGTTTTTGAACAAGGCCATGATTTATTGTTTGAGTTTTAGTCTTAGATATATTCCCCAAATCTTCACCTCTTATCACAAGAATACCCTCCTATGGATCCTCTTACAACAGAAAACTCTGCGTAGTTTCATGTCTAGGCTTGACTAGATTGCTTTCTACTCCCTCTATCTCATCCATTTCCCTTTCTGTCCACAGTGAAAAGAACTTGCTTCACAGTTACTATGTTTCTGTTGTTCATATAATGTGGAATTTTTTGTCTGCTTATTTAAAAATACAGCGGGGATGACTTTTAGGGACATTTTACTTTAAATGGATTATCTAAAGATATGGTTGAATATACTCACAGTTCAGGAGCTATATTTTCCAGGAGGGATGTCTGGGCCCTGCTAAAATGAGTTTGCCTCTGCCCAATACAAAGGCCAAAGAACAGCAGCACAGAGTTATGAAGTCCAGCTTTTGCACATGTATGTTTTGCACAGTTATGGAGTATTTTTCCCTAGGATTCACTTTATTTACCTGCTTAGATCATGGTTCCTCAAGGAATAGGTATAATCTAATCACACCAACCAGAAGAGGGAGCTGCTGCTAGTTATCCCTTCCTGTTCCTACCTTTCTTCTCCCATGCTCTCTCATTCTTGATAGATATGGCACTTGTCAGAATGATTCAGCTTGGTAACCTATCAGAAGCTACTAACCTCTTGTTGTTCTGTTGCTGATTGAATAATTTAAGGAGAGATTAATAAGATTAGTTATCTCACCAAAGATCCAAAGATCTGAGATGGCATAAGGTGAGCAGCAGTATTGCACAGTTCAAAGCAAAAGAGGAAAGCAAGACTTAGCAGCAGCTGGGAACTTAGCTCATGACACACTCTAACACCCCACTGAAACACAGTCTGAGCAGTAAAAACTCAAATCAAAGGTGCTCCCAACAACAGATAGCCTGGAAAAAGTGCTGGACCTATGAGAGGTGACATCTAGGTGAACAAGTAATCTAAATATCATTGGGCTGGTGCGAGATATAGAGTTGTCACAAACCTTCTATTTTGGGTGATCACTTCAAAGTAACTTCTTCCAAAATTGGAAGATGAGATATCCACTGCAAAATTGTAAGATATTTGGTCCAGATATTAGCATACATTTTCCCTTGCGTGTTTGAACTGATTATGGAGTCCAATCATCCTCCTCCAGTTTCAAATGCTACTCTACCATCTTCAAAATTTGGTGCCCAGTCAATGCAAATTTTGCTTTTATTTATAATCCAGAGTTAAGATAAAAAGCTGAGCCATAGAGAAGTAGTTTCTCTGTTGTAACCAATCACAGATGATGAAGAAGGGGAAAAAATACAGTGAGTTGTCTATTCTTTAGCACTTTATAGGGCAAGCTCCATATTCTAAGGATTCCTTCTTCTGCCTTTTCACTTAGTTTGTCATCTAAGAGGGCAAACTGGAATAGAGTTAAAGACTCCTTCTCAAAGTAAAACCTGTTTTATAAGAAATAAAGAAGCTGTAGAGACCAAGTAGAATAGAATAAGGCCAAATATTGCCTATTTGGGGAATTTTCTCTGTATTTGAATTATTTCATAGCCAAGTGCAGAGACTTCTAAATACCACTGACATAAACAAAATGTACAAAAATGGTAATCTCAGTTGGATGCCACAGACTGAGGACCTATCAGCTTTTTCGAATTGCACAGAAAGTCAGGGATAAGAAATGGGAAGTGGACAAAGCCAAGTCATTTCAAAAAGAAGAATTCTCATGTTTGAAGAAAGATCTGTCAGAAAGTGGTGTCTGGACAGATTCTAAAACATTCAAATCATTCTACAAATGACTAATTTGAAAATAAAATTGAAATAATATAGACTTTGGAAGGTTTTGGAGAGAAAGATAACATTTTCTGAAAAAAAAAATCATTGACAAAATATATATAAAGTATTGTAGAATTTCTTGGAGAACAGAGCAATGGACATGGGAAAGCTAATTTTCTTTGAACCCACCTTAGAGATCATGTGTTTCTAGGTACAGGAAAAGCTTTCTATAGCTATTAGAAAAGGAAGCTGAAAGTGGTGTTCTTACAAGGGTCAACTCTGAGCAGTGACCTGAAGCATGTTCAAACAAAATGCACAGCTCTGATTGTACCTGTTGAGGATTGGCTTTACTCATTGCTGGCTATGAAAATTTTCAGTTATTATTACCTCAAGAACTGAAGCTAGTCACAAACTCTTGCTAAAAATTTGAAGCAGGGTCTGCAGCAGAAATAACATATCCAAAAATTTTGTCAGTCACATTGAAAAAGGCTGAGTTCCTCTGTGAGTTCCAGCAAGTCTTTTCCATTTCCTTGTGCTTTTACTTTTCCATTCTTTTCCTTTCTTATCCTTTCTTTTCCTTTCTTTTCCTTATCTTTTCTCTTCTTTCTTTTTCTTTCCATTTCTTTTCTCTTCTTTTCTTTTCTCTTCTTTCTTCTCTTCTTTCTCTCTTCTCTTCTTTTCTTTTCTCTTTTCTTTTCTTTTCTTTTCTTTTCTTTTCTTTTCTTTTCTTTTCTTTTCTTTTCTTTTCTTTTTCTTTTCCTTTCTTCTCTTTTCTTTTCTTTCTCTTTTCTTTTCTTTTCTTTTCTTTCTTTTCTTTTCTTTTCTTTTCTTTTCTTCTCTTTTCTTCTCTTTTCTTCTCTTTTCTTCTCTTTTCTTCTCTTTTCTTCTCTTTCTTCTCTTTCTCTTCTCTTTCTTTCTTCTTTTCTTTTCTTTTCTTTTCTTTTCTCTTTTTTCTTTTCTTTCTTTTCTTTCTTTTCTTTTCTTTTCTTTCTCTTTTTCTTTTCTTTTCTTCTCTTTTCTTTTCTTTTCCTTTCTTCTCTTTTCTTTTCTTTTCTCTTTCTTTTCTTTTCTTCTCTTTTCTTTCTTTCTTTCTCTTCTCTTCTCTTTCTTCTCTTCTCTTTTCTTTCTCTTCTCTTCTCTTCTCTTCTCTTCTCTTCTCTTTCTTCTTCTCTTCTCTTCTCTTCTTCTTCTCTTCTCTTCTCTTCTCTTCTCTTCTCTTCTCTTCTCTTCTCTTCTCTTCTCTTCTCTTCTCTTCTCTTCTCTTCTCTTCTCTTCTCTTCTCTTCTCTTCTCTTCTCTTCTCTTCTCTTCTCTTTTTTCCGCAACAGTCAGGAAAGCATGGCAGACACAGCATTAAAGAGAATGAAACTGAAAACAGTACTGACAGTGCAGAGCACTTTGCCTGGCTTTGCAGGGTGGCAAAGTCTTTTCAGAAGAAATGTCTTTTCAGTCCATAGTTTGTATTACAGTTTCACAACTGAGAAATCTAACTGTGATCAAGCTGCAAATATATTGTGAACAAAAGATAGCTGATTCAAAGTGATCTATTTTGATCTCGTTTTTAAAGAGAATGATGAAACTTGATTGATACAAATGGGAACAGAAGAGAATGGTAGAAAGAGTAAGTGAAAAATTCTCAAAAGAATTTAGAGGACATTCAAGTATATAATTACTATCTTATGCATTTAAATCTAAGACGTATTTATTTAGAACCTCCACTTAGATCCTAGATGATCCTGAAAGTCCTTCCCACCTCCACTGTCAGTGGAGGATATCACACTGAGAACAATAGAGTCAGCCACCACTTCTCCTTATGCACTGTAAGGGAAATACATACATATATCTTCATAGTGTATGCACATTCTGTTCTTTTGCTGTCTTTCATGGTCAGAATCCTTTCACAACCTGATCCTTCTTTATGACGATAGTTGTTTTCCTGAGTGTTTAGTGAGTTCAACATTTAGCCTAACATGATAATTTGGAAAAAAAAAAAAATCAGGAAAAAAAGAGAAGTGAGATGTGGGAGATCCATGTTGTTTATCAGGCAGATACAGTTTGGAAGTAATGGTCTTCAGAAGGACCTTCCTGTGCCTTCCTCTGGGAGCCATCAAACAGGCTCACTACAGAAGCCAAATCATAAAAAAATGGCAGACTGGCCCAGTATGCACCACTTCAGAACGTGAGATCTAAGGTTGCCTATCACTTATTGACAAAAAGTCCACTGGAGCAGCGGTTTTGGGGAGCGGATATGGGGGAAAGCCAAGCCAAACTCAGTAGGTTTCTGTGGCTTATGAAGAAGCTAATCAAATTTACCAAACACTTTCCATGCTGTAAACCAGAGCTGTGCACATGCTGTTTACTAAAATTGGAGGTTGTTTTTCTATCAGCTTGCCTTTCCACTGTATTATGTCCTGTGATGTATATCACTAGCTCTGCTGGATTGTGAGCATTTCCATGGAGGGATATCTGAAATACACAATTCATAATTGTGTGCTGTTGTACCTAGGAAACACTCTTTACTTCCTCAATTGTTGTATGTGCAATATCAGTTAAGAGAAGATCTGAACATTTCTGAAGGAAATATTCTGAGTTACTTCATTACAATACGTATTTTGCAATCCATGAGAAGATTCTGACTAGATCAAAACAAAAATAGAGTTTTGAATATTGTTATACCTATTATAGATGTTAATGTTATGCTTTTTATAAATAAAACATTTTGGCTTTATCAAAGTAATTATTTGTAATAGGATTATTTGAAGCTACTGAATAAAAAATGTTTTAGGTTTTCTATGACAGGAAATAAAGGAAATAATTTGAGATTTCAGCCTTTCCCACATGTAGAGTGTAGAACAAGCAATTCTTGAAAGATGGAAAATAAATTTTTCAATGTATTCTACTAACTGAAGTTTTTACTACAGTTGTTTTTTTCCCAAATAAATTCTGATGCCTAATCCCAAACACTCATTAACTGTAAATTTTGTTCCTATTTTCATGCAATCTTCTCTATGCTTTTTCTCTTAACGTACCAATCTGACTTACCTAGTTATTTGATGCAATATATATTAAAGCAGATATTTTAAATTAAGAAAAAAGGTATCTTTGGCAGGTCAAATCAACAGCAACAAGTTCTGCTGGATATATAATGTCAGAGAACTCATAGTGAAGGTAGCAGAAAGTGTAATAGTGTTTGCAGTTGCACGTTTGCTGGTTATTTTTGATACTGAGGACAGCTGATGGCAGGTCCCAACACAGAGGTTCCTAAATCATCACAAATTGGTCTGAATTGTCAATAATGATGTAAATATCTGCAAAGTAAGCATTGTGTCCTGATGTAGTGGACTGGTAAAAGTACCTATTTACCAGCCAACAGGGAATTGTCTCCAATCTTGATTACAATCAGATGTACAGCCCTCCACAATTTGTTTTGTATTAGGCAATAACTGGCATAGTGTCCTCAGGAGAGAAAGATGCTACAACGTAGAACTAAAAGACATCCATTTCTATCCCTCCCATAGCTGGCTCTGCAGTTGTGCAATTCTCACAGCTGATGACAGCCTCTTTAAACCTTGCCAGGCAAGGGAATTAAGAAAAAAAAACTTTTCCTTTTTCTTCACTTATTTTAATATCCCTTCCCTTAGTCTTACATCAGGAGAACTGATGTTCTTTGGTATAATGAAAATATAATAGGAGCGTGTAATTTTATAAATGAGATTTTTCACTTCAATTGATGAGACATGGTGTCTTTCTGTTTGTTATAGTATGTATCTCTTGAACGCTCGGAGTGACAAAGCAGAATCTCTCCCAAATTGACCACCTCAAAAAAATTTTGTCTCTTATTTTCCCCTGAATATCGGTTTTAAATGTTTTTGCACAGACATAAACAATTATGCAACAAAACCAGACTTTTGTGATAAATAATATTTGTGCTGTGCAGACTAAAAATTTTCTTTTTCCTTACAAATGCTAAAAAAATCAGCCTTACCTCACCTGTGAGAAGTAATTAGGTTGTCCTTTATTTGTAGATATTTTTTGTTTCACTATACCCCTGTGTCAAAAAGGAACAAAATCAATTTTGTGATGTAATTGCATTTAGAGGGAGAAAGAGAACAAAAGAGTCAGATTACTAATATGCAGGAAATATGGGTATGTGTATTCCCTCTTACCATAAATACTGTCATTTTATTTATTGGAATTAATCAATGCATAGGAAGCCTACCAAGAATCACTAAAGCACTACACAGTAAAGACAAACAAGCAGCAGAAGGAAAATTTTAAAAAATCAAATATCAGATTAAATACTTAGCTAAACAGCACAGAAATAACCATCCTACTCAAAAATAAATCAATTTCCAGTTATTCAGAGGAGAAGGAAAAAATAAGGGCGTGACAAACAAAATCTAGAGGACTGAATGCAATAAGCAAGCAGAGGTCCCTTCAAAAAAAAACAATGAAGATGAATGTAAGCACAAGTACACCATCACTTCAGTATTCTTGAAGGTATTACACACCTGTAAATGAAGTAAATAAACTGAATTTGTCAAATTAATTTATCCTTTAACCTGAGTATTTTCCTGAAAGTTTTGTTTTCTATTGCTCAGTATAAGCAAATTATGCACTAAGATAAAAGTAATCTCAAAATACGCATACAAATAATGTGCTAAAATCTAAAGTATCATAAGAAAATGAAGTTTCTCTCAAAACTGCTTCTTCCAAAAATATACATATTTAGTGTTCAAGTAGAGCTTGTTCTTTCTAAAGATGCTCACAAAGCTTTTTTTTCTTTTTTGTGTCTATCAAAACAAGGAGTCTATCTTAGTGTTGTAAGAAGTTATGCAGTCTTCATCCCTGTAGAAATGAAATAGGTCAAAAGGGGTGCACCAACCATCCATACTGCTTGAGTGCTTATCTATTCCTCTGCTTCACTTTGGACCACTCCAACCATGTCCTTCAAATGTAACTTTCTCTAGAGGGTCTAGATATTCACAGCACTGGATGTATAAGGTTAACAAAGTTGGGTAGGTGAGATTAGTACAAGACAGCCCAGCTAATGGGAGTGCTGAAGTACATACTTACATTTTAGATGTGTGTTTGAGTGATATTACAGAATGGATCTTTTCCTGAATCTGTACTTGAAGGAATTCATTGTGAGAGAAATGCCTCTCAGCCACCCTGAGATATTTTGTGCGTTGACATTTATATATAGGTTAGTTACCTAGGTCTTTATGTAATGGAGGATCAGACAATAGTAGACCTCAATTCATCTGATTTATTTAGACATCTCCTTTCAGCCATGGTGTGTCACTCTCAAGAAATATATGTGTATTTTTATGTATATATATGGTTGCCTACAAAAGAAATTAGTTCAGATAGAAGCATACAGTGCTAATCCCACCTGCAAAACTAAAGCTTTCCATATCCCTTGGCCTTCGTCACTCCCAAAATATTTTAACAGAAATGAGCTGCCTTGAGCTTGACCCAAATAACATGAGTATATTTTACCTGTTGCATACCTACAAACTCTGTATGAATTTGTATGTATTTTCTTGGAATATAAACTCATTACAGGAAATGACATCAAGGTAGTGTCTTCTACTCAAAAAGTTGAAGAAAAAGCATAGATTTGTACACTGATTTCTTAAAAAATTTCACACTGACCTGTCTGTTCTGTCAGGATGACAATTTTCTGACATTGAATACAATGGATGTGGACACAATACCACATGTGCCAGAAGAATGATGCTAATGAGAGATACAGAAAGCTGTTATCAACAGTAAGATGATAACAGCAGAACTAAACTTACACATAGCTTCTGTTGTTATTGATAGCAAACATAAACAGATAAAGAACTCTGGAAAAAAAAAAAAAGCAAATGGATGTGTTGAATCTTGAAATCAAGTGCAAACTTGGGATGGGAAAGCTATACAGAAAAGGGAAGGGAAGGGAAGGGAAGGGAAGGGAAGGGAAGGGAAGGGAAGGGAAGGGAAGGGAAGGGAAGGGAAGGGAAGGGAAGGGAAGGGAAGGGAAGGGAAGGGAAGGGAAGGGAAGGGAAGGGAAGGGAAGGGAAGGGAAGGGAAGGGAAGGGAAGGGAAGGGAAGGGAAGGGAAGGGAAGGGAAGGGAAGGGAAGGGAAGGGAAGGGAAGGGAAGGGAAGGGAAGGGAATTCTGAAAAAATTTGAGTTCATGGAAGTGACGATAATGGCTTTTCTGCAAGTGTTCCCTTTCTCCAAATAAGTGATTTTAAACAGTATCTAGAAGTAGTGACTGGCTGGTACATATTGTTTGCTGTCAGAATCCTGTCAAAACCTTTGTGTCCTGGAAACTTCTTTTTTATTAAGAATGCCCTTTCAAACTACAGTTGTCTATACTTCCTCCCTGATACAAACCAATTTTGAAGCATAAAAATGGTTTGTATTTTTTCAGTCTTTTGGGAATGTCTGCAGAGCATCAGGAGCACTGACTTATCTATAGTGTCTAAAGCCTGAAAGATCTAGTAAGCAAAGCATCAGAATGAAGAGAGATTCCATGCTACCCTAAGGTCTTTTCATAGAGCTTACTACTGTTTAGATTTAGATGAAAATCTCAAATGCTGTCTTTTTTAAACAGGTGCTCAGATAGTCTAATAAGCAGATTGTATGTATCTAATATGCACATAGGTTGCTCCAAAATTAATGCCTCTTATTTATTTCAATGGAAAATACAACAGATACAAAGAGCATAATAGCAATATTTAATAGAGTAAATTCTCAGCTACAAAACCCTGTTTTTCAGTATAGCCACTAATATTAATTATGCACTTTTGCCAGCAATGAATAAGAGCCTATGTGTTGCACTCATAAAAATATAGAACAGCAGATGTGACCCACTGTTTTATAGCTGCTATGATGACATTGTTCCTAAGAAAATATTTCCATGCAGTCCTTATTTCTTTGACCCAAACAGACAAAAGTCAGAAGGTACAAAATCTGGACTATACAATGCATGCTGTTGAACAGTCCAACCAAGACTGGCAATGTACTCTAATGTCTCCAAACTGGCATTGAGTGCTCCTGTGTTGCAAGAGAAAGGTTCTCTTCTTCTCTGGCCTGACTCTGGGAGTTCGAGCTTTCAGATTACCCAGAATCACAATGTGGCATTCAGGGTTGATGATTTGTCCAGGTTCCAGGAAATCCAGAAGGATTACCCCTTTCCTATCTCAAAAGACACATCACTTCACCCATTAAGAGCTACATCTTGAATTTTTTCTTTTATAGCGAATTCACATGTCTCCACACCGTGAACTGCTGTTTTAACAGCTCACAGGAGTGACGTCTCATCACTGATAATGATGCAATCCAGAAAATTGTCACCTTCAGTCTCAAATTGGTTTGATAGGTCCTGACAAACTTGCATACGGTGTTCTTTCCATTCCTGTGTATTTGCAAGATCCATCCAGTGCAAACTTTACAATATCCCAGTGCTTCCATTATTATTTCCAGTGCATTAAAGCCAATATTCTTTTCACAGTTTGCTGGTTGTAATCCATTGATTTGTGCAGATGAACTGATCAAGATGCTCTCCTTTTTGTGGTATGACAGTTATGCATGGTATCTGGAATGTGGCTTTTCTCTCACATCACTGTCATCACTACTGAAATGTACTACTCATCTCCTCACTATACTCACATCCACTGCAAGTGTTCATGAATGACAATGGGTCCCATTTTTTCTGTATGGAGGAATTCAGTGACACAGCTTCGTTTTATAAGTCTTCCATGTCAAACACCATTCTGTCAGACTGTCCCTCTGCTCCCATCTGTTGCACAGCAACAAAATGTAATAGAAAATTGGCAGGAAAGTTCAACCTCTACTGTCATACCACCATCTGCCTCTAATGTTGAGGGACAATATAACAAAATTGGAGGCATTACTTTCAAGGCAGCTCTCATACATAAATACATTTACAATACAAGTTTAAATGCTCCAGTGCTATCCTGATTGAATTTTAAGTACATGCACTCTATCTACCAAATATTGCCCCGCAATCTCCGCTCTCTGTTCTGGTAGACCTATTTGCAATTTTCCTCAGTGTTTACAAGTTCTTGCACCCCAATATTCATCGCATGCTGCTACAAGAACCGTGGAAACTACTACCGACACTACATCTTCTGCGATTTAGCTATTTGTCTGCTATTTCAGTATATCAGTATGGAAGTGAATTGGTGCTGCAGCATTTTAATACCATCTTCATAATGCTCAATTTCTTCCTTGATCACATCAGTTTTGAACAGCTTGTGAGCAAAGTCAGCCATGGAAATTAAAGATTAGGACAGTTCTGCTTTGTGTCTATCAACATTTCAGAATGTCAGTAAGAGATGGGTATCCCAGGAGAGCCTGATTTGTGAGATCACTTGGAACTGTCTCTTATTCAGTAGGACTCAGTTGACTGTGATACTGCCATGACTCCCAGTTGTTATATAATCATCTAGTGACTAAAGCTTGTAACCACATTATACAATAACCCTGGTCTTAAAGTATGTGCTCAAGCATGAAGCAGCCAAACTCTGGGTTAATCTTATCCTGCACTGTCACCCTGACATGATCATCTTTTCTCTTGGTGTACATCCAGTGCATGTGCCAGGGCCTGGTGCATCTCCCCTGTGAAGAAAGGCTAAGTGAACTGGGTCTATTTAGCCTTGAGAAAAGACGACTGAGAGGGGACCTGATTTATAAATATCTGAGGTTTATAAATATCTGAAGTGTGGCGGCCATAGTGGTGAGGCCAGTCTCTTTTCAGTGGTACGTAGAGACAGGACGAGGGGAAACGGACATAAGCTGCAGCATAGGAAGTTTCGCACGAATGTGCCTAAGAACTTCTTTACGGTGAGGGTGACGGAGCATTGGAACAGGCTGCCCAGGGAGGTTGTGGAGTCTCCTTCTCTGGAGATATTCAAGTCTCGCCTGGACACCTACCTGTGCGACCTGGTGTAGGGAACCTGCTTTGGCAGGGGGGTTGGTCTCGATGATCTCTGGAGGTCCCTTCCAACCCCTACAATTCTGTGATTCTATGATTCTGTGTTCTCACCTTTCCTTCTGAAGTGGATCTGAAGGGCACAATTAGAACATGTACCGATGAATTAATAACCTCAGACAGGGAAGACTGAGTTATATCTGGAATATCTTCTTCTTAATTAAGAGCTAAAAAACAGTTTGTGACCAATTGAAGTTCTGATACAAAGATAAGATAATTCAGATATGCATGTTACCCTTGTTATTTCTTAGTGACTGCCATTGATGTCACAGTAATCAGCATGCAATCTCTCATGAATTCCTGAAGAGGTGAGTAATTCTCTTCCTTTGACCATTTCCATGACAAAATAGGTTATCCTTGGTGATAGAACAAGGGTAAATGGTTTCAAGCTCAAAGAAGGTAGATTTAGGTTAGACATAAGGAGAAAATCTTTTACTGTGGGAGTGGGGAGGCACTGGAACAGATTGCCTAGTGTTGCGGTTGGTGCCCCATCCCAGGAGACTTTCAAGGAGAGACTGGATACGGCCTTGGGAAACCTGATCTATCTTTGGTGTCCCTGTTCAATACAGGGGAATTAGACTAGATGGTCTTCAGAGATTCCTTCCAACTCTAAGGATTCTATGATTCTATGACTCTATCCTACCTTGCCTTGACAAAAAAATGGTGTTACTGAATATCCGTCCTAGTGATAAGGAAGATCAGTAGCTCTTCTTTTGACACTTCTGTTCTTACAGTGTTACACTTTTCATATCTGGAAAGAATATCTCCAGTACGCTAATGACCAGAGATTGAAACAGAATTTCAGAAACTTCACTACAAATGTCTATCCTAATCTTTCCTCCCAGTGGACAGCAGTGTGATATGTCTTAAAAGTGCTGGAATGGCACAGAAAGGCATACTGGACATCTAGTCTCTCTCATTTTCTCTCAAGGTTGTTGCATGTCAGTTGCCTTGTGATTTTTCAGTATTGTCATTTATCTGGTTCTGATGACTTTTCTTGCACCTGCACACACTGGATTTTTTCCCTGCATTTAAGCTCTGTTTTAGCTGCTAAATATCTCTTCTCCCCCTGTTTTACTGCTTTCTTATTTTTTGTATCAAATATGCCGAGTTTCAACATGTTAATGACAATGGTTTGTCTGTATTCTGATAAAAGTTTCCCTTAATATTTATTTATTTAATCATGACAAGAGATTCAAAGCACAGTAAAGCATCAGATTTATAGGCATGAAAACGTAAGGACATTCAACTGCATCAAATGAAAGAAACACCTAGCCCAGCATCTCATGTGTTGGCCAACGCCGTCAGCAGAGAAAGCTCAGGAAAAAAAACACAGAGCAGAACCATGGGTCATAGTAGAGTTTTTGAGGGAAAATCTGCATACAGTAGTAACCTGTGAATCCAGAACTTCTTGAGTAAGAAGGGCTATTTTGGGTGCTTTAAAGCTCTTGATGCATTTTTCTTCTATAATTTGCTTTGGCCACAGGCATATGAGAACCACCTGGCATTCATAAATTGCTTCAGAGGCATGACTTCAAAATGAATAGCAGCATATCATAGGGTGAGGGCCAGGCTTTCCACCGCCAGATAGGAAACCTATCTTTGCTTGGTAAGAGAAGGAAGTCTTAGGAAAAAAAAAAAAAAAAGCAAATGAAGACAATAGTAAAATAGTTACGAGTAAAATTATTTCAGCATCTTCCCCATGTGTTCCAACGATCTTCTTACTTTTAATTAAAATGTGACCTCACAGCAATCCAGAAAACTTCCCAGTTTATGAGTTAATGAGAACATGAATATGAGATTCTCAGGCAGTAGTGGAACATAAGAAAAAATGTGCCAGCTGTCCCTTCAGAGTAAGTCACCTGCCTTGGTCTGCTACTATGCTTCTAATCCACAACAAGGTAGCAGCTTGCTTGCTGGTTCATTTTTTCACCATTTCCCTCTTTTCTTAACAAGGCTAAACTTGGAATTGATTGAAATTTCTTCTATACTTTTATTTTTCAGAAATGCAAGTAGAGCAGAAAGCTGCTGGAGCTAAAAATGTCATTTGTTAGCAGCAGCAAAGTGCAGAGGCTGTAAGGAGAATTTTGGTCTCTCTTAGCCTATTCCACTCACTTCTCAGCCTTAATCTCCCATTCAGTCTGGAAGTGCACATACTAGCTTACTGCAGGCTTAGTAGTTTTCCTTTCTATGTTCCTCTCTTCTCCCCTGTGCTTTCAGTAGACTCAAGGATCAAGGCCTAGTTATTTCTTTTAGGTTGTTGAACTTTAGTGAATAAGAACAAAAAAAATGAAGAAAGTCAACATATTTTTTATAAGTGGTAGCCAACAGAAAACTTCCTCTGGCTGAAAACTTCAAAGACTGTGTTTTCAGATGCAGAGAATCACGGCAATCCTATCATGACTTTTAAGATAAATATTTTGTACTTTTGAGACAGAAAAATTAGTTGTGAGTTTGCTTAAGTCCTCAGTTAAGGCTGATTTTGATGCTGTTTTTGTGCGAATGACTCTGGAATGGATGTAGTAGGTCAGAGGGAAAATAGTAAAGGAAAGAAGAAAGAAGACAGAAGGGATCAAAGAGAAAAGGAGATACTAAATGAATAGCAGTAGGAAAGAGAGAGAGGTGGAGAAAGAGAAAGGAAACAAGGATGGAAAGAAGATAAAAATTAGTAGATTGTTCATGTCTACTTTATCTTCTTTTACATGTAAATCTAGTCCCCTCTTTTTCCTTAACCACTACATTCAGCATCTTACTGAAACAAGAAAAAAAACATTTACTCATTTTTCTAGAAAAAGATTACCTCTAGTTCATACTACGGCATTAAAAATATTTGTCTATTTTCTTCTTTTAAATTATTTTTCAATGCGTTTTGTAAACCAGTAAATATTTGATTTGCTTTTCTTCCTCTCACTGCAGGATCTCAAAGGTTTTCAGCAAACAGAAGGTCTTTTCTTGAGCAGATGAGGGTAATTTATATCCTAAATCAGCAAGTTCATGGATTTAACATATATGCTCAGATTCATCCTATACAGCATACCCCTGAAATTCCCAAGGTCATCCACTGCTGAATCAGAGCCATACGTATCAATGAGAAATTCAAATGATTCTCATCAATGTATATTATTTTGTACTTGTCACCATAAAAACAAGCCTGCTTAAAAAAAAAAAAATAGAAAAAGAAAAAAAATCTCTAACTTTGCATCAAGAAGGCAGGTGACCCCAGATAAATGCATTAGAATATGTATTCTAATATGTCTTATTTGAACCTACATGGTAAAAGTGGAGTATGAAAGATATCCTTGCTTGTATAGTCCTGTCTCTTAAATCCATGGTAAAATTCACCCTGATTTCAACAGGTGATATGAAGGAAATAAAAAATCTCTTTGAGAGTTTAACTTGAAAGGACAAATCTGCAATGGATTTTAGTGAAATGTCACTGCATCTCTCCAAAAGATATACCTTTGCAGTAGAGTCTGCAACCCTGAGTTAGATGTCTGTTTCTATATAAAATGTATAGGAGAGATGGAATCCACGAAGACACATTTTGCAAAGAAGCACTTCAGGAAATATTGAGGTTAAGGATATACTTTTAAGCTTTCGCTTTACTTTACAATTTATTTTGGACTGTAGGAGATGCCTTCTTCCACCTGGAATTCACAGGTCTAAAACCCTGAGTTACAACATTTTACTTCCTAATAAAAGTGCTTTCCTTTTCTAGCTTTTGGATAACAAAGGACCTGAGTTTTCTTTGTCACATGGCACTACAGTCTCCCACCGCCCAGAGGAGTGTTCCATTCTTCCCAGCAAGAGCTTTCCTGGATAATTAAGTAATCACTGGGAGAGTCATATGTGAGAGTCATATGTGAGAAGTACTTGATAGGTACTCCCCCATACTGAGGAAGAAGCTGGGTTCCAGTTCATGAAATAGTGTATGTGTTTAATACTGAGTAATCACTACAGCAGTGACTGGAATCCAGATCTCCCTTTTTCCCAGGTGACTGCCTTAAGTACCAGACTCTTTCTGTCTTCTGAAAAGCTTGTTCTTTCACTGACTTAATGAATATTTAATCACTCCCTCTGAAGTGGAACATCACATCTCGCAAGGAGAGACAGTGAGCAGCCAACCCCAGAAAATCTACTAGCCTGATGCTTGGAACATTTTAGTGAAAGATGCAGTTTCAAATCCCTAACAAAATAGGGAATTGAATCAAAATTTTCTACCTTAAATGAAAAAAGTTCACAGACTTAATATATATGTTCTTTTATGCAACAAACCCTGAAGGACTTGGCATCCCTCATCCATCTACAGGGCCACAAAATGTTGCAAGGTTTATCAGGAGTTAGTATGTTCATATAATATTGCATATAAAATAGAAGGGTTGGATAGAATAACTTAAAATTCAAAAGTTGCATAGGCATGTGCTAGACATCTAGCAAATCAGGATTTAGTAAATCATCATACTGTCCAGAAGCAGGTTTTAGACTCTTGGATAATTTTAATAAAGATACGCTGGTTGCTTGGGCACAGACTCAAATGTGTATATCATTTCCTAATTCCCTTTTAGAAGCCAGGAAAATTAAGAACATTAATTAGGCTCACTGAGTGCCTAAATTAGGTACTTAGGCTTCCAAATTGATTAGTGGAGTGAGCTAGGTACTAAAGAGCAGTCCAGAGAGTTTACCTGCTGGGAGCGGATTCACTTAAAGCTAGCTGTTATGAAACACTAGCCACAGAATATAGCTGTGTCATTGCCTCTCTCTGAAATTTAGGCATTGACATTAGGAGTTTAACCCTGTACACAGGCATTTAAAGCCATACGTGATATTGCAGGGTAGCCCTCCAGCTGCCCTCTAGCTGCCACTTTAGAGGAAAAAGGATTTCACGTAAATTCTGTGTCTTGTCTACCATCTCCACATTCAGTTAAACCTAGAAACTTCTGTGTGGACAACTGAATCAAACTTCGAGTCAGATTCAACATCAAGCTGGAGCAATGCAAATGTAGGCATCTGTATATAGTTTTCTACCAGTAGGTTAGTTGTCTAAGTGAATGGAGATCATAAGTGTGATCTTTTCATGAAATATTAGTGTTCCTTTGGATCTCTGTTACGTATCCAAAGAGCTTGTATCTTGAGTATTAAAGTATCTGAGACAGCACTTGGAACCCAAAAGAAGAGCCAGTGTAGACAGCTGGTCTAGAGAGCCGAGTAAGAGTTAACCACACTGCACTTAGTTGGGAAAAATCTGAGAAAGCAGGCTTCATGGGACAGTGAAGATTGCAGTTACAGTGGAATGACATTGCACAACAAAAGATTTGTGGGATCAGAGGAAAGGTAGGCCTGAGGAGCCTAGTGTTCCCTGCTGGACAGAAGAAAACCGAGAACAAGAATAGGCCAATATTTTTCTGAAGAAGTGCATTTATATTAATTTAGGCATATATTGAGTAAAATTCAAAAAAATACGAAGAGAATAGGTTGGACTCTAAGGAATTACCAAGGAGCAGCCCACTTACACTAGCATTTCTTTGCTCTCCCAGTGACCAGTAATTGATGACTGTCTCATCTTTATTTATCTCTAGCAGGAGACAATGCAAGAATTTCAATTGTCTCTGATCTAATGGTGTCATAAACAGGATATTCCTTGGTATGTAGGAGATAAGGTTCAAGTTGTTTCAACCTGAACACCAGTCTTGAACAAATAGCATGATGGTCTTTCTTTACAGATTTCCTTTGTAGTCGACTAGATGTTAGAGGGAAATATTTCACTCTGAAGGTTGCGAGATGCTGGAACAGTTTACCCAATGAAGTTGTGGTTGCTCCATCCCTGGACATGTTCAAGACCAGGTTGAACGGGGCCCTGAGCAACCTGATCTAGTGCCTGATTTAGTGGTTAGCAGCCCTGCCTATGGCAAGGGGTTGGAATTAAATGATCCTTAAGATCCCTTCCAACCCAAGCCAGTCTATGATTCTATGACAGACAAAAATACTCTTCGGGTGTACAAGTTATTTCTTTGTGAAATCAATGTCCAGAGCAGGTCAGCTAGGGACTTGTTTTTCTAAATATAAAATCTAGTGAATTCCAGATAACAGGGGATATTAGACCTGGGCTTAACTCTAAGTTGAAAAGTCAAGTTACATACAACTTATTTTGTATGTGCCAGTGTAATGCATCACGTAGGTATGTTGGTTGTCTTACAGCCTCTCCAGGGGCAGTTGGCAATTTTGTAAAAAATGTAATCAAGCTCTTTTAGTCTCCGAATCTACCAAACAAAAAAAAAAACTATCACTGCTGTGTCCTCTACATCACCACTTATGAAACATATTTGAAGGTCTGGAATGGCAACATTTTTACTAATACCACCCGGAGTGAGTATCACCTAAGGAAGGACTATTGCTATGAAATGTAAAGCCATATGTAATTCATCACAAACTGTTTGATAGTTTAAATCTAAAATCTAGCACTTCAGTCATTTTGAAATACAAGCATCTTAGAAAGATCTTTTAAAAGAGAAACAAAATCATCTGTATACTCATTAAGAATTAATACTGAAATATAAACCATATAAATGCATAGTTTTACCTTAAGCCAATAATGTTATACCTTTTTCATTTTTGTGTTAAATATACAACATTATTATGAATAAACAACTACTATAAATATTTTAACAAAAACCAGTTATAATATAATATTTTAGGTATATTATTTTTTATACTTTTAAAATAGGTGCAGAAATAAAAATATTTGTTATACACAAAAGTAGTACATTAAAAAACTAGCAGTAAATAGATCAAAGTTAAGGCTTACATTGCAGTGATATTTCTTTCTTATTTAGTAAGAATGTTTGTTACATTATATGGTCAAAGTAAGAAAAAAAAGTTATCCCTTATTACTCCTTTCCCTTTTTTTAAGAGTATTGTGTTTATAAACTGCAATTAATACCAACATTCTTGTATTTAAATCTTAACTCCTTTTAAAGTGTTTGTTTCTGAAGATACTGTTACTGTGTTGTTAAAATTCTTCATATCCTTTCTACTCATACACACTAGACATTTCTTATAAATAGTGCAAGTGAACCAGTAGTCATAATTCTTCTGTGCAATAATCTGTTGGGGGTAAATGCCCACCTAGAACTCCTCTCTCCAATCTGAATGTTGTTTGAGAGTCTTAAACAGTAGATAGGCTTTGCAGTTTGCACTATGGCTACATAACTGGAAATCTCCAAAAGAGAAAGAAAATTTTTAATTTAAATATTTCCCACTGAAACTCTGTTGATACATTTGCTTTCCCAAATGAACCAGTTAGAGCTCCTTTTATACTTCTAGCTCCTGAAACTATATAAATACACATTATGTGTCTATGCGTAGACTATGCTATGTGTTGTAAATTATCCTTCTTCTTACATTTTTTAGTATCAGATGACTAATGAAACCATGTGAAAGTTTTACAAAGAGGTCAGGATTCATTCTTCTAAGTTTTACGCTCTAAAAATTGAGAAAAATAAGCACCTCCAAGGAGTGATTCATCCCACCTACATGAAATACTTGTCTATGGATGGATTACATTCACCACAGATAGACTATCTTCAGAGAGAATCTTTACAACCAACTCTGATTCAGTACCTGCTTTTTAAATCTTTATGCCTGTATCTGCACCAGAATAAATAAACAGATAGATATTGGTGATACCAGTGTAGTCAGTGCAGTGTAAGTTTGGGGAGTAATACTGCTCGTCCACAAATTGCTTGTTGTTGCTTCCTCACTAGTGCTGAGCAAGATCTACGTGTTGTGGCTATCTCAAGCTGCTCCAACTTTGTTAGGATTAGATGTCACATCAGGAAATCACCTCTAACTCTCAGACCCAATGGCACATTATCATCCTGATCAGGACTAGCATCTTCATACTGGCACTGTCCACACTACATAGCACTTGCCTCCTACTCTTGTCTAGGATATCTGCAATATTCATGTAACCTTAAGTCAAATTCTGCAGTTAGAATGGAGAGAGAAGGAGAAGGCAGATTTGAAATAATATCAGGGATATCCATCAGAGTAATTTTTAGAAGTAATAACACTAAAAGAAAACTAGCTATCTTTCTACAAAATACAATTTGCTACTGACTACAGGGGAAACAAGATACTTCATATTTTTATCCATCTTTATTATCTCTCCTCTGACAAGACACAGAAATCAATCTAGATCTTTGAAAAGGCAATGAAAACTTCTAAGACATCAAACAATCCACTAATCTGTTGTTTCTTTCCAATGAATGCCAGTAAGATCATATGTGAATTGTTATGTTCAAACATCTGCGTCTAAAACAAATTCCTGAATGAACAGATCTTTTGAGATCATTCCTGAAAACGATGCAGACTTGGGACACAAAAGATGTGGTTGTATGACTCTTCAAGCCTGGTTGTGCTGAAGCCAGTGACAAGGACAGGCACCTCCAGATTGCTATTCAAGTCAACTACCATAGCCATCTGTCTTCAGATGAAATAAATCACTATTCAGAAACATCTGCCTTTGTATTCATGGCCAGAAGCAGAAGTCAACAGTTAGCTTAGCTTAGCCTAAACAACTTTTATGGTTAAAGCAAGGAGAAATGGATGTATAACTCATTGACTGTTTTCTTTGGTCACAAGGTTCCTACAATAGCGACCTATAAATATAGTGCTACTACTCAGAGCAGCAGACATACATCTGAAGTCACATTTGGGCTATTAATTACAACATGTACCTTAGGGTCTCACACACCAAGGTAACTTACTGGTGGTAACCACAACATGATGATGGTAAGAAACAGTCACAGACAAAGCACTGTACAGAATAGTGTGCAATTTAAGGGTCAAAACACAGGAGAAACAGTAAAATATGAAGATGAATAAATATATATGATTATAGTAGAAGTGAGAGATGGTTTGAGTGGAATGAGATGAGGTAAATGATATAAGCTGTTTGAAAAGACAAGATCAGGTGAAGGGATTGAAAGTAAGACAGATGAATGTTGTGTGTTCTGTAGCAACTAGACAGTATCACAAAAACCTTTTCCTCTGGATCATTAGGCATTCAAAATCCATGTGCTGCCTTCAACTGAACTTGAAGGTAAACTGCATCTTGGCAGTGTTAGTTATCATCCATTAGAGACTGTGTGGAGAACACTGGGCTCACTTCCCTTCAGAATGTAGAATGAGTTAAAATCGAGGTCCTCGAGGTGAAAGGCTAATTTTTTATCCACTAAAGGAGTCATTTCTTTTTTTTTTTTTTTTTTCCTATTAACCAACTAAGAAAAGAAAGATTGTATAGTGACTAGAAGTATACTGTAAATATTGGGGTTAGCAGAAGTCACAGGGAAACCTTTCAAATAATAAGAAATGGTGATAGAAAGAGTAATACGGTGAATTTGTATTGATAGAACAATCATTAATCCCGTATCCTCACTTTCATTTGCATTAAAGAAGCAGCTGACCACAGTTTTGTGGTATTGTTTGTCCTTGCTCTACTGAAACTGTTTGGCGGGATGGCAAGTTTACGTCTATGAGTATATGTGCACATGTGTGCATGAGTGTGTTTAAGCAAGAATGTTGGTAAATACACTGAATATTTTAAGTTCCTTGTATTAGAAAACAGTGTATGTGCCATTCAAATATTTTAACTATATGCTATAAAAGACTACTTAGGTTTATTCTATTATGTGAATCCAGACTCTGTTACTTTAGCAGCTAAGGACTATCACTTTAAGCAGTCCTATCACAATCTTATAAACTCTCAGGGAAGGACTTAAAACACTCAGAATCTGATGAAAACTGTTATCTCCACAGATCCCTGTGAGCTGTTATGTACATTTTTGGTCTTGTGCAGAGGCTGTTGTCACTCCTGCCTGCTATATACTCTGTGGCTTGTTCTATCCTTTATAGATGCACCAGACAAAACTCACTGAAGTGTTCAACACTGTTAGCCACTTAAACAAGCAACTATTCACATCATTTTTCAATGACAATAATCTGAAATCCTAACTGGGCAGACAATTTTAACTAGAAAGCTGGGAAAGGCTATTTAAAACAGAAATAAGTAGGAAGTAACCAACCTTGAATCATTAGGGTATTTAAGAAAAAATAAACAGAAAACAAGCAAGTGAAAAATCAGTGATAAAATTAAACAGTAATGATGATTTATAGCAAGATACTCTGAGACATGACAGAAGTCTCAATACACCAAAAGGAAAATCTTGTTTGCTCAAATTATTTGTTTCTTCCGTCTAATGAATGTAATTCTAATATACAAGTGATAACACTGGCATTTCTTTGAAATGTTGATTCAGTTTAATTATGAAAATCACCAAGGTATTTTCTGGCTGCTGCATCACTCCCTGTACTAAGATTAATCACATCAACATCATTCATTTAATCTTCAAAGAGGAAGCAGTTGTCCACAAAAGCCTTCAAATAGCTTCATTAGTGCAATTTTTCAGACTCGAACACTTAGCTGGCAGCATATGATTGAGAGTAAGGAAGGTCATTATATTCATCTGTTTCCTAATCCCATTTTTTTAATGTTTCTACATTTTTTTTCTGTGGAAATGTGTAAGCTCTGTGTTTTTGCCCTTTGTTTTGAACATCCAAACTATGTGCATTTCACAAACAAGGCAGAACAGTTGGTGGCTATCATTCTTTATTCAGTTTGCAGAGGGATGAATTTGAACCAGAATATGCTCCTCTCCTGAGCTCCGCCAGTGATGATTTAACATACAGCATGTTTTTGTCACCAATCACTAACACAAAAGCTCTTAAGAGGTGTTTACTTAAACATGCAAACAGGGTTAAAAAGGTGAGACATGGAGCAATGTGCCTAGTGTTTTCTCTGCCAGACTGAGACCTATTAACAATGTTTTAGAGAATAAAAATAAGCCCAGCCTCTTTCTATTATTAATATTTAATTGCATGCTAAGAGCATCATCCTCTTCAGACTACTATGGATGCTGAAAAAACTTTCCTGGTTACTGCTTCATATTACTTAAAAACTTCCCTAACACAGCTGTTCATTTTCAAAAAATCATGATGCCCAGTGTCCAATTAGCTACTGTTACGGCACAGTCTTTGAGCAGTTTTAATTTGAAGAAACATAGCAATGCAATCCACCACACCATTCAGGGCAGAGAAGCTCACCACCGAGATCGCAGTGACAGCATGGTCGGGCATGATTATACCATCAGCATAGCACTAAAACAAGCACTGGTCAAAATATACTTAGTTCTATCATTAAGAACCCAAACTGTCAGTTAAGTTTTGAAGCTATGAAAACCGAAGACTTTATTAAAGTTTCTGCTAGCACATTTGCCTGCAGCTGTCAGTGCTGTGCAGAAATCAGTCAGAAGAGGGGAAGCCTTGAGATGTGAGACAGCGAATGCAAATTTAGTAAATAAACTATTTAAAGGATTTTTTTTTTTTTTTTTCAGTTTTAGGTGAGGAGAAATATTGATTTTATATTCCCAAAATCACTTAGGCAAAATTTCTTTTAAATGGTTCTTAACAATGTAGTGGATTGCCAAGATTACAAACAAGCAAATTATTCAGAAGCTCCCAATAAGGATGGAAAGATGCATTTGAACCACAACTCCATTTCCTTAATTAATTGCTGGATTTTGTTGGAAAAGAAGTGTAGGAGAGCTCCATAGCTATAAGGCTGTATGCTTCAGTTGTCACTGCCTTTCCTTCAACTAGTTATATTCCTCTCCCTGGCATATGAACAGTGCTCCTGCTCCTTCCTACCTTCAGAACGCTAAAATCAATTGCTATATGAAAGAAAAGCATAAAATATAGGCTGTATTGTCCTCAATCCAACCACTGAAACTAGAAATGCTTTTATAATGAGAGGTCTCCTGAACAAATAAGGAATTTCTTTGTGCTTGTACTTAAAAATAAATAAATAAATAAATAAATAAATAAATAAATAAATAAATAAATAATATTCTCAAAAGCTGTCATGTTAGCATGACTACTACTACACCCCACTTGTGCCTCTCTCTAGGAGAAGTTTCTCCAAATCTCGTGTGGGCTGAAGAGCTTGGGTTTTAAGGTTTTCTACAGGTGCAATATTCTACTTATAGGAGAGAAAAAGAAACCATAACGTCAGGTGTATTTATAGAGAAGCTTCCATCCTTGAGCTAATCTATGAAATCCAGTGGACTGCTTTTCTCCTTGTGCACAATTTGGCTGTGGAAGAGTCATGCAGGAGGACTTCTTGTTCTTAGAAATGATTCAAAAATAGTTGTGGAAACCGTTTCATTTAGGGCAGAGGTCATGGAATAGTGGATCAAAATGGCTGGAAAGTCAGAGGAGCCTCATGAGTTAGTCTCCACCAGTCGCCTGGATATTTCAAGTTATATTGATATCTTTGTTCAAGGTGTCAGAGACTCCAAACACATGTATTTCTATGCCAAACTATTTGTCACAACTTTTCTTGCAGAATCCGAAGTCTTCTGTAGTGGATTTTTTCTTAGGAAAAATAGCAAGATAGAAGTTGGGATCCCTGCAATTTTTCAAATCTTTCCATGGGTTTCTTTCAGATCTTATCACTGGATCTTGACAGCATGAGGCCACATCATTTCAAGCTGTGAAAAGCAGAGGGAATGACCAGGCTGATCTTGCAATTTGTCTCACTTTACTAGAATAGCTAGAAATTGTTACTCAAAGTAAGCTTATTTCTGCTTACTACCTTCCTTCTGAGGGACATGGGGAAATATTAATTATTCTACTCTGCACTTCTAAATAAGTCTTTGAAAAAACAAAACAGAATAACTTTGTCTGCCTGGGACTGATCCATCCATCAAAGCATCTAGCAAAATCAGTACATTTCTAGTTATTTAGCCTTAAAAGGTTATACTCGGTTGACATTTTTGGTCACTTTTTATCCAGATGATGTTATCCCATGGAACCCAAAAGCCTGTGGGTCTCTGTCAGGCCATAAAGGAAGGAAAGCTCTTCAACCAGGTCTTGCTGTGACAAATGTGGGTTTTACACACTACTCTTCTCAAATCTGTGTTTTCATAATTACACACTAGTTCTCTGAGAATTCTGAATTACACAATGAGTCTAACCAAGATGTATGAAAATTCCCCTTCAGTTATTGGGTGGAGAGATGAAAATAAAGATAGTCATAGGGAAAATATTTTCAATTGATCCGCCTCGCACCGTCTATTTACAATGTAAACATTTATTTTGCTTGCTTCCAGTGTTAAATGAACTTTTGCTATTAAACCAGAAACAGACTGCTGAGTGACAATGTGCAGTGCGAATTAAAGATTGTTAAAGACCTTGTATCTAAAAAGTAAGCTAACTGCTCTAGAGGAATGACCTGCAGAGGCGACTATGAATACAAATACAATATATTTATATTGCCGCTAAAAACAAATCAGAATTCACCTCCCCAAAAGTCACACTCTGTCTTTTTTTGTGTGTTAACAATACACAAGGTTTCAATCAAAACTGGTACCAAGTGAAAAACCTTCTTCACAGAGCATGAAGAAGTAGAGATTCACCTTTCTAACCACCTTCTTTCCTGTCTTCTATATATCCTCATAAAATATTTACTCTGCTGCTGAATGACCACTCTGATTATCCTTAGACTCCTTTTCAGTTTCCCTGATGATGTCATGGAAATGTTAAAGCCATTATGCTAAGCTAGGACCTCCATCTCCCACGACCTCTTGGCACTGCTTTCTGAGGACAGCGTGATCCTTTTACATAAAAGTTACTCTTCCTTCGGGTCATCAATAGGCAGACTCGTAAGGCATCAGCATTTCCATCCATGCCAATAAAACTTAAGCCAAGTCATGTGAAAAATGACAACTCCGTTTTGTATATACAACAAAGTGACCAAAATGGTTACTGGAAGGGACTGTGGTTTCCTACGGGAAAATAGGTGTGACTTGATGGGTCCACCCCATAGGTAATACACGACATTCCTTTTCATTAAGTGATTAGGGAAGTGATTAGCGACTAGCACCCTGCTCTAATTATCTTTAATGCAGTGTTTCAAATTGATCATGCATAATGCAATTAGAAATCATAATTAAATTAATTTATATTGATTTAAGCCTGTATAAGTTGTTAATAACGATAGGCCATTACATTAATTCCTACAAGCCAACATTAATGTTTTCGATGCTCTGTAACACACCCGCTTCCCCCCACCCCCCGCCCGGCGCTTCATCGCGGGGTTCCGCTGGCGCGGGCCCGGACCCAAGGCTACGGTTTGCCCTCCCTGCGGAGCCCGCTCTCCTTTCCTCGGAGACGCCCAGAGGGAAGCTCAGGGCTTCAGAGAAGCCGGGGAAGAGAAGTGGGGTGTTTGTTAACCAAGAACAACCCCCAAAAAAGCGGCTCCAGGCGGCTGGCAGCGCGGAGGAGGGGCCCGGCCGCAGTGCTCCTCTGGAACTTGTCCCGTCGCTGCCTGGCACCTCTCAGCCGTGAGCGGGCGGTCCGGGGCCCAAAAGACTTTTTTTGTTCAAAGAGAAAGATCCCCGCTATGATAAAATCCCTCAGCGCTGGGGGTGATCAAATGATTTCAGAAAACAATTTACCCTTGGATAATATTTCTTTTAAAATGAATGCAGGATTGGATTGGAGAGGCATGAATTCTATTATATGTACAATTTAATCACGGGGTATTTAAAATAGACATTTCCATCTAAAATCCAATCAGAAATCAACACGGCACCTCGAGGCATTAAGATGATCATCTCCATTTTGCATTTGTAAACTGGTAGGAATAAATGTGGCTTCTGGATACCAAGAGGTCAAGTACGGCTGCTCAAATATTTTTCTTACAAAATGACGGATTTATTAGACAAATAAGTAGCCCGGCTGATGCAAAACCCCCAGTGATTGAATTTTGACGTTGAGTCAACAACAACTCGAACTACATCAGTGCTCCGAGATTTAGTTAGGATGGAAGAGATTACTGAACAAATAGGAGGCAGAAATGAATACAGATTTCCTAGGATCTGCCCCTGGCACCCTCTTCTTGACATTCCCCTCCATATGCCATCCCTATTCATACTGTATTCTAATTAAAGGACCTGGCTACCTCTTCTGATTTTACAAGAACTTTTAAATAATTAGTCTGGTGGGTGTTAAAAGGGAAGGCTTCAGACATGAGGGGATTTCAGTCCCTTTAGAATGTATCCCCGGCTTTGCAGTCATCGCAGTCGCTTCCTTGAGAAAGGGTGGAAAACGCCTCTGATGAGACTGCAGACGGAGATGAACTCTGCTCTCACCGCCGTATGCAAACACGGGCATCTCGGCTCGTTTCCAGCCCATTCAAAGAGGGTGCTTGGCGGCTTTTTGTTTTGTTTTGCTTTGTTTTGTTTTGTTTTGTTTTCATTTGGGATTTTTAAGGGATTTTTCTCTCCGTTCCCAGTGGAAGGGTTCAGGGATGCAGCATCCCTGGGAAAATCTCTCCACAGATCCCAGCGGATCTCTCCCAGCCCTGTACAGCAAAGGCAGTGGAGTTGGTCGCGTGAACCTGTCCTCTCCGCGCCCACCCTCTCACCCACACACAGATGTGTGCCCCTAACAGGTTAGGGATGAGCGATGCTGGCCGGCAGGGAGCTAGGCATGGGCTGGAAAGCCTAGGTGAGCTGTGGGAAAGCTGTGTTATTCTTGCTTCATTTCTTCAGCGCTTTGGAGCGTTACTTTTACTTGCTAATCACGAAGGGCGCTTAAATAATTGAGAATACGTTTAAGCATAAAGCAGTCAGTTTCTAATCTTTTCAGAGGAAAAGGGACTAATCTGCACCTGCTGTGAGAGTCCTTTTTTTTATTATTTATTCTGTATGTTACTTCCACTCCAAGCTGGACCTGATGGCTCCAATTAAAGCAGAGCCTCGCGGTCTCCACATCCTCCCTTTCCCAGACCCTTTTTCCGTTCCCCTCTTCTCCGCAGATATAAACTTTTCCTGTACGGAGAAGAGGGAGTGGAGGAATCTTGCCAGGCACCGTTTAGATGAGGTTGTAATTATTTTATTGAAGAGAAGCTCTTCAGAATTCCCAGGCTCTTCAGATCTATTGTATCTCGTATAAATTTGTAGAAAAGAGAAACGCCTTGTCTGCTACAGTGATCTGAATTGAAATTTAACAGGGGAGATCTCGAGAGCAGGATTTTAACGTACATTCTCTCCAGTTCAACAGTGGGGAAGAAATTATTTCATAAGGCTTTCTCTTGTTACCTATTTTCCCTGACGAGTTTTTACACTGGGAAGAGACTTCTCGGAGTATTGCCAAAGTTAATTCCACATTTATATTTCTGTAACCTACTTAGGATGAAAAAAAAAAAAAAAAAATCCTGTCAAATTAAAGTGAGTCCTCCTGTCTTGCCTGCTCCCAGCAAATAACTTGCAGCACCTAATAAATCCAGATGGAGTTCCTCATATAGCCCGGTGCAGAAATAATTATTGTCCTGGCTTGTTTCATGTCAGAGGCCTCTTCGGCTCATCTGTCATGAAACCAATTTCACTTTATTTACATCCATTTGCTAGTTTAATTACTGTGCTGATGAATAGCCTGAAGGAATTAAGTTACGAGTCTTTGGAAACCTAAAACGACAGATATATGGGTTACCTTTTAAATAGAGGAAGAAAATGATGGGTGATGTATGCAGCAAAATTTAAAGGTAATAAGAGGCTTTCTCTCGCTTGGTGGACATGCAGAATAAACTGACAGCCTGCACATTTCCCTCTTGTCTTGATGCAAAGTATTACCCAGAAAGGTTTATGTTGTTGTATTTTTTTTTTTTCAGGTTAAATGTGATTTTTATTAAAGAAAACATTCCAGAAAACGAGTGCAGGATTTAGATCTAAGCATGGATGCACTCATTATTTTTCCATCCGCTGAAAGGGGAGAAAATGTCAGCAAATAAGTCTGTTTTAAAGACTGACTTCAACACAAGCCAGTACTGCCCAACTCGTAAGCTCACTACCGTGTACCCTCAATCAGAGAAATTTTCTCAAACCCTTCCTCGCCTGAACTTGATTCTTTGTGATGCACTATACCAAGAGGTGATTTTAACGGTATAGATGACACTGTTCTTTAGGCAGACCTACAAAGAGCATAGTTCTCCACGTCCCTGATTAAGTCCCTTTCTTCTTCCCCACAGTGCCTCATTGTTCTGCCGCCGTCGTCCTGCCCTTCCCCTTCCCCCATACATAACTTTCTTCATCAGCTCTAGCACTTTTTTAAAAGCTAATAAAGAATTTCAAAACTTTATGCGGCTTGTTTCTAAGTGAGAGATCAGTCTGTTTGAGGACCTTTATGCATCGTGAAAGAAGAGCCAAACAACGCAGCAGTCTTAGAACTGCTTTTGGGGTATTTTTTTGCCCGGGTTGTGTCCCGACCTGTCACCTGCAAGCCTGTGTGAGCCAACCTTGCAGAGAAAGCCTCCTGAAATGCCCTGTCTTCCGAGCAAGGGGCAGAAAGCAGCCCTGGGAGCATGTGCAACTTCTGAGATACACTGAACACATCAGGGCATCTCTATTTTCCTGCACCGCAGAAGTTTAGGCAGTTCTGTTTTGAGAGCTGCATCAAAGAGCAGAAAAGCTAAGGCACACAGTGGCTCTGACACATCTCTCCCTGCTATTGCCACTGCTATTGCCACTGCTACTGCCACTATTCCTGGAACTTTTGGGATTATTTCCAGGAGTCCCACAGGTTTAGCCACCATGAAGCAAACCTCTGGAGAATAAATGATGTCCTGTAAGAGGGGATACTTATCAGAAGCGTTGCCGTTGGAGACAAGGGAGAGGCAGAGGGTCCCCGTTGTCTCAGAAGTTGAGTAGCATCTTCAAACTGAACCCTCTGCAAGGGGAAAAGTGATACGTTTCCCCCTCCTCCCACAGATCTCGCCATCGGCTGGCCTGAGCTACACGGGGGTATAAAGGAGTGGATCAAACGAGAGTTACAGCTGCGTGTTCGAGGTGCTTTAAGTTTTACAGCAGCGAGAAATGAAAGGAGAAAGGATACGGCAAAACAGGGTGGGGTATTAAAAGCTCTCTTTTCTCTCCCCCTCCCCTCTCTCTCCTTTTCTCTTTCTCCTCCTTTGATTAATAGATCCATGTGGCTAACGGCCTGACATATGGTGTGCGAAGCAGCTTGAGATGGCACCTTAGGCGTGCCCTGCGGCCATTACCATATTAGAGGCCCCCGCGCGCTCAGCCGGCGCTCAGCGCGCCGCCGCCCGGCCCGGAGCTGTCCGTGGTACTGAAGCGGGGCTGGTCTGAGCTGTCCATAGTGTTGAAGCTGGGTTGCCCCTAGCTGTCCGTGGTCTGAAGCGGGGCCACATTTGCCTCGCCGCCCGAGCATGCCGGTTCCTGCGCCCCTCTCCAAGAAATACACACTCGGAAGTCTTTTTCTGCTGGAGGTGTGGAACTAATGGCATCAAAATCGTCTCTCGACCATAAAATAGGGATTCCCCCCTCCCTCACCATCTAGAAAACAAACAAATTAATACTTTACTACAGAAAACACAAAAATTGCCTTGTATAGTCACATTTGAAATACAGTGCGAGACTGAAAAGCAGGAAAAAAAAATTAAAAAACAGAAAAAAAAGAAAAAGCAGGGGTTCTGAAAAAAGTTAGGAAGCACTTCTGCAGTAAAGTGGCTTTAGTAGTAACTGGTAGAGGGTGAGGGAAGATGACCCCTACCTTGTCTGGAGACAGGAATGATGGCGCACAATGCAGTGGATGAGAATGAGGCAAAACATAAGTTTTATTTAATTCTTTTCAAGCCTTTTGACAGAAGTGTAAATCACTCCCTGCACCTTGCCTTTTAGTCTCCCATAGATAACTGCCCTCTCTCTTTTGAACTTTGTTCTGGCTGTTTTGTTGGGAAATAAATGTTAACACCAGATTAAACGTTTCAGGTAGCTGCATCTTCTGATTTCAGGAAAATAGTGTTAATAAGGAGCTTTGATGTTGCTTTACTTTCAGACTGTATGCCTTAAGGCAGAAAAACGCATAAAGGTAGATGGAAAAGTAAACTGCCAGAAGCGAAGAACACCCTCGCTTTCAAAATCCTGTAAGTACTCTACTCTCCCACATCAAACCGATCCTATGCAGAGCATCAGTCGCTGGGTAGAGGTTCTCTCGCTTTTGCAAACATCTCTGTTTTCAATGCACACACAACAGTGTGCACACCCGTGTGTACGTGTGCACTCTAGTGCATGTAGTTGTTAGTGAAAAGTTGTTAATGGAAGTGAAGAATATCGGGAAAAATACGAGAGACTCAGTGCTCCATTTTTTTTCTTCCTTTTCTTTTTTCTTTTTTTTCTTTTTCTTTTTCTTTTTTTTTTTTTCCCCCTCCCCCCTAATAATACACAATCCCATGGGGAGGAAAATCCCGGGGATTTGCGGTGAGGAGTAAAGCCGATGCAGTGTAAGCAGAGAGATACAGACCTCCACTAAGCTGAGGTAGTCCGGAATAAAAGTTGTGCCCAGTGCACATTCGGGGTCTTTCTAGTATTCTGCCAGCAGCTCGCTGCTCTGCTTTCAGGAGCCCAGCACACCAGCACAGCAGCCTCCTCGCGTACAATCAATACATTTTGCATAACACTAGTCTCTCCCGCACGCTCAATCTGCCTTGCACTCTCTCTCTTTCTCTACTTTTGTTTGTCTCTCGTAGGTGGATGGGGTTTCTACACGGGGCATTTCTGTAAGAAATTAGCGGTGCCGAGACACAGGCTCAAAAGAAAGCCGTGTACGGCGATAGTCGCTGCTTCCTCGGGCAGAAATCTCGCTGGAGCCCAGCACAGCGGTCTCGAGCACGCAGTTCGCTTTCAGACACACAGCTTTCGCCTCCTCTCCCATCTCTCCTCTATTTCCCCCCTCTCCTCTCGCTCTCTTTCTGTTCCTCGTAGAGAAGCGCTTTAATAAAGTCACATAAGTGATTGAAATTAACATAAATCATTATTAGTTATTAGGATTTGCTCTAAATTACTCCTTGAATATAACACCAAACCCCATCTGCCACTCCTGCTCTAGCGGCAATAGATTGCAGATAAAATAAATGTCCTTACCCCATTAGAATGTTCCTGTCTCTGTAGCCAAAAGCCAAACAAAAGCAATAAATACCGAGCTTTTTTCTCTCCACTATTCAGCTGTGACTGTTTTCATCAGCTCTTCCTCTAGAAAAGCTCGATCGCTGCCTGAAAATATTGCATTTTATATCACCAAAGGGCGATTAATATTGCATTAACTGTATTTAACATTTTTTAAGCGCGAGTAATCTGAAATGAGTAAGTTTCTGTTACTAAATACAGGGGATGTCAGAGCTCGTGAAAACAGCTTAAAATATCTGTATAAACAGATTATTTGTTTCGTAGTTTGTATTTTTATAATGTTATGGTATAGTGTGCTCTGTTTGAAGTAGAAGAAGCCATGCTAATGGTCTGTTTAAAGTATTCTGACACTGTCTGGAGACATCCAAGTCTCTGCCTTCATTAAATGTTTATTGTCAACACTTCAGTGAAAAAAAGTCTCGTGTAAGTGAATTTCCACTGCTGGATGCTGTCAACACTTTGTTTTATTCTGATCCGCGTGTACAAAAGTTTGTATACATTATGCTGAAGTGAAGAGAGGCAGAGATTTAGTGCGCTATAATTAGTTACCAAACAAACTTTTGTTAGTAATTCGCTTTGCATAATGACCATAATCAAGGACTAAGCTGTGTATATCGGCGCCTTGTCTTCTCCCGGCGCAGCCTGTACAAAGACGCGCTCATGTTGACATGCTGTCCTCTCGTCAAGGAACGTCTATTTAAAATAAAAAAAAGAAGGAGTTAAAAAAAAGCCCACAGCTTTTACATATTTTAGCTCTGCCTTCCACTTTTAAGTTGCTCCCTTTCATCCGGCCGAGGGATGCGCGCATGTCTCCATCCCTCCCCGGATCCAGCGCTCAGCAGCACGAAGCCCGTTCCCATCTCTGAACCCCGTTTTAGGGCGTTTTGTCTCCGCGCGGAAACGGATCTGTGCGAGCAGGAGGGTCGGGCAAATCTTCCGTTGGAGGGTAATTTTTGGGAACTGGCACGAATCAATGCGAAGTTACCATTTATCTGCAAAGCAGCAGCGTCAGTTCTAGAGTTTAATTTTGATATAAAGCCTTTTCAATACTTTGGTTCTTAGAGAGATTAGCTTTTTATGATACCAGATTTTTAAAACAATCCTCCCACTCCTCCCCTGTTTTTAAAAATAAGTGTTTCAGAACTTTCTCCTCAGTCAGTTATGTTCTGGAAGGGGAAACACCGCGCAGGGGCCGGTGGAAGTTCTGCCTTCAGGCGAACGGAAGAAAAGCAGTGCTGGGGGCAGGGAGGGCGGTGAGCACCCCGCGGCCGCGCAAATGGAGCTGAAGAGGCAAAGGCTCAAAATGCGCTCTGCTGCTCCGGAGTGCTGCCCCGCCTGTCCCCGGCCGGTGTTTCTCCTCCTGGCGATGGGCTCTCGGTGCAGAAACCTCTTTCTGCGGCTGCTGTTTTCTCGATTCCTTCAAATATATGGACGTTACATTCTATTTGAAATGAACTTTTGAGACATGGGATCCATCCATCCATCCATCCATCCATCCATCCCCATTCCCCACCCCCCCCCCCCCCCCCGTTGTATTATGATGCCAAGAGCTCTGTTCGCAGTTCTTTTACTTTGGCCCCATCTCTGCTGACCTATATATGCACCCACCTCCATTCCAATTTTCCTTCCAAACTAAGCCTCGTCCGGATTTGGAGGAGGGGGTTGTAAAGAAGGAAAAGAAATGTTTCCCAAAAGCAGATAGGGGAGGAGGAAGAAGGGGAAGGGAGGGGGGTCGTGCAGCATGCCTCCCATCAAGCTGTCTTGACAACAATTACTAAAGTTTTTAATTAGCTTCTTGTTATAATTCATTTTATTAATTTTCCAAATCTCAGTGCATGAATTATTCAGGGCGGCTCCGTAATGGTGTTTGCTACAGCGCGGCCGCAGTGGGTGCGGGCAGTGCAGAGCCGGCAGTGCAGGGCCGGTCCGGACCTGGGTGTTCCATCAGCTCCGAAATAACGTCATTGCCGCTAATAATCGGGCTGTCTCGCAGGTGGGAGCTGGTTCCCATGCGGGTTGGAATTCTGCCGCCGATCTGTTAGAATAAATTAGGCTGCTCTCCTCTTTGTAGTCAGCAGGTAAATACAATAAGGCTTTAAAAAACAGCGCTGCCGAATACTGAGGCATAAATAACTGGAGGGACTGAGAATCGTTTGGGAAACACCAGCGCAGCGCGGGGCAGCGGCGGTGTACCGAGTTCTGTGCCATCGGGTCCGTCCGAGTTACAGCAATTAGCTCTGGACAGACCTATCCCTGGCTCGGAGGAAGGGGCACGCGTCGGGCCGTGCTGCGGAGGCTCCACTCCTTTCTGGGGAGCTCCGGACTTGTTGAAGCGGGGCCGAATTAGCCTTAGTACCGCAGGAGAACAAAAATCAATACGGCCGTGGCAGTGGGTGTCTTTTACTCACTTATGACGGCCTAATCTAAGTTGAAAGCGTAGCGGAGGAGGCATTCCGGAAGCCGGGCCGGCTCTTAAGGCATCGCGGCGGGGCGAGGGGCGGCGGGATCATCCGCGGCGTGAGGAGGATTCGAACCCGCGGCTCTGGGAGCGCAGCGCTCCGCAAAGCGGCGGCTGCGCCTGCGGGGGTTGAGCAGCAGCACCCGTGCAGAGCTCGGCCTTAATTTTGTTTCCCGGGAGCCAAAGTTTTAGCCACCACAAGCCCCGTCCCTACGAACATGCCTATACGCCATTTTCTTTTTGGAATTTTATTTCCTGAAATATTTGCAGCGAGGCGTTTTTTTTAAAGGTCTCATCAGTATTTCGTGGGTTTTTCTTCTTTCTTTCTTTCTTTCTTT
The DNA here is from genome assembly GCF_905368555.1 of Meleagris gallopavo. Taxonomy (NCBI): domain Eukaryota; kingdom Metazoa; phylum Chordata; class Aves; order Galliformes; family Phasianidae; genus Meleagris; species Meleagris gallopavo. Next base: position 151,154,091 of record NC_139404.1, on the reverse strand, counting down.
CTTTCTTTCTTCTTTCTTTCTTTCTTTCTTTCTTTTCTTTTCTTTCTTTCTTTCTTTCTTTCTTTCTTTCTTTTCTTTCTTTCTTTCTTTCTTTCTTTCTTTCTTTCTTTCTTTCTTTCTTTCTTTCTTTCTTTCTTTTCTTTCTTATTTAATGAAACATTCAGATTGATCCGACAAAAGCAGAGCATTCTGGTTTTGCACAGTTTCCTACTGTGAGAAATAGGAAACTCTGCAAAGCTTTTATTTTCACGATCTGTTTTATTCACATATTATTTCTCCTTTGTACCGGATAAGGACTGTAGCAATTACAAAACAAAACAAAACAAAACAAAACTCCTTCACTTTTCGGTACGTACATTGCTCAGCACCGTGTATACAAATGTGGCATCGCTCGTAACAGTGTAATTCTCTGGGGCAGATGGAAAAAATAAAACAAAAGGGAAAAAAAAAAAAAAAGCAAGGTTTGTAATTAATTTTATTTGTTCATTCCTGACTCTCCAAAAAAATGATACCCGGTAGTACTTTTCTATAAAATAATATTTTTACAAATGCGTTTATTAAAAATCCCGATGACATTTCGAATTAACAACAACAGAAAGAGGTCGATTCCGGTGGACGAGATCTATGCTTTTTAAAAATACCCTCAGTGCTCAATATTATAACATCAACAGTTGTCCAAAATCACAGCTCTTTTATTTATTTTTCTTTATCATTCTGTTCCGAACATCACGTGTCTCCATTCACAGATTTACCGGCGAAATGAAAAAAAAAAAAAAAAAGATTTGGCTAAAACGTGCCTTCTGCGGGCACCCCTCCATCCCGGCCGTTGCGCGGCGTTGCCGTCGGGTCCGCTCGGGCGCAGCGCAGCGCTGTGGGCGCGGGGCGGTAGGTGGCATCGTCCTGCGCGCTCCCGGCGGGCGGGCGGCCCCGTAGGCGCGTACAGCGCGAGATCAGCTCGGGATTCTCGCCTTTATTAACCCCAAACAAAAATAAAGCATTTCGTTACATCGTTCAGTGCAATTAGGCCCGTCGGAACAACGCGTCGCCTGAAACCACCCACGCTTCCCTTCTCTATACATTTTTTTTTTTCTTTTTTCTTTTTCTTTTTTTTTCTTTTTTCTTTTTCTTTCTTTTTTTTTTTTTGCAGGTGCATAATCCTTTCCAGTGAACCGAAAAGAAATAGTTCAGAAGTCCCTCTTAAATTTTTCTTTTTTTTTTTTAACTTCGATTTATATTCTGCAGTTATAGAATAAACTCCAAGAAACACACGCAGCTAATTAATATATAGTTCATTTTATTCGGAGCACCGATTTTCACATAAGAGCTATCTCAAAGTAAGGATTTCTGGATTTAGCAGAAAAATACATCTCTCACTATTTTCTTTTTGGTAGAATTACTCCCATCGGCCCACGGCCGTACCTTCAATTTAGCAGCCGTGTCTCAGAAATACTATTATTATGATTATTTTTTCAATGCACCCAATAATAACAACTATTCTGTTTCCACGTTTGTTCTATGTGTAAGTATGCTGGGACGCATCTCCCCGTTGTATTTTGGCATACGGAAGTACTTCTGATAGAAATGAAAGAAACAGAGTAAGGACACAACCAAGGAGAAAGCTCAGCAGACGCACATGGACAGCGTATTCGTGAGACATCTCAGGATCCACACGTGGTTGCAGTTTGTAACCTTTTTGTTTGTTTGTTTGTTTTCTGTGCATTAAAGAAAATATTTACAATCGTCTTTCTTCTCTCCCTCTCTCTCTCTCTCTCTCTCTTTTTTTTTTTTCTATTTTTTTTTTTTCCCCCTCTTTTAAATCTAAATACAAGAACGTGACAAGAATGTTGGTGTCCCCGGTGAAAACAGGCAGTCAGACTGTGAGATCACACCATCCACAAAGGTTCTACCAGACGCTATTCTAGTTAGTGCTCAGTTTCAGAATGCATAGAATGTTTGCGCTGCAAACAATGATACACCAAATCATAATAATTATATTAATATTAATCATCATCATAATAAAATAAATAGTTAAATAAATAAATAAATAACGCCGAAGCTCCGTCACGGCTCTCTCTGTGCCTTGTTTCCTCTTTTCCTCGTTCGGGGGCATGCACGATTTCAGGCTATTGTTTGTTTTGTTTTAAATGGGGAGGGACGGGGTGCGTGCATGTGTGTGGCGGAGGGAGAGGAGGGGGTTGTTTTCAGGGATTCTTGCCTACTCAGATGCAAGCAACCAGCCCCTGTCCCGGTTCCTGCGCTCAGTTCTACCTAACGAGGTCTGACCGTTTCGTTTTATTTTACTTTTTCAATCGCGTAACCCTGCACCCTGACTATTAGTGTCAGCATCGGGATTGCAGAATACTACGGCCTGCAATCCGGGAGGCTGTCACAGTGCAAACCGACCCCCCTCCCCTCCCCCCTCCCCGGCACACACACACCCAAAGCCCATCCCCTACCCAACGGTTGTTACTCTCATTTTGGACTTTTCAGCCCAAATTCTGCTGTTTCTTTTGCCCGCAGCCCCTCGGAAACAAGTGCCACTCTGCCCCCTCTTTTCCCCCCGTCTCACCCATCCGATGCGATTGCCCCCAAACCCCTACAGCATTCCAGGGCCGTCCCTGACCCAACGCAGTGGGACCGAATGGGAGCAGAGGGAGGGGGCCGACAGAACCACGGCCGCACGGAGCTGCGCTCAACCCGCGAATGGACCTCCGACCCGCTCCCCTTCAATCCCACCCTCGCAGCCCTATCCCATAGGGACCGGAGCCGGGGGCGGGCGGTGCAGGGAGAGAGGAACCGCACAGAGGGGGGAACTGCACAAAGGGGCGCGGCGGCTCTCAGCTCTCAGCACAGACAGAGCCGTGGGAAAAGCCTCGCGAAAAAGCGCATTCAAGGAAAATAAATAAATAAATAAATAAATAAATAAACAAAAATAAAAATAAAAATAAATCCAAACCCACTAAATCCACCCCCGACCCAACCGGCCCTCCCCTCCCCACCAAAGCACCGCCGTCCTCATCTCTCAAGCAAAGGGAAAAGGGAAAGAAACCAAAGTAATGAAAAGAGGCCCAAACCAAAGCAAACGTAGCATCGTCACCGACAGTTCCACCCTCGGGTCGTGGCTCGGTTTTGTTTTCCTGCTGAAAGCTGGGACTCAGTGCCGGGTTCGTGGTTGCTGCGGTACCGTCGGTGCGCGGCGGTGCTGTTCCTTCTGCCGGGGCGGGGAAGGGGGGGGAGTAGGGAAGGGGGCAGAGGGGAAGGGGCTGCGGCCCCACGGCAGTCTCAGCCACCCCCCTCCTTCCTCTGGGGCTGTCCTGGCGCCTCTCGGTGCGAATCGTCGACGGCGCTGCCCCGCTCCCCCCCTCTGCTCCCCGCAGTCACTCCGACACCGTCCCTCGGTCCCCCCGCGCCCTCCCCCGACCCCTCCCCCTAATAAGTGGCGGAAAATTTCATCCGTTTCTGCTTCTGTCTCTGGTTGCAAAACCAAACCCGCACCACGTTCTTTTTGAGGTCCAATTTCTCGGCGATGGCAGCGATCTTCTCGGAGGAGGGCCGGGGCTGGACGGCGAAGTACGCCTCCAGGGAGCGCTTCTCCGGGGCGGCGATGGAAGTCCGCTTGCGCTTCTTCTCGCCCCCGTTGAAGAGCTCGGGCTTGTTCATTTTTTCCCGCTGGGCCCCCTCGGCCTCCTCCAGCCAGGCCTGCAGGATGGGCTTGAGGGCGATCATGTTGTTGTGCGACAGCGTCAGCGACTCGAAGCGGCAGATGGTGCTCTGGCTGAGCGAGCCCACGCCCGGGATCTTCAGGTTGGCCAGCGCCGAGCCCACGTCGGCCTGAGTCACCCCAAGCTTGATGCGGCGCTGCTTGAAGCGCTCGGCGAAGGCCTCCAGCTCCCGCGGGTCCGTGTCCGAGTCGCAGATGGAGGCCAGCCCCGCCGCTCCCACCACGGCCGCCGCCGAGGCAACCTGCCCCGCCGCGCCGTGGTGCGCGGCCACCAGCCCCGGGTGCGGCAGCCCCGACGGCATGTTCATGGCGGCCGGGTGCGAGAGGTGGCCGAGGCCGTGCATGTGCGGGTGCGGGTGCGCCGAGCTGGAGATGAGGCCGCCGCCTCCGCCGCCCCCTCCGCCGCCGCCCCCTCCGCCGCCTCCCCCGCCGCCTCCGCCGCCCGCCCCGTCGTGGCCGCCGCCGCCGCCTCCTCCGCCGGCGCCGCCGGGCATGAGCGCCAGGGAGGGCGAGGTGATGTGCTCCAGGAGGTCGCCGGGCTCCAGCGCCTGGTGGTGATGGTGGTGGTGGTGGTGGTGGTGCGCCAGGGGCACAGTGGAGGTGGAGGTGCAGGGGACGCTGTTCATGGTGTGATACGTGGCGTCCGGCTTGAAGGGGTGGCTCTTGCCCTGCGACACGGCGATGTCGACGGCGGCCAAAGCCTCGGCCCGAGCCAGCAGTGTCTCATCGAGGCTGGCGAAGAGGTTGCTCTGCAGCTGCGGGGACACAGAACAGAGCGGGGGCGGCAGGGGGCCGGGAAGAGGCGGCGGGGAAAGAGATAAGGGGCGACAGAGAGGGGACAGAGGGCGGAATGGTTGGAGGAATGCGGCGAGGGGGGAGCCGAGGACGGAGCAGTGAGGGGAGCGGGATGGACAGGGGAAGGGGAAGAAATAAATGTAAGAAATAAAAGGGGGAAAGGAAGGAGAGAAAGGAGAAGAAACGGATCTGTAACTCTCAGCCAGGAACGGTGCCACGCACGCACCGCGCACTCCCTCGCAGAGGCCGAGTGATAGAAAAGAACGCGGAGAGCGGCTGAAGTCGGAGCGCCGCGCGAACGCCGCTTTCAAAAAAGATCACAGCGCTCCGATGATTGCAGGGGAAGACATGAAAAAAACATTAAGCGCCGCTTGTCAGAATGTGCCTCGCAGCGGTTTTTTTATTAATGCACATACACAGACATGCAGCAACCAGGAGAGAGAGGGGAACGGGGGGTGGGGGGGGGAGAGAGAGACAGAAAGAGAGAGAAGGAAGGAAGGAGAGAAAGAAGGAAGGAGAGAAAGAAGGAAGGAGAGAAAGAAGGAAGGAGAGAAAGAGGAGAGGAGAAAAAGAGGAGAGGAGAGAAGGAGGCAAGGGGAGCCGGAGCCGCCCGTCCCTTACCGGCGGCGTTGGCAAACACGCTCTCCGGATCGCTTCCGAGCTGGAGTGCAGCGAGGGGTACTTGTGCTCAGGTAGGGTGGGATGCATGGCAAAATGCGGCTGCTTGCTGTTCATCGACATCATCTTGAAGGCTTGGCATGTAAATCCACAAACACTCCTCAAGTAGGGCGAAAAGTGCTCTCCGGCGCTCTGCCCTCTCCCTCCCGCCGGAGGCAGCCGCCCGGGGCCGGGCCGGGCTGCGCTGGGCTGGGCGGGCGGTGAGGCTCCCTCCGGCCCCCGCCGCTCACTCCGCTGCCTGCCGCTGCCCGGCGCCGGGCGCGCTGCGCTGCGCTCTGCGCGCACCTGAGCCCCGCATCCCGTGGCTACAGCCGGGCGGGCTCTCGCGAGAGCGCGGCGGCTGCGGCTTTGACAGGCATCAGCTGTCTCCCCCCCTTCCTCCTCCTCCTCCTCCTCCTCCTCCTTCTCCTTCTCCTCCTCCTCCTCTCCCGCCTCCCCTCTCCGCACCTCTCGCAGCGCGCACAGATCGCCGGGGCAGGCGCGGGGCGGCTCTCAGAGCGGCCGCACCTGTGGCTGTCCCGGCCCCGCGCAGCCTCGCCAATGTTCCCCCGTCCGTGGCCGATGTCCGTGCTGAGACCCCCCCCCACTTTCGGCCTTGCCCCGTTACCTCCCCATTGTTAGCGGCTTCTTCCAGAATAACCCCGGTGACGGACACTGGTTTGAGGCACTCAGGGGCTATCGGTTCCCACACAGTTCCTCCCCCTCATCTCCCCCCCACAGTCTACTGGAATTGTGCATTTCCCTTCCGCTCCCGTGCGAGGAAAGTTTGCTCTGCGTGGCAGTCACCAACGAAATTGCTAATTCTTCCTTTCCTTCTTTTTGTCCTCTGCCCTTCTTCCTTTTTTTTTTCTTTTTTTTTTTTTCCTTTCCCTCCATTTTTCCAACTCTTTTTCTTTCTTCCTCCCTCCCCCTCTTCCTTCCTTCCTTCCTTCCTTCCTTCCTTCCTTCCTTCCTTCCTTCCTTCCTTCCTTCCTTCCTTCCTTCCTTCCTTCCTTCCTTCCTTCCTTCCTTCTTTCCTTCCTTCCTTCCTTCTTTCCTTCCTTCCTCTCTCCCCCTCTCCCTCCCTCCCTCCTTCCCTCCTTTCCTCCCTTCCTTTTTCTCTTTTTTCTCCTTTTCTTTTTTTCCTTTTTCCCCTTTCCCTTTTCCCTTTTATTTCCTTTCTTTCTCTCTTCCTCTTCCCTCCCCTCTTCCCCTCTCTTCCCATCTCTTCCTCTCCCATTTGCCACAGGGATGTTGATTCCCTCTCACACAGTTCCAAACTGAATAAAAAGGAGAAGTGCTTTGGGGAACGAATCCTTCCCTCCTTCCCTTGCTCCTCTCTCTCTCCGTGGCTCATCGAATACTTTTGCACCCAAATGAAACGCTTCAGGAAGGACAGTGGAGTTAGGAACCCGCGGCTGTTCTGTGAGCGCTCTTTGGGGCCATTGCCCTGCTTTAGAGCGGTTTTTCCCTTCTAGCTTCCTTATGGACCCGAAGATCCTCGGAGGCAAAGCTGAGGATGGTCTTCGGAGCATCCGGGGACGGCTCTGCCTCTCCGGAACGCGGTGACGGGGGGCACGGCGCAACCCGAGAGGAGCCCGCAGCCGTCCCGGTGTGTCCTTCCGCAGCCCCCCCGCAGCCAGGAGGAACGAGCACAAGCTGCAGGGGGGCTCCGGCATTGCTGCTGCTCCGATGATGCTCGGGGATGAACGACGTGGCATCGAGACACCGCTGTGGCGGAGGTGGGCTCTCTCGATTTACAGACGCCCTCCACCCCTCGGGTCGCAGCGGGATCCCTCCCTGTTCACTCCCTCGGGCTTCGGGGTTGGGGCCGGCCGCTGCCGCAGCGTTGGGGACTTGGTGTCAGCTTCTTCCCTGACAGATCTTAAACAGCGCGGGAGGAAAAGGCAGAGGGCAAGGGGAAGAGGGGGATGGAGGGGATTACTCTATGTTATGAGTTCAGACAGCGCTTACTCTGCTTTCTCGGCACTCCAAACCCTAGAGGAAAAACTTTCCTTGGGACACATCTGTTATTATTACTATCACCGAAGCGCTAACGTGGAGCAACGCTTTATATATCCTTCCCTAGATCCTCTTCGTGTCCGTTCTCCGGGGGCCCCACCCAGCCCCGTGCTGATGGGCATAGCCCGAGCGCCAAGCTGGGGGGATGGAAGCACTGCGGCCCTGACACGGTGGGTCGGAGGGGTGAGGGCACAGAGACACATAAAGAGACACATACATACTCACATATACATGTACATATATACCCACATACATGCACACACATACGTGCAGATCTATATAGACACATGTATACATATACACACATATACATACATATATACACTCATACATGTACACAAAATGTATACACACGTATATACACATAATGTAGTTATGTGCCTCCCACAGTTTTCTCTTGCTTCAGATGCAGGAAATGGGTGCATTTCCCCAATGGACTGTGCTGCCCACCTCGAGAAGGCACCAAAGCAGTCCCTTATGGCCACAGTGAAACCATTTGTAAATTAATCACTGTAATGCATTGCGTTTGGGTTTCCTTTTCAGGATTCCCTGAAGATGGGTAGACGGATGGTCTAGATAGAATTAGCAGTCTTTTCCAACCTTAATGATTACATGATTCTATCAGTATAAGTATACTGCGCCCGACGAAGTATCTGCACCTGACCACTGATTGCCATACATCCCGGCTTTTCCACGGAGTCGCCATGAGGCTCATAGGACCCTGCTCTGACCCTCCCTGGCGCTTTATTCCACCCAGCATTGCTTTGTGGCAGTGTTTTCCTGCCCCGTGTATCAGAGGGAGCATGGACAGAATGCCTCAGCACAGTCCACAGAAAGTCAATATCCCACTCAGCACCAGCTGAGTTTTTCCTTTCTAAAGGGGAAAAAACTCAGCTGTTTTCCCTTTAGATGGGAAAAAGAAAAAGAAAAAAAAAAAAAAGAAAAAAAAAACCTTCAGAAGGAAAAAAAAAAATAACCCTTTGGGTGAATGCGCAAAAAGTATTTCCATGTCCTAATGAAGACTTTCCCTACATCAGCAAAGAGCCGCTAATTACCGCGGTGCGCGCTGCAATCACCGCGGCCGCAGCCAAAGTGTAGAACGGTGTCCTATGAAAAATTGAAACGCACCGAGCTGCTGGGCGTCCCGGGGCGGTCCGCCGCATCTCTGTTCGGAAAGTTGCGGAGGGGTCCGCAGGAAAGCAGCGCTCTGATGACAAAGTTTCTTCTCGGCGCTTCTTGCAGGCGAGAAGCGCCCCCGGCATCGCACTCCGCAGCCCACAGCCGCTCTCGGCCCCTGGGGGACGCCGGGGGCTTCGGGAGGCCCCGTCCCGCTGTGCTCGGAGCGGGCACGGAGTCTCCTCTCCCCGTCCTCCCAACCCCCCCGACTCGAATCCAAGCACGTAGCGAGGGGCTGGGAAGCGGTTGCCTTGTCATGTAACACATTGCCCTGATTTATTATAAAATTTTAACGAAATCATGCATATTTTAACAGCCTTTAATCACTGCATGAAAATTTAATTCATGAACTGTAGCGCGTTTAAATAAATGAAGTGTTAATTCATTAGGATTAATTAATTTGTTAAAGGATTGTGTGCAAGGTTAAGGTGGGAGAAAAACTCTTTGTTGGTTTCGCGTCTTAATCACCGGGGTTTGTTAACAGAGACGGGGGAAAACGTATGGCGGAGGGGGGGATGATGCCTGCGGGGCGGAGGAGCCCGGGCAGGGCAGGACCCAGAGCGGGGAGGGACCCGCCGAGCCCGGGCGTCGTCCGCCGGGTGCGAAGGAGCCCGGCGGAGCCGGAGGCGGCCGGCCCGGTTCCGGCGGCAGCGCTCCCCTCCCGAAATGCCTCTCATCATTTGCGGTGGGGTGAGTGACCCAATGGTGCTTCCAGGAGGCAGGCCCAAGAAAGGGACAGGGATCATTCTTACCCGAGCCGGGTCTCCTGGATCCCCTTTGGCACCTGATGGCTGGGCTGAGGAACAGCGGGTGCTGTCCGAGGTTTTGACGGCACCGATTTGGCTTCCTTGAAAAGCACAACGCAGACAGCAACTCCCTAACCTGTATGAGTATTAGAGACAGCACTCCCTAGCAAGAAAAGCCGAAAACGTAGTAAACTTTTCTTTTCAGCCCAGCTTCATCCTCAACTACTACAACCATGATGGCAACCATGAGGCTCAGGCATACTGTCCCCTCCACCTTCTCTTTTTGGTTTTCTGTCCTTCAACTGATGGAGGTGGCTAGATAATGTCTTGATCTTGGGCTGCAAAGATGGGAGACGTGGCACTCTTCAGATCAGGTCCCACAGGCACGGGAGTGTCCTTTCCTGGATCCCAGCCTGCAGCTTGCCACAGAGATATCAGGATGCAAGGGACTAAGGACAAGACCTGGATGAACAGCTGGAGGGAATCACTCATCATCATGTTGCCCAGAGAAGCTGTGGATGCCCCATCCCTGGAAGCGTTCAAGACCAGCCTGGATGGGGCCCTGGGTAGTTTGATCCGATGGGTGGCAGCCACTAGTTGGAGCTCAATGATCTTTAAAGTCCTGTCCAACCAAAGCAATTCTGTGATTCTGTGATCACCTTTGGCTGCAGGTGTTCTTCAGAATAACTCTGAGTGCCCATAAATAGTTACCTTAGTGCCACTTCTCTTGTCTTCCAAACCTGGATAAGGGAGAAGCTTGAGTATACTCACGTGGTGCCATTCTACACCACAAGCAGCAAGGAGGGAGTGTCGACTTTACATTTTGCATCACATTTATCTAAGCCACAGTACGGAGGAGGTGTGCAAAGGTTTTTCCAAGCCTATGGCTGATGAGAGGCAGAATTATTTTATAGCAGCAGCAACACACTTAAAGGCTGCCCAAGAGTTTATATGATCTAGTTGACTCAAATTGCCTTTAAATTAAATTTGGTGAGAGAGACAACTATAAAATGAAGAAGTGGGATGCAAGTGAGCTCACCTTGTATTGTGTATACAAGATACACATCCCTCTCCTCCCCCATTTTTTAGGAGATATTTTTAAAAGTGCCAACAAAACATAGAAAAAAACCATACACAGAATCAATCAGTATTTAGTGCTGATGGGTAGAATCACTGTAGCAGCCTTTCATAGAAGGAGGCAAGGGCAAGCAGACAGGGGCTCTCACAAGGCCTTCAGGGAATCGTGGGGGAACAGGTCACCTGCCAGACAGCCTGTAGGTAAATCTGCCTGCCAAGAAGTGAAAATTCGACGCTTGCGTTCCTGCTGTTGGGTGTAACCCAACTGATTTCACTGGCAATGAACTGAGCCTGGTAGCAATCTCACTCTCCTGTACTATCAGTACCTTGGAGAGCGTTCTTCTATTTTAAGGCCTGCAAGTTGCTTGGTATTTAGTACAGGAAGTATAACTAGATCAAGTAAAAAATTTTACAAGCTATTTAATATCATTAGACATCATCACTTTTGAAAAATCTACTGTCTAAATCAAAATTGTAATAGTTAAGTTTTAGATCTTGTATATTCCAAGTCTACATTACTAGATAACTACATAACTACATAACTGCCATAAAAAATTAACAGCGATGAACTCTTTTATTCAGAGAACATGGTAAGTACAGCAAGAAATTAAGGAAGTACAGCACTGACAGAATGCAACCTAGATAAGTTTAACCCCACATATGGCTAACAAATTTGTAACTGAAGAAACCCTATTAAATTTTTAAACTGAAAGAGGGTAGATTTAGACTGGGTGCAAAGAAGAAATGTTTCACGTTGAGGGTTGCCCAGAGAAGTAGTGGATGCCCCATCAAGGTCAGATTGGAGGAGGCTCTAAGAAATCTGATCTAGTGAAAGGTGCCCCTGCTCATGGCAAGGGAGATCAAACTGGATGGTTTTCAAGGATCTCCTCCAATTCAACCCAACTCACGCTATAATTACATATAAATAATTTTTTAAAGTTGTTATGGCATAATTTACTTCTCCAAACTTTAAGCCAAAAGGAATACAACCTACATTAACTAAATAAATGCAGAATCTAGGAATCAGAGGGCTGGAGTACCTCCTCCACGAAGACAGGCTGAGGGAGCTGGGCTTGTTCAGCCGAGAGAAGAGAAGGCTGTAGAGTAACTCCATTGCAGTCTTCCAGTATTTAAAGGGGGAATCAACTTTTTAGAAGGGTTGACAGTGATAGGACAAGAGTGAATGGTTTTAAACTCAGGGAGGGAAGGTTTAGATAGGATGTCAAGGGGAAGTTCTTTATAGAGGGAGTGGTGAGGTACTGGAACAGGCTGTCCAGTGAGGGTGTGGATGCTCAGTTCCTGGAGATGTTGAAGACAAAGTTGGATGGGGCCATGAGCAGCCTGGTCTAGTACCAGTACTGGAGGTTGGCGGCCCTGCCTGTCGCACGGGATTGGAACTTGATGGTCCTTGGGGTCCCTTCCAACCTAGCCATTCCATGATTCTATGAATCTACAGCTGAGTGGCTGTTTTGATGACACACAAAAGCATTGAACAATTGATCAAGGCAAAACTAAAATACATTAATTCACACTGTTCCAGCTTTCAAAGTCATAAAACATGAACTCCTACTTACAGCACTGGATGCAGTCACAGCCTACTGAGTGCATTTGTGGTTGAGACTTAAGACTAAGACAAAGCTTGTAAAGGGCTACTACACCCAAATATACCATCTCTTGTCACAATGTAGGTTACCAGCCCCAGCACTTGCCTTGAAACATCTCTTTTTAATCATGCTTGAGAATGAGATAAAAGTTTATGATCTTGATCTTCAGCATTTTTTCTTCAGCCTTAGGCCCTCTTTTTTTCCCTTTTATTCAGGCAAAGTTCATAATGAAGGGCAAGCCTGTAAGATGTGTTCCTTTCCAAAGAGCTAAGAGAGAGCACTAGAAAACCTTTACTGAAACTTGATTTAATGTACAAAACATCAGTTGTATTCACGTTCTTATCACTGAAAACTACTTGTGTATCAGACGTGTACTGGAGTAAGCCACACAAATACATCTCCACTAACCAATGAACCAATACACCAATACAGTGGCCTTAATATGTAATTTGATTACTTAGCAATATGAGGATATTTTAAAAAGGTATTTGAGACACTCTCATCTCTTCTCTGGAAGGGTTAAACCAAGGCTGCATTTTTTGACTTAGTAAAACTACTCAAAGCAAGCAGCAGCTCATGTTCAGATAGTCTACTACAGTAGCTCTCCTACTTCCAAAAAAAACCAAAAATGAAAGCCTAAGTGAAAAATGAATGACTAAACTTTAATCTTTGAAGATGAAACTTCAGGTGGCTTACTGAAAATAGCATAGGGAAGCACAGTGCCATATTACGTTACCATGACAGGAGACTCATAAGTATGGCCCAAACAATGATTTTTTGTTAGTTTAAAAAAAAACAAAAACAACACAATCCAACCCATCTAGAATGAACATACCAGTTGCATAAACCCATGCACACATTACAGTGTGAAATGTAATTCTTGTTCAAACTGCTTAACTTTGCAAAAACTGAGCCAGACAGAGTCTATTGAAATTCTCCAGTTGACTATCACTCTCTTCAAGGGGACAAAAGACAGCGTATGGATTTTTCATATCACGTGTATTGACGAATCAAGGATTTTTACTTGTAAAAAAATGCCATCAGAGGCCTACACAAAAAGAAAAATGGAATCTTAAATATGCCCTTGAAAAAAATTTAAAAAGTCCACCACCACCTCCCCACAAAAAAACAAACCAACAACAACAAAATAACCACAAAAAAAAAAAAAAAAAAAAAAACAAAAACCCACCAAACAAAATGACAAAAACCCCTTAAAACACAATAATGCAAAAAAACCAATTTTGCTCTGCTGCTTAATTAGGTCTCCTGCCTGTAGTAGGCCATCACATTATGTTGACCTATGCAATACTTTATGGAAGAGTCACCTCCAGAGAGGCTGAAAGCCATTTCCATCAACTGTATTGATGTTGACACTAGAATGGTAATACATCTAAAAAGGAGGAAAAAGAGAGATTTTATTTTTTGTGAACAAGCTTATACTTATATTTAATAAAACTCAGGTATCTTCCAAGGGAAAAAAAAAAAAAAAAAAGTTTTCCAATTCCTTTTTTTCCTTTTTGCTAATCCTACATTTGAGAGACAACATCAAGGATTACAGTGCTTATAACATGTTTTATTCAATTCACATAGAAAAGCATGCAGTATTAATGTAAAATGGTACAGTATTAATGTAAAATGTTCAGTGCACATTAGATAAACAAGTCATTAGCATACAAACCCATTTTTATGGTCTACGCAGGCATACTGAACACATTTAGAATAACAACCCTTTTTGGGAACTAAATTAAAAATTGTGCTTAACTTCAAAAAACACAAGCCATATTTGCAGTGTTAAAGAAGCGATGTTTTCTCACTGAACTAGTGTAACCCTGAAACGAAAAAGGCTACTACCTTATACTTACAAAGGTAAAACAAGAGTTCTGGTACAGTACAGTGCCATGAAACAATCTAAGCAGCGAGATTTCCTCTTTGAGGTAAGTTTTATGGCAAAACTGACATTGTTTTATAGCAATTTCATGAATCCATAGGATATATAGCCAGTAGCTGCCTTGCACACACAAAATGTAATCTTCAGGAAAGGAAAATGTAACCTTTAAAGCAAGTTCTTACATAAATGACTGATTTGACAGGATCACTTAAAACTGTCCTGCTCAAGGGAGCCATACACTGTGCTAGCAACTGGAAGATCATGAAACTTGAGAATTCAGAAGAAAAAAAACACACCACAAAAATTCCAAATAAACAAAATGTTCCAGCCAAAGAAGAGAAACTGGAATGGTTCTTCCCTAGGAAAGAGTTTGTAATGGGCAATGGAATGTTCGGTTTTCATTCAGTCAGAAGAAAGCAGGATCAGACTCCAGGGAAATCATTAAAAAAAGCAAGTTCACTTGGTAAATATTAAACATTTGCAGATTGATGACTTTGAGCCACGTTGGATTTCCACACAGAATCAGTTTTTGGTAGTTTTTGATGGACTAGCACTGGAAAGGCTGCTCTGAATTTTCCTCTTGGTCGACTGACTGGCATTTTTATTTTTCTTTTCAGCAATAAAGGAAGGCACCCAAGGAGGATTAAGTTGATTGTGTAGGTCAGATGACATCTTTAAAAAGCATGATCCAAACTTTTGTTCCTCAAACAGCCTCTGTGAGTTACTGAATAGCAGGCTCTGGGAAAACTCTCTTTGAAACAAATAGTTTGGAGGTTTGATTTCACTAGCTACTACATTTTGGCCTGTAAATAATGGAAAGTGGTCATTCACATCTAGTCTAGATGGGGATAGGACGGAAAACATGGCAGGTTTCCATCCAGTTCTGTCAACTGATAGATCGCTTGTTTCTGAGCACTTCATACTCTGTTCTTCATTCATCCCTTCCAATTTCTTCTCAGCTTCATCCAGAAGCTTAGAGCCCTCTGCTGACTTCGAAGAATTATCAAGATCAGAGGACTTAAAATTATAGCATGGACTCTTGCTATTGTCTGATTCAGACATCATCGAGTCCAACTCAGAAATTTTATCAAGGTAGGCAGCATCCATAGATGCCTCACTGGAGGTTCTTGTGCGGTTCATTTCTGAAGAGCAGAGAGTATGTAACCTTTTAGGCAAGCATGAACTTGTTTTATCACTGGACTTTGCTGATGATTCATCTGACTGACCAGCTGCTGAATTTTGAGCTGATTCATCAAAATCTAAGTTCTCTGTGAACCTAGTTGGGCCAGTGCCCCAAAAACCTGATTTTCCCACAGAAAAGCAATTTAGCTTCTTTTCACTGCTTGTGCTGTGTTCTCGAGAATCTTTGCTGCAGTCATCTGAAGTGTCACAAAACTCTTCAAATTTCAGCTTTCTCAAGAATGTTGACGTTTTTTCCATGTTTTCTTTTCCATCGGGAGTGTTCAAGTGAAGGCGACTAAGGGACAGAAAAGGAGTGCATGGTGCTGGAAGATCATAAAGTTCCTCATCCTTATATGGGATACATTCCTCAATTTTATTCCACTGCTGTTCTAAGCAAGTATCCATACTTGTACTATTTTCATCCAAATGGACTCCCTGACATCCTGGAAATAATTCTTTCTTTGGGATACTCTGGGTGTTTGAGCCATTTGAACCATCCTGACTCAAAGAGCTTGAACATGTTCCACTATCTGCTAGCTGTTCAAGACTGTCAGGACTCTGGCTGGTAGTCACAGCTTTCTTCTCCTCAACCTGGGTTTTCAAACATGTAGTATCTTCACTGCTCTCAGTTCCTTTAGCATCTACAGAAAGTGCTTGTTCACTAACAGCACTTATGGTCTGAGTTCCTTCACCTGCACTTTTCAGCTGTAAAAGCTGACACTCCATTTCCTCTATATACTTATCACTTCTTTCCAGTGCCTTTTTTAGACGGTTCATTTCACGTTCGCTTTGTTCTACTTTGGACTGAAGCGCAGCTATGGTAAACCTACCAAACCTGTAAGAAAAAGAAGGGAAAAAAAAAGCATTAAGTTGGAAAAAGACGTGGTGCTTTTCTATTGTGTTAATTTGAAAACAAAAGCGACAGTTTCAGTTCTCAGCTAATCACAAAACAAAATAAATAAATCAGCATATGTAATGTATAGGTTGCAGTGAATACCTGAGAAGCCAGAATTAAACTATTAGTAGTAGTAAGGTAATAACAAGCAGATTACCCTTCCAGGGGCTGGTTCCATCAATTCAACTCAAATATGCATGAAGAATTATCCCCTAAAACAATGGCAAAGATTTATGATAACATTTGAACAGTGGTCCACATCTTGAAATATTTACATTCAATCATTTTCCTGCAGTACAGCAGTGTTTTACAATACAATTCCTACACAATGTCACCTTGTCAAATACAAAATGCCAATATAAAATTCAGGAATAGAACTAGTCATTTGAGGTGGTTTAAATACTTATGCAGAACATTTCAATTATATTCTTATTACATATACAGCTTCTCTTCAGCCACCGCATGGATGGTACTTGTGCTTACATCAGAGCTATTTCGCTTTTTCTTCAGATTTTACAGCTGAAACGATCTAATTTCTTCCTCAACTCCAGTACAAAAGAAGTGCCACTTGTGGTTTGTTAAAATTGTATGTTTGTGGGGCTTCCAGCTTGAGCACATTTTGAACTGCAAGGATACAGACCTATCTTCATCCCCATCCTCCACCAGCTTTCAAGCCTGACCTTCCCCAGAGGGCAGGTGAAGGTTTCAGCTATATGCCCTGACTAATTCTAACCTGTCACTGACAGGTGGGCACCAGGGAATTTCCTGCTCCATCCAAGGCTTTCAATCTACCGAAAGGTAAAACAATTAAAGTTCTGGTATTATTAGGAAGGTGGAAAGGACCTGCAGCCACCCTAAAACTCTGCCACACATGGTTTTATATCACAAGTAAATGACAATTCTCGATTTTGGCTTATTATTCACTTTCTGCCTTGCAGATCCACGTCACTGCAGAGCTTTACATTCACTCTTCCAGCACAAAGACTGTTTCCACCCCATTTCTTTGTCTGTCTGTACTTCCTTAGGAATCATTCAGTAACAGGGAATTCCCACTCCATTTTCCCACAAACTTCCTAATTCTACTTTTGTACACTTTCATTAAATGTTCTCACTATATACCATCAAGGTATGAAGGAAGCATATGTGTGGCCAATGATTATGCTGGTGAAATATCCGTAAATCCTAGCATGCACTTCCAGCAAGGAACTAAACTCAGTATAAAGCAGCAGGAGACTGCTCTGTGTTGACAACTGCAATGTGGTCACACCAAAAGTGAGAGAAAGGAATAGGAGCATCACAAGCCCTGAACAAGTTGGGCATGAGCAACCAGATCTATTGATGTATTTCACCGTTCAGTTACTTCTGCATATTTAAAGGACTTAATGGTAGTAAAGATTGCACCACAGTCTACATAATTTCTTTCACAGAACTGCTAGTAGTCCACTTTTATAATCAAAGCAGTCTAAATTCCACGTAGGTTTGGTATTACTCACTACTGTGTAGATACAAAAGCGCAAGGTAGCAGTTCACTGTTTGGAATAAGAGCGCTGAAGTGGCAAGAATTTTTCTGCCAAAACAACTCACTTGATGGGAACTTGTATCAAGGCAAGTTACCACAAATTAGCTCTGGTCAATTACCACTGTCTTCACAAAAATGAAAGTAGCCCATCTCTCTTCTGCTCAATCTATGTGTAACAAGTTTTCTGATTTAACTGTAACAGTTTTTCTATTTCCAGTTTCATTCAACAGGGAAATGGGAGAAAAATGGTAGAAGACTTCCTCCTTCTTCCATATGAAACCAGATAAAACAGAATCATAGAGAGTTCAGCAATGTTATACTTATATTCTCAGGTGAAGAGGAGGTTATAATGAAATAAGCATCCTCACATGCAACACACTTTGGTTTATTTCCCCCTTCAGTAAAAAGAACTCAGATTTTGGTTGAAAGTATTGTGATAGCCTCTACAGCATGACAGAGTCCGAGCAACATTCAGAAATACTTATTTTGCCTTTCTTTAACAGACTTTCTCATGCAGCCTTACAGAAATCAACTCTATATGCTGCTTAATAAAGGATACAACAATACATCATTAGTTTAAGAGCCAAGTGAGAGATGGGAAAAAATTATCATGCAGAATAAGCAGGATTTTCTGGGATCTGCTGTAACACATACTTTGACATAAAAATTAAACATGTTTACACTTATATGCATACCTGGCAATTCCTTTTTAATGGAAGAATGGTGTAATATGTTTATTTAATGCAAACAGCATTAGTGACAGCCTCAGATTTGCTTATGAAGAGGAAGCTCTTATTCTCAAGTGCAACTTTTATAACAAGTGTCTTCAGGTTAAAAAAAATACAGTATGCTGTTCAAAGCCAAATAGCATCACTAATATGTTAATTGTTGTAGAGGGATGTGCTTGGGAATTTTAGTTTTAAGAAATGGAGCATCAGACATACTGAATACAACCGTTGCAGTTAAACACCAAAGTAGTAGATGCCTTCTTGCTCCTGCTTAGAGACTTGAATGCATTTGTTTCCCAAATTTTTCAAGGACATGGATTTTTAAGAGCCACATTACAATGCACATATTTAAACCAACCACTCCAGACCAAAGGATGACAGAGGTATTCTAGTAACTGATTTGGCAGGTTGGCTCACAGCTCAGAAGTCATATTTTGCCTGAAGAAGCCAGAACCCTCTCCATCTCCTTAATGAAACCATTTTAAGCAATTTCCTCTTCTTTTCTTCTCAGATATACACTGAGCTGTGCCACAGCCCAAGCGGTACCTTGGTGATGATAACAAAATACAGAACAGTTATATGAAAATAAATGAAAATTTGGCCTGACACTTTTGATAAATTATTTTCCCCGAAAGTATCAGAATCATGCTCACACTTGGGAACAAGATAAGACATCCATCAGTAGAAGTTCAGGTATTCAACACACATGACAATGAGCCCTTTCCATTTTCTCCTGCACTGACCAAGTATTTTCAGTACTGAGGGCTTGTTCTTTAGTAATCTCTCTTAAACAGTCCACTTCTATCTCACTACATTTGTTTTAAGCACACCCTTTCTATAAAAAGCTTAAAGACCAAAGTAGTTAATGGACATTCAATGTAAATAAAAACATTTCAGTAAGAATTTAGATCTCCCCAAACGGCATCTAGTCATATTTTAAATGGCCAAAGGTCTTTTAAGTAACTGCTGGCTTCCAGTTATCTCTCTGAAGGACAGAGAAATTTCTATAGGTCCTGTATCACAACTGCCAGCCATGGACAGATGTACTGGAGATGTTTAGTGTTTGAAGTAACACTGGATGCCTAGATGAGCAACTAAACCCTGTATTTCAGGACTTTTCCTCAGTCAGTCTTCTCCTAGAAGCGTTTTAACTTAACTTGACACCATCAATAAGAAAGTTAGCAGTTTGCTCATCTACAGTGAACAAGAACTAACATAATTATAATATTTGAGCGACTGTCTTCCATTATCTCAAAGCTTCTCTCTTCATTATGTTTGAATGCTCCCGAAGACACCAATTTAGGAACAGTTTGAAAGCCTTAGTAGTCTCTCCTCATAAAAGATAAAATTTTCACAGTTGTTTCTTCTCCCAATATCCGTAAGTTTTGTGAATTCAAAGTTTTATTTTCACATATCATTGACTACTAACTGCCTGTTCAGTTTAGCCCTTAACTCCGTATGAATCAGCTTCAAACCTACACAGCTTCCCATTAACTTTTTTTCGTAAACACCTGCAGCAAACACGGTTTTCCTATATAATCATATACAAAAGACTAGGTCTGCAAAGATATCATGGCAGATGACTCTTCTGCTCTAATCACTTGATGGTCCAAAGTAGGGAACGCTCTGAGGCTCGGAAACATAAGCATCAGTCATCCTCCAAGAGAAACAAAGGCTGGGAAGTGGGTAGTGACAACATGCAGTCAAGGCTTGTCACAGACTGACATTAGGGCAATATCAGAGCGCACATCCATACCTAGTTCTATCATTTACATACAAGTTTCATTTGGATTTTGCAGTTAGGAGGGAAGTAAGAGCTAGGAAATCTGACAACAAAACATCTGTAAGCAGTATCATGTTTTACAGTCTTTCTTTTCATGTATCAGATACAGCTGGACAAGAATGAGTTCTGCAGTCACTCTCTACACCAACTACGAAAGGCCAATTGCAGCAACACCTTGACAATATCCCAGGTTATATGCAATCTCCTTAAAGCAGTGTGTAATATTTATACAGGCAAGTATGAAACAGTTACTGTTAGAAGGCAGTTTTTTTTTTTCCTAGCAAGCAAACAGTAAGAAAGGAGAGAGACCTCAAGTATTTTTCTCTGTTTCACAACTTAAACTAGAAAAATGCAGCAACAATAGAATTTGGTTCAACTGAATAAAAAGCCCTGGGTATTGTCTACTATTGCTTTCATTTTGCTGGAAAGATTGGCTCACAAAAGAAGGTATGCAACATCATCTTTAAGGAAGCATGAGGAACACTTGCTACAGCTTATTTCCTAAGCTTATAGAGGAACAAGTTTTTTGAAAATAGCCACTCCTCTGGGACAGCCAGCTTGCTGGGAAATTGAGAAAGTAACCCTGCTTTCTATTAAAGAAGATAGCACCCTGGAAGCAGATTACTAGAAGCCAACAGGCAGGCTCAGTTACATACAACCTGAATTGAATAGCTTGGCATGAGTGAAAATATTTGAACTGAATAAAAAGTAAATGTTACACAGAATGATCTTAGATTTCAGTATGTAGATACCCAAAGTCACAAACCTAGACAAGATAAACAATAAATCTGGGTAAAAGTTAAAAAAAAAAAAAAAATCAACCTAAATAAACAAAATAAAACAAAACTCCCAACGGATAATGCAACAATTTTCAGCATGTTTTTCATACTGGGATTTTAACTGGCAGAAGAAATTAAATATTTAGGAAAAAAGAATCCTAGTCTAAGAGTCTGATACAAGCTAATTTGAATCTAACCATTCATAAAATGCTCTGTACCCTAGAGCAGATGGACTTGCTATTTTCCTTCGGGTAAAAAGCAAACATTCCTTTGCCAAAAATGCTTTTAAAATCCACTGTGCTTTGCCAATTGACCTAAGAGTCCTCTATTTTAAGCAGAGTTGGAAGCAGCAGGGCTTCATCATCCTGCAAACTTAAGGTTTAGTTTTCATACTGTACCACTTTGCACCAGAAAAACAAGTGACAAAAAATCCTTGAGAGAAAGAACAAGTAAAGAGCAAGCAAGCAACCACCAAACATTCTGACTTGCTTGAGAAACGGGCGACTAACAAAGGTCCCTGATAAGAATCAGATCAAGAAACTTATCTCTATTGCTTTTCAGGTTTATATTCCAGCTATGTAATGGCTTGGTGAAAGTTTCAGCCTTCTCAACTGTTTTGCTCAAAAATTAAATTCTGGGTCTGAGAATCTATTAGCAAAACTGTTTCAGAAACAGAAAACAAAACAAAAAACAAACTGAATCAACAAACATAATCAAAAATTTTGTAAAAATCTGCCATTGCTGCATTTTTCAGTACGTTATAATGGATATGATCAAAGAAAAACAACTCAAGATTATGATAAAAGATCTCTACTGATTACTGAAAAAGGCTAAACTGTATTTTTTCCCTGTGATTCAGCCTACATTACAAAGGGATCATTCATTTGCTATCAGTGCTTCCTTTGCTATAAAGCAAAGCCTAATCAAATGATTTTAGTGACAATATTTAGCATCAGCACTATTAAGCTTATTACATCTTGGTCAAGGGGACTGAATAATGACAGAGTCTTTCCCAAACAATTAGATTCAAATTTTTGTTAGAAAGTTAGCTAGTTGTTTAAGCATGAATCCATATCTAGCAATTCAAAGCTCACTAAGAAATATGACAAACAAAAGAATGGCCATGACAGTAAATTATAATTATCTAACTTTGTAGAAGTTTTGAATTGTACTAGAGTATCATTCAGGAACTTGTCCCAAAACTTACACCTGAATACTTCTGAATAAAGTACACCAAACCCAGCTGCATTAGCAAAACATGTACCTGCAAAAAACAGTTTAGTTACAGTTATGTTGTTGGGTTCTTGTGTTAATGCTTTGAATTCTGATTTTGTAAGCAAGGTAAGTTATTACAACCGCTGTTCAGCCTGTAAAGCTTAAAGACCTCAATATTGGGTATCAAAGTTCGCCCTTAGGTCTGGTCTCAATATTGACTACACCAACGACCACAAGGATCAAAGAGAGCTCACTTATAAAATCTGCTAGCAACACAAAGATGGTAGAGATTTCCTGCCATGGGACTGGAATTCAAAGTGATTACTTAAAGTTTGACATAAACATCAAAACATCCACCTGAGGAAAGCCAGTAAGTGGGTCAAGTTCCACACTCTGCAGTAGAAATACAAAATGAGGAAGCAGTGTAACTTTTTCAGTAGCTGTTTAGCAGAACAAGTACTAGCCACTCATGCTAGGAGTGTCAGACAAAATGAAGCAATAAACCAGTACTGCAAGATAAAGGAATGTTGTGTCAAGGCAAGAGTTCTGCTCCACTCAGTGCTACTGAGGCCTCATTTAGAGTTTTGTATCCAGCTCTATGCTTCTGAAAAACGTTGACAATAGAGTAGAGCAACACCATCTAAATCAGATGCTCACTTTTCCTCTTAAGTCACACATTTAGAAGAGCTGGATGAATTCAGTCTAGAAAATAAGGACTGAAAAGGTACGGACAGGGCACATAAAAAACATTACATTCAATATGCTGTAAGATTTCTTCCAGCCCATTTTTTTTTCCTTGAATATACTTAATTACTTGTAGTAAACCATGTAAGTCAAAAAGAAACCAAATTTGAAGATAACAGATGTAGGGTACAGACTTGAAACTGTTTACACTTTTTAAAGTGTTTGAGCTGTTTCTCAGTCAGTTTAAGACTGATTCTAACCTCCATGCTTAGTATGGGCAGAAAATCACTCCTAAAATACAGGAAGGATGTGAGTATTTGTTACAGAGGCTAAAAAGAGTTCTAACAGAGAAATGAACAGGTAAACCCAGCTGGCGTCTGGGTTGTGAAAGAGGCCTGCTCTGTCCAGTTTCTAGTAACATTTGGCTATTAATTACACTTCCAAAGAGGAAAGTCATCAGCTATTCTTTTAGGTTGCACGGACAAAAGATGGTAAAATCTGCAACAGTCTTGTTCTTCCTTCCTTGATATCTCATCTCTCTGACAAATAGGATGGTAAAACATGAACAAGTTAGAACAACAAAAATTCTTTCCACTGGGAGTTTACTACTGGGAGTTTTTTACTAAGTTTTACCTTAGTAAAAAAGAATAAAGCTAAATGATCTGGTCTCTTTTAACTCATCTTTTCTAGGATTACTTTAATTGCATCTGTTTTTAAGTTTGCTATCTCACCAACCTCCTCTCAAATCTTACAGGAAAAAGTTATTTCTTGCCATTAAATCCCTTTTCATTGCCAAGATCTTTAACAGAACTCCATCTCCTTTATTAGTGGACATGAGAGTAAAGTGTACCTTTATACATTTACAGCATAAGGATCATGCATCTGCCTTCTTGGGACCTTGAACAACTAATAGCTTAGCAAGGAAGCTCTCTATCAAGGAATAATTCATCTTGCAGCAAGTTATTTGAGCTAGAACAAAATCCAGAGAGCTCTTCTCTGACATTACTTAGGTCCCCTAGCCCCCTTTCCCAAAAGCACTATATAAACCTTTGACTAATGCTGCTCTTAGCTTTCAAAGACACAACCTTAAAAAATATGATTGCTTTGCTTCACAAAGTGCTTCCAAGGAGACAGACTTCGCACACAGCTGTAATTGGTATGAAACAGTTTCTGCTGTTTGAGGTCATCATTGATGTTGAATTGCTTAGAAGTATCAAGCAGACATCAGCTCTGGGAATGATATCCTTATGCTGCAGAAGCCTGATTCTATCTATGCATCTTACTCAGATAATGGCTGTCAGGAACATTCCTTGAATGAGCAGCCTAAGTTCATACAACAAATTTTGAAGGCAATAAAAAGAAGAAAAAACAACCCAAACCAACCAAATACAAACAAACAGTATCTTGGCTCACAGTACCAAACCTACTTTAACAAAAAGATGTCAGATTTAAATGAAATTTCTTAGTAACGAAAAATAAGTTAACTGCAGAATTCAAGTAATAGATCTGGTTCTCCAGTACAAGACAGAACAAAAGCATTTGTGGTCGGCACGTATTTCTTTACTGTAGACTTGCTGCTGCTCTCTAAGTCGCATTTGTCACCCAAGTCTATGAGGATGAAAACTCCAAAGTCTACCTTGTGACACATATGTAATGATGTGTACACCACCAGAGTTTTAGGTTCAAGCCCTACAACAGTTAAAGAGTCTATAAATAAAATATAGCAGCTTTTAAAAAATTCACATACTTTTGGGGTGATCTACTATCGACTTCAGCTTTTAGTCGCAAATTCTCTCTTAAAAGGCTATTGTTCTCCATGCTCAGTTTCTTATTTGCCTAAGGAAAAGAAAAGGAAAAAAATAAGTATACAATAAAACAGAAATGACTTCTAATATTTATAGGACAAGCTGTTTCTGCTTTTTTAAAGAAACAGAACTAGAAATGTGAAAGCAGGAAACAACTTTCAGACAGGGACACCACTTAAAAATCGTCATGGGAAATGGCTTGCAAAACTGAATAGCGAACAGACATTTTTAATTTATATTCCCAAAATACACTGCAAGTGTCCTATCTAGGGAAATAAACACAGCTATGTTAGTTAGTACAGAAAGTCATTAAGGAGATGTACTAATGGCAATTCCATGTTTTTTTTCCCCATGACTAAATACGTTAAGTACATTAACATTACAATGTGCAGGTATCAGCAAAACTAATGTTGAACAGTTTCCTCCATCCCAAATTAGATTAAGATTACTTTAGGCTTTTTTTTTTTTTCTTTTGGCTTCTTGTTTTTAAAGTAGTTATCCTATAATGTAAATCCATTATGACAAGCTATTTGCAGTCTTTCTTTACTTTCTTCCAAGACCTCCGGATTCACAACTCTTCTCACTCCTTGAATTGAGGTCAATTCCTTCTTCTCAGTTCAGCAGACGCTCTTGTTAACAAGGTACTTCATATAAAGAGAAGCTTTCCTGCTGCCGTGTTTCAGAACAATGAATGCCACCATCCTAACAAGCAGAAAAAATTCTTTGTACTTAATAGCCTACTCAATCTCTGTATGTAGATAACCGCACCAATCCAGGACTTGTAATTCATGGCCTCACTTAGAGAATGCTTCCGGTGAATACTTGAAGTACAATCTCAAGTTAGACCTGAAGAAGGATCTAAGAAAATAGGCTCATGAATGAAATGTCCTTTGTTGGAAGCATCAAACAGCACAAGAGAGACAAAAAACTCTAAATGCTTGTACAAATATTCCCAGAAACTTTCCCAGGTAAGGCTAGGATAGTGCGGGATGTTGGAGCAGAAATGGAGGGGGAATAAATAAACAAAACTCAAAAAAATCCTATGATATTCCCCGAAGAAAAAACAACAAAAAAAGCAGAGATTTATTGTACATAGGAAAAGGAAGGGTGAGCCCAGAGCTTTGGTATTAGCATGTCAACCCCTCTAGTGTGTATTAAAAAAATAAGGAAACAAAAAGCCATCCTGAAGGAAATGAATAAGAATCCAGGAGCATCAAACCATTTTATAACAAGGCCAAGACCTTTCTCTCTTTCCAGAGAGACAGTTCTCTCACTCACACAATGAAATAGAAGGTGAACAACTTGTGTGGAGTTGCTACATAGGGATCCAGCTGGCACATGGCAGGGTAAAACTCAATCCCCCTGGTGTCCTTCTAGAGAGTGCTCTAACCTCCAAGCCTATAACCTGCAAGGTAATATTCCCATGCAGTAGCATCTAGATTTATGATTTCACATAACCTTGCCATTAGTGAGTGTGCTTCATCTAATATTTCTATCACAGTGTTGGTACCAGTACTTTCAGATTTCCTATGACTCTCCTCAAAGTTACAATGCCTACTCTGGGAGTCTCTGTCCTAGGACAATGAAGGATAACAGTGACTCATTTCCACCCCCAGTCTGGTTTAGAGAATGACAGCAGCAATATGCTCTGAGGGACACTGTCTCACTTGAGAAGAGATGCACATTTGAAGCTTCTGTGTCAGGTACTCTAGGGAATAAGGAAGTTTCTGGCTCCAGACTGATTTTACATGGGAAAGAATTCTCTGTTGTTCAGACCGGGTTTGGTCAGCGCACTCATATTTCAGAAGTCAAATGAGGCCTAAAAAGAGCCAAGTGATTTTATGTATTTCCAGAATTGAGCAGCAACAGACTGAAAGAAAGCATCTGCATCAGAGGTTTGGACTTAGTCCCTAAAACCCATCTAAGCCACTATTTGTATCTTAATCCTTAACTAAAATCAGAAATTCCTTAAAAATCTTTCGTTACTAAGGCTGAAGTTATATTGGGTGAAAAAAAAAACAAACCAAAACAAACCATCCTTCCTCCCCCAGTCTCTGCTATATTCCAGTTTTATCTTATCTATGAAAAGGAGTTATAAACCTCTCTCACCACAGAAAAGAGACATTACATTTTAATGCTAAGGAAGAAAAATAGAGAACTCTTTTCAGGCAACACCCTTTAGTCCATTAGAAATTACTCTGAAGCTTCTGAAGTATCCTCTCAGAAGGCCAGCTGTGTCTCTGCCTGTAAAGCTGAAATCTAAGCCTAGCCAAACTATTGGAAAAGCTCATCTTGAAAACTGGAGTTTACTTTTTGGTCACATTTTTAGTGTTTGATATGCAAAGATTTTATCTAGTTTAGTCAGGACCAGAATTTCCTTTAGATTACAAAGATACAGATCTAGAAGTGTTCCATTAACACTAACAACTAACATAACAGTGACAGAATGGTGTAATGTGCACCTTTGAGCTTGAAGCGGAGGAAAAGTGTGAACGCTACTAATTCTTAGAGAAGAAAAATAAACTGTTCTTGAACATAAAACTTCAGTTTTACATGAAAAAGCTGCAGGATTCCAGTAAAGGATGCTCTGGTTATAAAATGCTGAAGCTTGCCTATTTTCGGTCAACAGGTCAAGTTACTCTGTCTCAGCAAATTGCACCAAAAATATTGGCTAGTAAGGAGGGCAATAGTGCAAAATCTGTCTCAGCCAACTGTACTATGTTCGGCCATTGAATGTTGTAAAATAGATATATTATATAGATTATTGCAAGCCTGAAAAATCTGGCCGTCAATACTGGTGACAAGCATTACTATAATCCAATTACCCAGTCACAGAGTGACAGAAGAGTTGAGGAAGAGCCACATGTAAGGCTCACTAAAACAAGCAATAATATCTGACACTTGCAAATACTGTATGGAAATACTATGATACATCAACAGCCACTGGAATTCAATTTTTTCCCTGTTTTTTTCCTGGATCTATGAAGTATCCAGAGGTCATACCAGCTCTCAACCCTTCAACTAACACAAAAACTGTACTTCAAGATGGATGAAGAAATGTATTTTTTACCTCCTTTAACTTTTCTACATTATCTATCACTTTTTCACATATATCATTGGCAGCTTTCAGCTTTTTGCTCCATTCTTCTGGGGTTTCTGGGCCACTGGTACTTGCTTCATCTGCTGATTGGCTAGTTTCTTCATTTTGGCAACACAAAGCTGGTACTGTGGGATCCAGAAGAGATTTCAGTTGTGTCTGTAAATTGAGATTCCTGTCTCTCAGCTCTTCCACTTCTTTCTGCAGGGATTCTATTTCATCCTAAAGGTGTCAGAAATTCACAGGAATTAAAATGTGTGAGATTAATTAAATAATGCTGGTAAGTTTCCACAGCACTAAAGATCCATTGGTTCTTTAGCAAGCCCAGATGCATGCCTTTCACTCATGAAAATAAGTATGCTGAAGTATGGTGCTCCAGGTAGGATTTTAATCAATTTGCACACTCAGGCATAGAGAGGTTTTAGTGATGGGAACCTCTTGACTATATAAAGGACCCTGAATGAACTGGTGGGCAGTCCAAAAGCTTCGAAGCATTCAGCAACATTAATCTATTATTAGGGTGCTCTGTGGGAGGATTTCCTGTACAAAGAGAGTTCTTAAGGTCATCCTCTGCTGACTCATTTGCTGTTATTTGAGAACAAGAAGAGAGAGCCACTCTGAAACATTACATGTTCAGATGCTGAAAGTCTCAAGATTTAAAATGGACAGAACACTGCCTGGAAGAGGCTGCTCCAGCTGCACAGGAGTAGAAATATTTAAGGAGTGGCTGAAAAACAAAGAACAAAGCTATTCGCTGTATCAATCTGGAGTCACAGAGAAGCAAAAGCCCACTGTTAATGGGATAAAGAAAATACGTAATTTATCCTGAAAACATCTTCTTTAGTCTTCTCCAACTTAATACTTGCATTGCTCATGTTAAGATTACTAAAGGAGGCCACATTATGGCATTTACATAAATCCAAGATGTATCCTCACAAATAATCAGCCTCTACCATCCTCTCCCCCTAGAAAATAACAAAAAAACCCTGATAAACAAATCCCAAAAAACAATAAAAACCTCACAACTATTTTAAAATAGATTCTCTCTTCTTTTGGAAAATATTTACGTTATTGTATGCCCATCTGTGTGACTTTGGAGTTGACTTAAAAGAAACAAAGGAAACTCCCTTCTTGTGACTCCTCTACAAAAGAAGCTGAGCGCCAGGACAACTTTTCAGAAAGACTTCCCCTGCATTAAGGATACATACAGTGTCTGTTTCCTTTCTCCCATTCTCCTTGCTATGAGACAGGTTTCCTTGAAAAACGTGCAATGTCTTCACACTGCTGCTACTAAGGAAACAATAACTGAGAAGATAAACTAAGCATATTCCTTATATATGTATACTATTCCTTATATGCCTTTTAACCTTGTTCCTAGAATATTTTTCCAGCCAGAGAGTTGAAAAACTTCCAAGCATTCATCCATCCTCACAAAACACAATAAAGCAACAATAATGAAGTTCACCTACACCAGAATATTCCAGGGGCATTTATTCTTTAAAAAGAAGTTTAGACTCCATAAGCAACAGGTAATCATTCAGAAGACGTTTGTACCCAACATTCAATATGCATTAAAAAAATGCATACTATCATGTGGTTAGATTTCCACAGCCTTTGGCTGTAGTTGGCTACCTCTAGCTTAGACATAATATTATTGTAACACTCCAGGATCTATCCAGCCACCAGCAAATGCTCTCCCCTAGCCTCAGCTAGAAAGTGTAGCTTTAATGCAACTGAGTTCCATGTAGATTCAGTATATAGCATTGCTCAAATTAAAAACACCAGGACTCAAAAGCAGGAAGACCAGTTGCATGCAGTAATTTAACAGTTGCAGTTCATCTGGAAAGTCACAACACTCCATGTGCTTACCTCATATTCTTTGTGGAGCAATTCAAGCCTCGTTTTACGTAGGTGCTTTCTAACTGTTGGACTAAATGTAGGATCATTTTCACTCGTTCCTCCTAAAGCAGCACAGAAGAAGAAAACCCACTATTATTATTCTCACTAGCAATCCACCTTGCAGTGTTTTTCATATTATCAGCTACAAATACAGCTAATATTGGACCAATCTACTACCATGGGAAACTACAATCTTACATTTTCAAAACAGCTTAAGACGGAATCTATTAGTGATGTTTAGAAGACAAAATCCTGTCTCACAGCAGGAAGACAATATTTGAATTTTTTCAACTTTGTATTACCCTTGACAGATTCATGCCTTATTTTAGACCACACTGTTAAAACAAATATAATGGAGGGCACTGTGGTTTAAC
This sequence comes from Meleagris gallopavo, assembly GCF_905368555.1. Taxonomy (NCBI): domain Eukaryota; kingdom Metazoa; phylum Chordata; class Aves; order Galliformes; family Phasianidae; genus Meleagris; species Meleagris gallopavo. Next base: position 151,124,445 of record NC_139404.1, on the reverse strand, counting down.
CAGAAGGCATCTTAAGCACCACACACTGGTGCTTGTTTACTTCTCCCACTGGGATGGAGAATCCAAAAAAAAGGTAAAACTCATGATTTGAGATAAAGAGTTTAATATGACAGAAAAGGAAGGTAGTAACAGTGATAAAAGAACAAAGAAAGCAAATGATGCACAATGCAATTGCTCACCACCTCTTGACTGATGCCCAGCCACACCCTGAACAGGGTTCCCCCTGTTCCAGTGCAGCCTGGATCAGCCCATGACGAATGGTAGGGCTGCACTTCCACCCCAGGGGCAGTTGATTCCAGGTGTACTGGATGCCTCTCCAAGCAAAAGCAAATTGGGGCCTGCACTCTGCTGCCAAAGGGATTGAGAAAAACACTGGTGATGTCAGGTTGTGGCATACCACTTGACTGCATTTGACTCCAGTTCATACAGTAGCTCTAGCATGTCTGGCACATCAGCACTCAGCGGTGGCATGACTTCACTCAGGCCACGATAATCCACTGTCAACTTCCACACTCCACTGGACTTCTGCAATGGCCATATGGGATTACCGAAGGGCAAGCGAGTCTGGCTCTTGACTGCTTGGCTCTCCTGTTGATTAATCAGCTGATAAATGGGAATCTTGGAATAATCTTTTTTAAAGTGCTGACAGGAGTCACTTCCAGAGGATGAGTGTTTGATCCCCTTTTCCAATTGTTTTGTCAATGTCCCCTTCCCTAGAGAAGCATCCCAAATACCTGGTTTTGCAGCCCACTAAATCTAGACTCCTGGCCCCATTATCCCAGCCTCAGAGCAGACAGGTGCCAATGCTCTCACCTTGATGACAGCTGAAATCTTTTCACATAACTCACGTAGGGATAGGCATTGGGTGGTTCTTGTCTCATTTATAACCTCTGCCTCTTCCTCCTCCTGTTCTTATGATGGCTCTGCTTCACAGTAGCCTGTCTTATCCACTTCATCCTCCTTTCTCTTCTTCATGGGAGTTTCTTTCCTTACTAAACGAGCTGATTTTAGCATCCACTGTTTTGCCTTGTCTACAAGCACAACTGATATCTACATGGGTCAGTTTTCCAGTTCAGCTGCATGACCTGCTGCAGGGGTTAGAGCAGTGTTAAGTGCAGCTTGATAGGCATAGACTTAGCCCCTGTATATTGCAGTGATTTGTGTCTCTTTGGAATTGCCAGGGTGACAGCACACCTTTTTCAAACATTTTACCAGTTTTTAAGGACCCTGCATTTGTTCAGGGAAGAAGTTTCAAACACTGGGGGTGCCCACCATTCCAGGTGCCTGCCCATACCATCCTACACTCACAACCATCCAGCCCAGGAACAGATCCCTGGGAGATATTTGTAAATAGTTGTTTAACCTTAAACAAAACCCGGAACACAATCAGGAGACAAAGTAATAGGAACACGCTGAACATTCCAAGAATATTCTATATTCTCAAGATCTCCTTAACTGACCTAGAACAGAAGGAGAAAGGGCTGAAGGAACAGAGGAAAGTGTCCCTCTTACCTCCACTATAGACTGGCTCCCTGAGGAGTAAAACGTGTTAATTATTAATAGTTTCCTAAAGATGGCTCCTGAAATATGGAAATGACAGCAATGCTGACTACAAAAAAAAAGATTACCAGTTGTGAGACTAATCTATCAGAACACAGGCCAGTATTATATAGTACAACAAAATGATAACTTTAATATACAACAATTAAGGTGCTACACAACAGAACTTGACGATTAGGAAAAATCAATATTGCGACAAATTTGTGTTTACATGTTCCAGTCAGATCTGTCATTATCTCAGCCCTTTGAGCCCTATGTTGGGCACCGAAAGGACTGTTGTAGTTTAACCCAGCAGGCAGCTCAGCACCATGCAGTTGTTCACTCACTCTCCAATTCTCAGAGGGATGGGAGAGAGAATGAGGAAAAAAAAAAAAAAAGCAACCTGTGGATTGAAATAAAGACTGTTATACAGGACAGAAAAGGAAGAGAAAATAATAATAACAGCAGTAATAAATATATAATAAGACTATATAAAACAAATGATGCACAACACAACTGCTCACCATCCATCGACTGCTGTCCAGCCAGTTCCCAGAGGAAACCCCTGCCAGGGCAACCCTAGTTTTATTGTTCAGTATGATGTCATATTGTATGCGATATCCCTTTGGCCAGCTTAGGTCAGCTGTCCTGGCTCTGTTCCCTCTCAGCTCCCTGTGCACTCCCAGCTTCTCAAAGCTGAAGCAGCACAAGAAGCTGAAAAGTCTTTGATTTAGTATAAGTACTATTCAGCAACAACTAACATATCAGTATGTTACCAATACCATTCTCTTCCTAAATCAACAGCACTGCACTACATCAGTTCCTAGGAAGAAGGTGAGCTGTATCCTGGCCAAAAACAGTACAGAAAGGAAAAAAAAGTTCACAATAAAAACCAACACACATACATTTATTTAGCACACGACAGCATATTTTTCTAAAGGCTGTTCAGATATATATATTTTATATATTTATATATAGCAGTGTTGGTATTTCATGTCAAGTCAAGATTCCAGTTTTTCTCAGCCCTGAGGAAGTTTGTATTCTCACTCAATTTTCGTAGCTTTGTCTTTCTTAAGTACCTTCGACATTTTCTTAAAAATAAAGCAAAAAAGACATGGTAAACAAAAACACAAAAACAACCAATATTAAAAAAAAAAAAGTATATGCTTTTAAGCGTATTTCTCACAATTTCTCGGGTAGATGCTATCCTCTTAGGTCAAACTGCAACACAGGTAAGATACTTGAAGTGAGATTCATTTTATCCAGTTAAAGTCATTGTCCAACCCAAGATTACAAAAGAAAAAATAATTGCAGTGGTGGGGTGCTTTCTGTCTTTGAATAATCAAGTCATTATTGTGCACAGTCTTTGGAATTTTTATCTTACAGTTATTATGCATGCTTCCAGTCAGATCATGTTTTGATGGAAAAAATGCCCAAACATCTTTGGACCCGAAAGAATCTCCTCCAGCAGTAAATGTTATTTCAAAGCCTCAAGTTGTCCTTACCTATAATTTCCTTGCAAGGATTTTCAGGTGTGATGGGAATCCTGCAAGCTGGGCACTGATTATTATTCTTCAACCAGACTTCAATACAAATGGAACAGAAGACATGGTTGTTGACACAGATTACTGGGTGGCGGACCTTTGAGCATCAACAAGGAGGAGAAGAGGGGGAAAAGAAAAAGACAAAAAAAAACAAACACAAAGATGCTATGAATACTTAAAAACACTTTCAGATAATACAATATAAAAATATACTATCCCAATCTCTCAAAGCAAGACTAGACTTCAAGAGGAAAGTGACACTGCTGTTTCTGACTAGGTGTGGTCTCCTGACTTAAAGCACCAAATTTCCCTATTATTGGTGGTATTACAGCTACAACTGTCTCTGCAAAATTAGAGATCCTCAATTCTGTGTTCTCATTAATACACATTGTGAACGCCATCTCCAAGAAGAGAAGCCAACCACATCAACAAAATGAGATCACATTCTTACACAGAGGGAGACTAAAACATATACATTCACTCATTTTCAAAGGAAGGGAATGAGAGAGAGCTCCTAGCAACAGAATTTGCCTGCAGAGCTATCAATGAAATGAGCAGCATTACAAATTATCCCTAGTCTGTATATAACCAGCTTTATGGAAATACACTTTTTAAAATGATATGGGCCAAAAATACAAACCAGAAATATGAACCAACAATCATTCAAGAAGCCTTCTGCAAGATATGTATTGCTACCCATCATTAGAACAGAATGGGACAGCTTGAAGATTGGACACAGTTACTTTCAAGAAACATCCCTCCTCCCTGTCAAAACAACAGAGTAAAACTTTTGCATTATTGCAGAATGTTATTTGGGGCCAGATGGGATCCAACTGAGGTGCTGAGGGAGCTAGCAGAGGTGACTGCTAAGCTGCTTTCCACTGTCTCTCAGTGGTCCTGGTCCGGCAGGGAAGTTCCAGGGACTGGAGACTTGTGAACATGATGCCTATCGTTAAGAAGATTCGTAATCAGAATCTGGGGAACTACAGGCCTGACCTAGGCTCTGGGGTAAGTTATAAAACAGATCATCTTGAGTGTGATCAGACAGCAGGTGTGGGACAACTGGGAGGAGATCAGGCCCAGCCAGCAAGGGTTCACAAATGGTAGTTTCTGCTTTACCAATCTGACACCTTCTTCTATGACCAGATGACCTACCAGGTGGATGAGGGAAAGGCTGTTGATGTGGCCTGCCTAGACTCCATTAAAACCTTCAACACTGCCTTCCATAGTATTTCCCTGGAGAAGATGGCAGCCCATGGCTTGGACAGGTACATGCTGTCGGGTAAAAAAAATCTGTATGTATGTCTAGGCCCAGAGAGTGGCAGTGAATAGAGTTAAATCCAACTAGTGACCAGTCACGAATGGTGTTCCCTAAGGGTCGATACTGGGGCCTATCCTGTTTAATACCTTTACTGATAATTTGGATGCAGGAAATTGAGTGCACCCTCAGTAAACATGCAAATGACACCAAGCTCAAGGGATGTGTTCATCTGCCTGAGGAAAGCCTACAGAGGGACTCAGACAGGTTGGATTGATGGGCTGAAGCCAATAGGATGAATTCAACAATATGAAGTGTCAGGTCCTGAACTACAAGCTTGGGATGGAGGGGCTGAAAAGCTGCATAGTGGAAAAGGATCTGGGAGTGTTGGTTGAAGCTCAGCTGAACATAAGCCATCAGTGTGCTCAGGCGGCCAAGAAAGCCAACATCATTCTGGCCTGCATCAGAAATAGTGCGACCACCAGGACTGGGGAGGTGATCAACCCCCTCTACTCAGCTCTTGTAAGGCTGCACCTCAAGTACTGTGTTCAGTTTGGGGCTGCTCACTACAAGAAGGACATCGAGACCCTGGAGAATGTGCAGAGAAGGGCAACAACACTGGTGAAGGGTCTGGAGCACAGGTCTTATGAGATGCGACCAAGGGAACTGGGATTGCTTAGTCTGGAGGAGACTCAGGGGACACCTTAACACTCTACAGCTACCTGAAAGGAGGTTGTGGTGAGGGTAGGCCTCTTCTCCCATGTAACTAGCAACAGGATGTGAGGGAATGGCCTCAAGTTACACCAGGGGAGGTTCAAATTTGATATTAAAAGTAATTTATTCTCCAAAAGAGTAGTTAAGTATTGGAACAGGTTGCCTAGGGAAGTGGCAGTCACTGTCACTGGAGGTGTTTAAGGAAAGGGTAAATGCAGAAGTCAGAGACATGGTTTAGGAGGCAGTATCGGGGGTAGGTGGACAGTTGGACTAGACAATCTTAGAAGCCTTTTCCAACCTTAATGATTCTATGATTAACTAGCGTCATGTTCCCAGGCACTGGTGCTTATGGGGGACTTCAATTATCCAGATATTTGCTGGATGACCAACATGGCCAGGCACGCACGGTCCAGACGGTTCTTGCAGTGCGTTGAAGACAACTTTCTGATGCAGGTGGTGGAGGAACCGACGCGGGGAGGGGTGTTACTGGACCTTATTCTCACCAACAGGGATGGACTTGTTAAGGAAGTAAAGGTTGGGGGCAGCTTGGGTTGTAGTGATCATGAGATGGTGGAGTTCAAGATCCTGAGTGGAAGAAGCAAAGCAATAAGTAGGATTGCTACCCTGGACTTTAGGAGAGCCAACTTCAATCTCTTCCGGGACCTACTTGGAGCTATCCTGTGGGCTCGGGTGTTAGAAGGTAAGGGGGCCTCCGAAAACTGGTCAGCATTTAAACAGCTCTTCTTCCAAGCTCAGGATCGGTGCGTCCCTGTGAGCAAGAAATTGGGAAAAGGTGGCAGGAGACCTGTGTGGATGAGCAAGGAGCTCATGCGCAAGCTCAAAGGAAAGAAGAAGGTCCATGAAATGTGGAAAAAGGGTCTGACCACTTGGGAAGAATATAGGAATGTAGTCAGGGCCTGCAGGAATGCAACGAGGAAGGCTAAAGCCCGTCTGGAATTGAATCTGGCTAAAGTGATAAAGAATAATAAAAAAGGCTTCTTCAAGTATGTTAACAGCAAAAGGAAAACTAGAGAGAATGTGGGCCCCTTACTAAGTGAGGGGGGGGTTCTGGTAACGGGGGATGCTGAGAAGGCAGAGATACTGAATGCCTTCTTTACTTCCGTCTTCAGTGAAAAGGCTCTCCCGCAGGAATCCCACACCCTGGAAGTTAGTGAGAGGGTCTGGGGAATGGGAGACTTCCCTTTAGTCAGAAAAGAGGACGTGCGTGAGCGCCTAGGCAGTACTAAGGTCCACAAGTCCATGGGACCTGATGGGGTGCATCCACGGGTGCTGAGGGAGCTGGTAGAGGTAATTGCCGAACCGTTCTCCATCAGTTTTGAGAGGTCTTGGATAACAGGGGAGGTCCCTGAAGACTGGAGGATAGCCAATGTCACTCTGGTCTTCAAAAAGGGCAAGAAGGAAGATCCGGGTAATTATAGGCCTGTCAGCCTCACCTCTGTCCCTGGAAAGGTGATGGAACAGCTTGTGCTGGATACCATCTCCAGACAACTGGGAGAAAAGGAGGTTATCAGGAGTAGTCAGCATGGGTTCACCAAGGGGAGGTCGTGCTCGACCAACTTGGTGGCCTTCTAGGATGCTGTCACATGCTGGGTGGATGGGGGAAGAGCGGTAGATGTAGTCTACCTTGATTTTAGGAAGGCATTTGATACTGTCTCCCACGACATCCTTATAACAAAGCTGAGGAAGTGTGGGATAGACGAGTGGACAGTGAGGTGGGTTGAGAACTGGCTGACTGGCAGAGCGCAGAGAGTCGTCGTTGGTGGTGCAGAGTCTGGCTAGAGACCTGTAACCAGTGGTGTCCCCCAGGGGTCTGTGCTGGGTCCGGTCTTGTTCAACATCTTCATCAATGACCTTGATGAGGGGATAGTGGCCACCCTCAGCAAGTTTGCTGATGCTACTAAGTTGGGAGGATTGGCTGACACGCCTGAAGGCTGTGCTGCCATTCAGCGAGACCTGGACAGGCTGGAGAGCTGGGCAGTAAGAAACCGGATGAGGTTCAACAAAAGCAAGTGTAGGGTCTTACACCTAGGGAGGAATAATTGCATGCACCAATACAGGCTGGGGGATGAGCTGCTGGAGAGGAGCTCCGCAGAGAGTGACCTGGGTGTCCTGGTGGACAACAGGTTGGCCATGAGCCAGCAGTGTGCCCTCGTGGCCAAAAAGGCCAATGGCATTCTGGGGTGCATTAAGAAGAGCGTGTCCAGCAGGTCGAGGGAGGTGATCCTCCCCCTCTACTCTGCCCTGGTAAGGCCTCATCTGGAGTACTGTGGCCAGTTCTGGGCTCCCCAGTACAAAAAAGACAGGGATCTCTTTTGGAAAGAGTCCAGTGGAGGGCCACAAAAATGGTGAAGGGCCTGGAGCATCTCCCCTATGAAGAAAGGCTAAGTGAACTGGGTCTGTTTAGCCTTGAGAAAAGATGACTGAGAGGGGGCCTGATCCAGGTTTATAAATATCTGAGGTGTGGCGGCCATTGTGGTGAGGCCAGTCTCTTTTCAGTGGTACGTGGAGACAGGACGAGGGGAAAAGGACATAAGCTACAGCATAGGAAGTTTCGCACGAATGTGTGTAAGAACTTCTTTATGGTGAGGGTGACGGAGCACTAGAACAGGCTGCCCAGGGAGGTTGTGGAGTCTCCTTCTCTGGAGTTATTCAAAACCCACCTGGACACCTACTTGTGCAACCTGGTGTAGGGAACCTGCTTTGGCAGGGGGGTTGGTATCGATGATCTCTAGAGGTCCCTTCCAACCCCTACAATTCTGTGATTCTGTGAACTATAAATCCAGTTTAAAAGTAAGTATGGGACAAAGAGACTAACTACGATACAGAAGAAAATTACTTTTCTTTATACCCATGCTTTACTGAGGCATGTGTTAAAACTTACTGTAACTTAAACTCTCAAATCCCGTAAGATTTGACATTCATATCTATGTTAAGTTTCTGTAAAAGAAATATTTGCTATTACTTCATCTCTATCTTTGCCCAATAAACATCTTCTGATACACAGAGGTAGCAGCGCCTACTACTTCCATCTGCTTGCACTGCATCTGTTAAGCACTTAGAAGCCCAAGTTCAGGAGAATTCTTTCAGTTGCAAAGGAAGTCTTCATCAGCCTCAAAGTTTTCCTCATTCGTTCTACTAGAAAAGCTGTCCAGCTAAGATGGAGAAATGAAATGTTGGCAGGGAAAATCAAGGAAGTGGAAAGCGCAGCTAATAACCACTTTGGAAAACAGGAAAGAAATGTCATGAAGTAATCATACCTTCACAATCAGTGTTGCACAAGCTATAAACTAACTGTTTTACCACTCACATACAACAGATCTGAATTAAGAGCCAGATCTGTCGGCTCCTTCTCCAATTTGCTTTCTATGCCTCTAACACATTATAGGATTACTAGTAGTTTAAAAACTTCTGATATGACAGCCTAGGAACCTCAGGACTGTCCATACACAAGCAGAATGTCAAGTAATGGAAGGTGTAAATAGAGAGACTAAATTATTTCTGCAAGCATCTGCACATTTTCACCTCTAATTAAGGAGACTTTTTTTGTGATTAATGCAAGCATTAGCATAGCAATGCTTTGTAAACATTTAAATATTTCAATAATATAGATACATAAAAAATACACTCTTGTTATTTACTGCTTTCTTTACCAGATAAAGAGCTTTCTGCAGCTTTCCCCCTGCAGCTAGAAGAAAAAAAAAACAAAAACAAAAACCTTTTTTTCTGGTTGCTCTTCTTTTTCATCCAGAAGCAGCCATTATATGAGCATAGTTACACGAATGGTTCTGATACGCAGAAGAATAACATACAGTAGCCCAAACAGGAGAACACATTTCAAGAGTGTAGGTCTTCACCCAGGGGAGCAAGAGACCCTCAGTTACCCCAAACATGACATGGATGTATTCTTCTTGCAAGTGAATGTTGACTCTACAACTGTAAGTCACAATTATTACTCTCTAGAGGACACTGCTCCTGATTTATACATTCACATGTTTCATTTCAGGGCTGAGGTTTATACTTGTGTTAGCTCAGAACTAACACAAAGCAATTCATGCAACAGCAGAAGGAGCTGCTGCTGAAGTGTCATCAGGAAACACAAAGGCTGGGGGCGTCACTTCCCTTCACCAAGTCCCTGAGCCTGTGACAAGCCTGGGGGTGGGGGATCACAACACATGTTACTAAAAAGCATTTTACTTGAATTACAGCACAGTTTCAGTTCCTTAATTGAACACAGTGACTGGAGAGGCTAGACCTTATTTGCAAAGGCTTGATTAGCTAAGGAAAATTTGAGCATCGTCCTAGTTTTCCTTCCCCACGCAATGTGATTCTTCCATGGATCAAAATCAAATCCCGTAATTACATTTACACCATGCTGAAGGCTCTACTGGACCTGCAAGCAGTATGAACTGAGGAGCAGGCATATGGAAAACAAGCATACTGATATCAGAGAATGAAGCCCTGGACATCAGCAGAGATTTCAGTACACACAGAACCTCATGCCTGAGCCCAAGCAAATTACTGCTGAAATCAATCCGATGAGACCTTCAGTCAATCTGCAACAAGTACGCCTGAAGACCTCATGCAGCTTCTGATCAACTCGCCAATTACGAATATTAGAAGTTAGCCCAGACTACCTTAAAAGAACATTGATCACAAAAGAGCAGTTAGTTCTTGCTATGTTTATTCACTCATCTTGCAAATATACTCTGCGTTAATAAAATCCTCTAATGTTCTCACCCTGCAAAGAACTCAGCTTCCTTAAATACAACACTGGATGACAATACTGAAGGAGTTTCTACTTAACTTCTCTTTTTATACACTTATCACAATGTACAATGAAATCCCTGTTTTGCCACTAATCCCCTACAAGTTCTGCAATAGGTACGTTCTGACTGCAGGGTGGGCTTTACCACCATCCCATCTGAAGCCCATGTTACAAAATACAGAAGTACTAGAACCTGTCAACCCCCAGCACTGCCTTCTGCTCTACTCTACTCTATAAAATGAGTAAGATTTGCCTCTTATTTGTGCTAATAGTCCTTTATTCCCCCCTAAAAATACTCCTGAAAAGAGTTTTTTCTGATGTTTTTCCATCACGTTTCAAGCTGGAGATAAAGATTTATATTAAAAGAACAGCCACAGTAGACAACTTTGGCAAAATCTAATGCATCTGATAAAGGAAGCATCTGAAAGTCTTCTATACAGATGTACTCACTGGTTTCACTTACATAATTTTAATACATTATTTCAGTGCAAGATATCAAGAAAGAAAAACATGGAAATCTCTTCCAGTACAAACTCAGCTACCTCCATTCCCGGCTAATTCCAGAAGTAATGAGGAAGAATGAAGCAATTGTTTAAAAAGAGCAAGCAGGCTTATACCAGAACATAATGAATATAGAATGGCCTGGGTTGAAAAAGACCATAATGATCATATTTTCAACCCCCCTGCTATATGCAGGGGGCTATATGCAGCCACCAGACCAGGCTGCACAGAGCCACATCCAGCCTGGCCTTGAATGCCTCCAGGGATGGGACATCCATGTTTAGATTATGTTGGAAATCAGCACAATCACCACAAACTTAAAATCCTTTCCAAAGAGCATCCACTCTGCATTACATACACAGCAAACTTATGTTCTCCTCCCTCTATATTAAAAACACAAAAGGAGAGATAAGAAGACTCCATTCCTGCCTTGCTTGGCCGCCAATGAAAAGCCAAGAAATCAGTACACGTGGTTGACAGAAGCAGCACTGTGGAGGTAGGACAGCTGAATAAAGGAAGGTGTCCAACTACTGCCACTACCAGTGCCATACCTGCTGCATGCACGAAATGCACCTCTTCTTTGGTTACTGGGCAAGCAGAACAGGCCTCAGAGGCACGCCAACATGGGGCAGGAAGAAAGCGGGTGGTAAATGGTAAATACCACAGTACAAACATAAAGGATATTTCTTCACTTGTGATCGCTGATGTGTTTTAAGAGGTTTGCTCTGGGATGCAAGAAAACATGAAAGAGAAATGGGGAGCGAGAAAGGAACACGCAAAGCAGGCAGTGATGGCAGCTGGCTCTGGGGGCTTTCAGAGCCAAACAGCTCTCTGCCACCCAAAAGAGATGAAAATGTGACGGAGACCCTCTCAGGCCAGAAAATCACAACATTTTCTCTGAAGTCTGTAATTCTGCTGAATGCTTTCACCAAATCGGGTTCTACACCTCTTCTTTGTTCCACCTGGCCTCACACCGCCCTCAGACACAAACCTGCCGTGCATGCTAAGCTGCTCCACCTCCCACAACTATAAGACAAAAACCTCAAAATCTTCACTCCGAAAGCACTACGCCCGCAGTCCGAGTTTCGAGTGTGTGTGTGCGGGGGGGAACGGGACGGGGACGGACCGACGGCGTCTCGTGGCTCGCGGCCCTCACGGCTCCCAGAGACGTCCTGCGGGATTTCCCCCCACCCGCTCGGTGCCAGCAGCCCCTCGGCCACGATACTTCCCACCTCCAGACGGGATCGCCCCTCTGTTCGCAGAGGGCACGGCGAAACCTCCGAGCAGGCGCAGCCGGCCGCCTTCCTCCCCCCACCCCAGAAGCGTGCAGGCGAAGAGGGCCGGGCAGCGGCCGCCACGGGGCCGTTACCTTCCCCAGGCAGATGTGGCAGGTGATGGGCAGCGTGAGGGACAGCGTGACGCTCGGGCCGTGCTGCGCCATCGCCGCGCCGCCTGCACGGAAGTCACGGAAGAGCGAGCGGGAGGCAGCGCGCCGGCGGCCCCGCTACGGCAAGCCAGCGAGGCCAAGTGCCGCCCGGCGCTGGGGAAGGGGAGTGGAGCGCGGCGCGCGCGCTTTTGAAGCGCTCCCCTGGGGGGCGGGCAGGAGCAGCGGGAAGCCCTAACGCCGCCATAACGGCTGCCCTCGTGGCCCCCCTTGGCTCCCCGAGGCCGTACCCCGAGGCAGGGCCGAGACTCGCTCGGCCTGCCTGTGTTTTTTCCAACTTCTCTTCAAAAACATCACAAATGAGACTGCAATGTAGATTAAATGGGAGATGTCAGCTGATACATGCTGAACATGAGCCAGCAGTGTGCCCAGGTGGACAAGAAGACCAATGGCATCCTGGTTTGTGTCAGAAATAGTGTGGCCAGCAGGAACAAGAAAGTGATCGTCCCTCTGTACTCAGCACTGGTGACCAAAGAGGTTTGAATCATGGAATCATCTAGGCTGGAAAAGACCTTGCAGAATATCATGTCCGACCATCAGCCTGACCTACTGAGTCCTATCACTAAACCATGGCCCTTTAACGCCAAGTCCACAATGTGGAGGTTCAGGTTGGACATTAGGAAAAACTTCCCCACAAGTGATCAAGCTCTGGAACGGGCTGCCTAAGGAAGTGGTGGAGTCATCAACCCTGGAGGTGCTCAAGAAATGTGTAGATGTTGTATCAAGGGACATGGTTTAGTGGGAAATATTGCTGGTAGGTGGATGGTTGGACTGGATGATCTTGGAGGCTTTTCCAACCTTGGTGATTCTATGATTCTGTGTGGACAACAGCTCCAGGGCTGGGGACTCCACCACTCCTCCGAGCAGCCATTCTAGTGCATGACTTTTTCCATCAGAAAATTCTTCTTAATGTCCAATCTGAAACTCCTCTGTCAGAATTGAGACAGTTTGCTTGTGTCCTATCACTTGTCACCTGAGAGAAGAAACTGACCCCCACCTCGCCAGAACCTCTTCCAGGTATTTGTAGAGAGCATTAATGTCTCTCCTCAGCCTTCTTTTCTCCAGAATGAACAGCCTCAGCTGTTCTTCACAACCCTTGTGTCCAGGTCCTTCACCAGCATCATCGCTCTTCTCTCCAAGTGCTCTAACATCACAATATCCTTCTTGTAGTGAGGGGCCCAAAATTGAACACACTGCTTGAGGTGTGGCATCACCATAGCTGAGTACAGGGAGACAACTGCCTCCCTGCTCCTGCTGGCCACACTATTTCTGGTACAAGCCAGGATTCGATGGCCTTCTTGGCCACCTGCGCACACTGCTGGCTCATGTTGAGCTGACTGCTGACCAACATGGAAAGGGTAATCAAGCATTGGAATGGACTGCCAAGGGTGGTGGAATCCCCATCCCTCAAGGTTTTTAAGAGACATGTGAGTATGGCACTAAGGGATGTGGTTTAGTGATGAGACTTGGCAGATCAAGTTGATGGTTGGACTTGTTAATCTGGAAGGTCTTTTCCAACCTAAACAATTCAATGATACTAAATTAATAGAATCATAGAATCATAGAATTATAGAATCACAGAATCACAAGGTTGGAAACGACCTGCAAGATCATCTAGTCCAACCATCCTTCCATAAACATTGCTACCACAAGCCTCTAAACCATATCTTATAGCTCCTCATCCAGACACCTCTTAAACACTGCCAGGGATGGCTACTCCACCACCTTCCTGGGCAGGCTGTTCCAGTGTCTGATCACTCTCTGAGAGAAAAAGTTCTTCCTTATGTCTAACCTAAATCTCCTCTAATGTAACTTGAGACCATTTCCTCGGGTCCTTTTTGTTGCCTGGGAGAAGAGGCCAAATTCCTCCTCACCTCAACCTCCCTTCAGGAAGTTATAGAGTGCAATAAAGTCTCCTCTGAGCCTCCTCTTTTCCGGACTAAACAATCCCAGCTCCCTCAGCTGCTCCTCATAAGACTTCTGCTCCAGACCCCTCACCAGTTTCATTGCCCTTCTCTGGACACGTTCCAGGGCCTCGATGTCTGTCTTGTAGTGAGGAGCCCAAAACTGAACACAGTACTTGAGGTGCAGCCTCACCAGTGCTACACCAGGAGCTCCCTGCTCCTGCTGGCCACACTATTTCTAATGCAGACCGGGATGCCCTTGGCCACCTGGGCACACTGTTGGCTCATGTTCAGCCAAGCATCAACCAACACCCCCAAGTCCCTTTCCTCTTCACAATCATCCAGCCACTCAGCCCCAAGCCTATAGTGCTGCATGGGGTTATTGTGGCCAAAGTGCAGGACCTGGCACTTGGCCTTGCTGAACCTCATCCCATTCACTTCAGCCCAGTGATCCAGCTTATCTAGATCCTTCTGAAGGACCTCCCTACCCTTAGGCAGATGGACACTATCTCCCAACTTGGTGTCATCTGCAAACTTACTGAGGGTACACTCAATCCCCTCACTTAGGTTATCAATCAAGATATTAAACAAGATGGGCCCCAGAACCGACTCCTGGGGGACACCACTTGTACCAGGTCGCCAGCTGGACTTAGCTCCATTAACCACTACCCGTTGGGCACGGCCCTCTAGCCAGTTCCTTACCCAAAGAAGGGTATACCTGTCCAGGCCAAGGGCAGTCAGTTTCCCCAGAAGAATACTGTGAGAGACTGTGTCAAAGGCTTTGCTGAAGTCTAGATAGACTACATCAACAGCCTTACCCTCATCTATCAGGATGGTCACCCAGTTGTAGAAGGAGATGAGGTTGGTCAAGCATGACCTGCCTTTCATGAACTTGTGCTGGCTGGGCCTGATCTCCTGGATGCCACGCACATGTTGTGTGATCTTACCCAAAATTATTTGCTCCTTAACTTTCCCTGGTACTGAGGTCAGGCTGACAGGCTTATAGATCTCCAATTCCTCCTTATGGCCCTTCTTGTAGATGAGAGTCACATCAGAAAGCCTCCAATCCTCTGGGACCTCTCCAGATAACCAGGAGTGCTGGTAGATGGCAGAGAGGGGCTCGGGAATCACCCCCGACAGCTCCCTCAGCACCCTAGGATGAAGCCCGTCTGGTCCCATGGTCTTGTGACAGCCCCGATGGAGGAGAAGCTCTCTAACCGTCTCCACCTGAATCACCGGCAGTGTATTCTGTGTAGCATCTCAGACTTCCAGATTAGGGCATAAAGTGCCCTGAGGTTAACTGATCTGCCTATTAAAGACAGATGTAAGGAAAGTGTTGAGGACCTCAACGTTCTCCTTATCCTCAGTGGTCACATTCTCTGCTGCATCAAGTAAAGGATGGAAATTGTCCCTGGTTCTTCTCTTACCGTTGATACATATTTAGAAAAGGATTTCTTATTCTCTTTTACTGCAGTGGCCAGTCTGAGTTCAAGTTGGGCTTTTGCCCTCCTAACTTCCTCCCTGCATACCTCAGCGACTTCCTTGTAATCTCCCCAAGTAGCCCATCCCAGCTTTCAGAGGGCTCTTTTTCTTCCGGAGTCTCAACAATAGTTCCCAGTTCATCCACAACGATCTTCTTCCCCTATGGCTGTCCTTACAGCATTCAGGAACAGCCTGTTCTTGCACCTTTGAGATTTCCAGATTTCCATCTTGAGGAGTGTCCAGGCTTCCTGGACTCCTTTATCCTTTTAGCAGCAACTCCCAAGGGACCCCTGCAACAAGTGTCCTGAACAGGTCAAAGTCCGCCCTCTTGAAGTTCAAGATAGCAGTTTTGCTAGTCACCCTTCTGACATCGCCAAGAATTCCCCAGGTTGTAAACCACTTTCCCCACCACCCAAAGCACTGGCTGGTGGTGGCCATTTCCCCCCGTGCTCTAAGGGTCTTCATGCCTAGCATTGGCTGGCAGCTCCCACAAGCCAAAACCTTTGCTCTTTGTCTCAAGGTGTTGCCTGTTGGTGGGATTTTCACAGCCCATACAGCTGTGAGGGCAAAAGGGAAATTGTGACTGAAAGCCCTGCAAGTGCAGCAACATTTGCCTAATGAAGCCCAGTGGAGGCTCCTGCTGTCATCCATGGAAACAAAACCATGGGTGTAAACTTGTATGCTGCCTTGCTTCCACCAGCACATCTCCAAATGCAGGATTTGTGCTATGCAGACTGCTGACAGCAGTGCTGGTGGGACAGGACTCATAGGAGTCTGTTAGCTTGACCTCAGTCCCGGGATCCCTGTAGTTTCTTGTAAACGTGCCACAGCATGCTGAAAATTACAGACCTGAGTGATTTAACATTGCACCACATGATAAATGCTGGGAATGCTGAGCAGCTAATTCAAACAAGCATAAAGTTGTGGATGCAATGATTAACAAGGAAAGTATCTTAGACTGACACAGCTGAGTTGTACGGGTGCATTTCAATTTGATATAGGTGAGTAACTGCAAATAAAGTGAGCAAACTAATCCGTACTGACATAGCAGTGCTGATGGCACTCAGCAGCTTTGATGGTAACATATTCCTGGGTGGGAAAGAACAGTTCAGAATAAAGTGTGCTTGATAATAATTGAATATTCACGTGCTAAAACACATCACTTTTTAGTAAGTATCAGAGAAAAGTGACTTGTTGTCAGTTAGAGAAAGGACTAATTAATGACACGGAAGGTATACTGTGATTTTTTTTAGGCTGGAGTGAGGGGACATCAGCTGTGAGGACACGCTTTTAGACCTGGAATGATCTACCTGTTGATAAGATGAGAAAGCACTCTGAGGATTTTTACAAGCGAAATCTAAAATCACTGGCTTTTGAGCTTTAAAGAGCACCACTGGAATATGACATACATTTGGTGAATTTATCGTGCAGCAAGCAAAACATATGGGAGGCACTGAACCTGTTATTTGTCTTACTTAGTTTTATCTACATATTGATTTTTATTGAAATTGAAACTTTGAAAAGCAGAAAGGGTAAATACATAAAAGAGAAATAAAAAATGAGGAAACACAAGGAAACATAGCTGACATACAAAAACCCTTTAAAATGAATCTGGAATGAAGCAGGAAACTTTTCAACTGCATATCTTCCACTGCTTCAAAACATTCTATGTAACTAGCAAGTGACCTGTTAGAGGACAAGATCTATTGAAATGTATATATTTTCTCCTAACCAAAAATAGCTCATAAAGGAGCTTATTTCTCTGAATAAGCTGCTAAAAGGAATATATTTTCTGTTTAAGGATGTTAAACTTATTTGTTTAGCAGATTTCTGCTGAAGTTGGATGCCTACTCAGTGAACAAATACTTCAGAAATTGTTTGTGATCTAGTAGTGCCTGAGGTTTAGTTGAAATTTATGGGATGATGTTACCAACTCTTTAGGGGCATGGAAAATACTTCTGTAGTACTGAGAGAGACCACAGAGAGCGAGAAGACGGGAGCTGGAGGAGTAAAGATCTGCTGCAGCTAAGGGGAGCTGAGAAATGTAACGTGACTACAGGAGGTGACAAACATGTAAAGGGTCCAAGCCACATAACACAGTTATGTGCATCATGGTGAGGACAGTGCTTTTGCAGCAGAGTTGGAAATAGAATACAAAAGATAAAAATCTTCCTGGGATATCTGGTATGTCTGCTGGGGCACTTGGGCATAAGGATCAAACACATGGGTAGGAGATCGGTATCTGGACACCGCTGCTAATAAATCTGCACAGAGAGGATGGAAGAGGGCAGGTTAAAAGCCAAGATCCTAACCACTAGTGATCTCCAGGCTTTCTTTGTGAAATAGCTTATCCATGTGCTCCAGAAATCTCAGAAACCTTGGGACTACAAATGGCAAAAATATAAGACATTACTTATCACAGAAAAGTTTTATGATGAGAACTTTGAGGAAACTAACTTTGAACAAGATAAACAGGTCAGAGTACTAAACTGAGGTCACTAACTCTTCTCAACTCTTCTCAACTTGAGACTCATTTATGTATTTTTTTGACACATGAAGCTGAATAAAACCATTGTATTTTTGGCTTAAAGTGTGTGAGTTACCTATATTTTAGCTCAGTGTATGTTTTCCACCAGCATGTTGAGCAGAGATAGCTAGGAACCCAACTGAGGATGTGTGGTCTCAGTTGATTACCTCGAATGGTAAACAAGAGGTAACTTGTGCATCTGTACCGGTTCTGATAAATTATTAGGATGTATCTTTGGATGTGTGACTTTGTGAAATGTAGAAATTTCCAGAAGCTGCCAGGTCGTGCCAAGCCAGAATATCCACTCTCAGTATCTTCTTCTGCAACAGTGAAGTCTGCTAGAGTTTGAAATTTCTAGAGTTTGCTGTTCAAGAAACAAAGTTGGATCCTTAGCTCTTAAGAAGGACTACTCAGGTGATTTTATCTGATTTAGGGGATTGTAGAGTGAAGTTTCCCAAAAGCAAGAGTAAAGAAGGGATTTAAGCTTGGGATTGTGGTGCCTAAATTAAAAACTCTTGAACATAAAACCACTTACTTTCCAAAAGGGTGACAGGTTCCCAATGCTCAGGAATTTTCTATTGACAAGCCCCACAGAGTGACAGCCCTCCTGTACAGCAGCATCTGCCTTGCTAGTTCCTGGTGCCGTTCAGAGGCCGTCAGAAATTCCTAGCTCTCAGGTACCCTCTGTCGATTCTGTAGATTACCTTTGCTCTTTATGAGTTTCCGCTCAAATTTCATTTCATTTTAAAAGAAAGGAGAAAGGTTAATTTAAGCTTTTTCCTTAAAAAAAAAAAATGTTTTATTTCTGGCTGTAGAAAAATGTGCAACTGAAAAGGAAAAGAGTGCCAGAGGTCACGGTGTAAATCCCTTTGGGTAAGGGAGCTGGGGGCAGAGTAATATGTTGCTTTGGCAGTTTAAGAGTGCTTGAGATTGACAGTAAGCTTGGTGCAGATAGTCTTTGCACGAAATAACTAAAGATGACAAATTAGTTCTATAGGCACAGTTTTTCTTTTGAGTTTAGCTGCCCTGACATTATCTCGTCTCAAAGTAGAATGTACCTGCTCTCAAGCTGCATTATCCATGAAGGGATTTAAAGTGACTAGCTCAGACTTCGGCATCCTTCTCTTAGACATCCAAACTGAAGTCAGTAAAACTCTGTTCTTTATGACCTTGTTAGGATTTTTTTTTTATGTTGCCCTTCTAACACTTGCATTTTTCTTGCCATGTGTCAGCAAGGAACCAAAGATGTAAATGAAAAGGCTGGATTATATCTGAAGTTGGTGCAACTTGCTTGCTAGGGGAGATAGATTATCCTCCTTTTTCATTTTGAGGCACACATAAGAGGTTGATTTCCTGTCAGACTCTTTTTCAGATGAATATTTTATCCGAACAAACTGAATTATATTAGAACGACATCCTAGGGCGAGAAGTTCCAGGAGTATTACGCTGTGCTGGCACTCTAACACACCTGTAATTGTATGTTTTAGCCTAAGGATATATCCACGGGCTTTTCAGGCAGCTGTGGTGAGCTCTGCCCACACTGTGCTGGAGGCTGTATTTCTGCACTTAGCATGGCACAGTCCCAGCTCAGACCCAGGCAGAGGTCAGGCTCGTGGCCTCTTTGCAACACCACGTAGGCATGCACTAAAGCCAGCTTTGTCCTGCTAAAAGCAAAATGTCAGAACATGTGCTTTGATCTTGTGGCCACCTGGTACAGTCCTGCTCATGCCAACATTGCCTGAACTCACTCCCTACAAAGACATAGGTTGTGTTGCTTGCTAGGCTCTGCCTGGGGGCTGGCTGGAGATGGTTGAAATGACCCCAAACTGCACCAAGTAGAGCCTCAACTGTCAAAAGCACTGCATCCTGCACTTAGTTTATTTACTAAACTGAGTATAGGAGAAGGTACTTCTGTTTGGCCACACAGGGAACATCTTCAAGAGGGAGGCCATTATTCTGCAAATTTTGCCCATGAGCAGGTCCAAAGAAGGGCAACATGGCTTGTGAAGAGCTTGGAAAACTGGGGCTGTTTAGTCAGGGGAAGAGGGGGCTGAGGGGAGACCTTATTGCTCTCTTCAAATACTTGAAAGGTGATTGCAGTGAGAGTGGGGTTCATCTCTTCTCACTGGTGACAGCTGTCAGGACGAGGGGAAACGGCCTCAAGTTGTGCCAGGGGAGGTTTAGGTTCTTTACAGAAAGGAGTGTTAAGCACTGGAATAGGCTCCCCAGGGAGGTGTTTGAGAAACCATCCTTGGATGGATTTAAAAATTGTTTGGATGTGGTGCTCAGGGTCATGATTTAGTGGAGGGTTGTTAGAGTTAGGGTAGTATGGTTAGGTTGTGGTTGAACTTGATGATCTTTAAGGTCTTTTCCAATCTGAGCAATTCTATAATTCTATGATTCTGTGATTGTATGATTCTATGACAGAATATTCTTCCTTCCACCAGAGTTTGTGCCATGAAATATATTACTGAGAAAATACATGTTTGAGTGTGACAGGCCTTCACTTGATTTAAAATGTCATTATGAGAGCCTTGTGGTGATGAAGGTGAAGATCTGTGCCCTGAGATATCACAGGATCATAGCTTCATCAAGGTTGGAAAAGACCACTAAGGTCATCTATATCAAGGAATGAGGCAAAGCAGTGCAACTAGAAAAATATGGAAAAGTTACAGGTCATAGAAATCACAGACTTCCTTCCTTCCTTCCTTCCTTCCTTCCTTCCTTCCTTCCTTCCTTCCTTCCTTCCTTCCTTCCTTCCTTCCTTCCTTCCTTCCTTCCTTCCTTCCTTCCTTCCTTCCTTCCTTCCTTCCTTCCTTCCTTCCTTCCTTCCTTCCTTCCTTCCTTCCTTCCTTCCTTCCTTCCTTCCTTCCTTCCTTCCTTCCTTCCTTCCTTCCTTCTTCCTTCCTTCCTTCCTTCCTTTCCTTCCTTTCCTTCTCTCTCTCTCTTTCTTTCTCTCTTTCTTTCTGTCTTGAAGTGAGAAGAAGCAGGAATTAACAGTGTAAAATCTTAATGAGTAGCTTGTGCTGAGCAGTGCTATTCTCCTCAGTTACTCTTCCCATCTTGAATGTTTACCAGCCAATCAGAACCTTCCTTAAAACCAAGAGATTTATAATGAAAAGTCAGCCCTAATTGAATTTCTTCATTAGGAACACCATCAAACAGATACAGAACACCTTACAGCACCTTGTTTAAATTAGATTCATTTTTCTGATTAATTATTAAAAGGAAAGTTTAAAAAATCATAAAATCTTAAGTGCTATTAAAAATTGATTAGGAATGCATTCTTTCATTGACCCAGTTTGTATTTTTTTTAATTTTTTTCCATCAAAGCTAATACATTTGAGTAGCTGCCTCAGACAGAAGTTTGTAATCATTTGGTCATCAGTCAATTAATCACAGCTTCATAAATATTGATCTCAGATTACATTTATTTTTCATTCTTGAAAGATAGTTTTTTTTATTAATTTAGGCTCACTCACATGCATTGTGGTTTATGCTGAAATTATTTTTAAAAGTTCTATTAAAATTTAATTTGAGCAGCTCGCTAACAATGCAGTCATTGTGAATTGTGCCACCTCTTGGCAGGTTTGTCAGCTCGTGCTGAAGGGTCCCAAGTACCCACAGTGCATATGAGCAGGGCCTGCTCGTTGGTATCCTTCACCTATAAAAGCCTCTGTATTTGGAAGTTGCTAGCCACTGCCATCGTAGGGAAAAGGAATTATTTGAATGTAATCGTGGATTTGTTTCAAGAGAAGGAAGGAGAACTCTATGGTTTCCCATCCTGCCTTCAATGGCTGTGTTCCTGATTCCTACTAGTCCATTATAGAAAACTGTGCCTTCCTGATGGCCATCTAGTGTGGTCAGCTCTTTTGCCTCAGCCACGCTGCAGACAAGCCTCTTGAGCAGGTGTGCTTGTGGGTGCTTGTATCAAATCATTACAGCAGGATCAGCCCTGATCCTGCTGTAATGGCTGTCATGGATATCATATAGAAGCAATGACCCATTCCAGGATGGTGAGGATACCTGGAAGTGCTCTTGCAGTGTCTACTTTTGTGCCTGGCTGAGAACTGAATACATTATTTTAAAGGAGTTGCAGTTATAAAGAGAAAATCTAAGGATTTTAAAGACAAAATGTTGTGAGGAGGGGTCTGGACTCTTTTTTCCCAGCACCTGAAGTGGACACAATCCTTCTTGTAGCATACTCCCCATACCTGAAGCACTCTCTACTAAAGCAGAAGCATACAATTCCTGATCTGGTTATAGCTGATAATCTCTTCTCTGTCAATGAAATCTTCTGTTTGTTTAAGCTTAAGAAACACTAACAGATAAGGACGTGTAGGGACTTCCCAGGGCAATGATTATGGTACCAAGATTGTCAGAATTCAAGGAGTGCTTGGACAATGCTCTCAGATATAGGATTTGTAATTGAGGTGGTTCTGAATGGAGCTAGGAGTTGGAGTCGATGATCCTTCTGAGTCCCTTCCAAGATGGAGTATTCTGTGATTTTGCTAAAGAGTGACCTGAGGTATTCACTGAGGAAAATGAATCCTCTTCCTTCATGCTCTGAGTTTTACTTTGCATGCATTGCTTCACAATGAGAATGACCAATTTTTCCAGGCAAGGAACATCTGAACGGCAGACTTGCAATAGCTTCTGCAGCATGTTTGAGTTCTCTGTTTTATTCTGATAAGAAATGTTTTGAGATAGGTCACTATTTCCTAAAATCTCCTTTGGATGAGGACTTTGGAGTGATTTTATCATGTAGCAATCATACATTTTACATTCCTAATAAGGCGTAGCCTCATCTTTAATGTCTGAAATCAAAACCAATCACCTACTATCATCATTCTAAAACTATTGTTATCTTGGTACCGCGCTTCTGGAAGGCTTCAAGTAGTGGTCAACAGTGTCCTGCTGTGCTCCTCAGCATCAATATCAAGTGGAGTCATGTGGACCCCTGTCAGCAATCCATATTTTTGCTCACATTGGTACATGTAATATGGAGAATGGATCATTTTTGTGGCTGTTCATGTATCTAAGAGTGAAAAAAAAAAAAACAGTTCCAGGTCCTTGGATCCAAATTACTTTTCAGAATCATATTTCCCCATCAAACTATTCGTTTACCACATATTCTGCTGAAAGGTATCCACAGTACTAATTCTTCCCATTAAAAAATGGAATCAGACTACAGCAAATTCTTAGACCATTTCTTTTAAATCTCAGTTGTACACAGGACTTTTCTGTCCTTTCACGCTTGTGTCAGAGATAATGCATAGAGAGCATCCAAATAATGCCTTTGTTTATAAATTGCTGCAGCTAGTTGTAAATAAGATTTGTAAATAATCTTATAAATGAGAGCTGTTTGCCACCTTTGTTCTCCTCATCTATTTGCTGCAAAATCAAACTCATTTTTATCTTTCTCTGTCCATGAAACGTTAGGCATAAATTGTTTGTTTTGCACTGTGGCAAATCTAGAAGTATTTATATGTAACTGCCTGGTATGGGGACAGTCATGACCAGAAGAGGAGTGCAGGTAGTAAGTGGATGCACTGAGTTATTCCAGTTAAAGCCTTAAAAGGATACAGATTCCTACCAGTTCTCTGTACATTGCACAATCAGAATCAGATTCCAAGTCCAATTGCAGTCAATCTTTTCAAATAAGAGAGGTGATAAGGAATCTAGTAAATATCCTCTGAGCACTTCTTTACAATAGTGTGGCAGTATGAACCAGCTGTCTCTTTATCCAGCGTTTTGACAGATGTTAGTGTGAATGTGAGCAGTGTGTTACATTCTGTACAAAACTCAGCAATCCTGGACAATCTTTCCTGGCAGAAAAGAAGAGGAAAAGCTGCAAAGCAATACAGAGAGATGACTGTAACAATGCCCCAGCTCTTCCTTGCCTTTTGCTGCAACACCTGCAAAATGGCCCAACTGGAGTTTTAGCGCTGAAGTATTGTGCCACTAACTCAATGCTCAACAACTTCAGCACTTCTGAGAATGAATCCTGTAGCTGAATGCAAGCTACTAGTTTATAAAAATAATTTTTAAAAGTATTTTTATATCTCCCTAAATACCCAGAGTTCTTTTAATCCAAAATATACAAGGATGCATTTTTCATGAAGATAATTTTAACTTTGTAATATATGTAAGATAAAAATATAATCTTTCCTGCTAATATATGCAGTTGATATTTCTGTCTCTAAATTTCCTATTAATTGGATTGAATTGATTTAATAAGTTCAGCTGATCATTGAAAGGCTTTTAAATGGATTCCATAGAATCATAGAATTGTAGAATGGTTTGGAAAGGACCCTTTAGGATCATCTAATTCCATCCCCCTGCTATAGGCAGGGATACCTCTCATTAGACCAGGTTGCTCAAAACCCCGTCCAGCCTGCAAATACTTTTTTCTTGTAAAAAGTGTTGTTTTGCATTTTGTTGATATGTTTTTTTTTTTTTTAATTTTAATTTGGGTCCATGGCATCTTTTATGTCCTGCTGACAAATGTTTGGTATCTTTGTAGGACCAAACATTTGTCAGCAGGACATAAAAGATGCCATGGACCCAAATCAGTCGTAGGTCTTTCTAGGTTGACTTATCTCTGAAATCTGCAGTCCCAGTTTCTCTATCTTTTAATTGCAGTAGAGCAATATATTCAAGTAATGTTTCTTGTTGTCTGTTACCGTAATGTTGCCAGATTAAAACAGTAACACTGTTCTCCATTTTCATTAGTATGTTATAGCATGTTGGACACAACTTCAGAGACTTCAGAGTGTTCTGAGGACACCAAAGCTCAGGTAAACATAGACTTCACCTCTGAAGCTAGTTTCAGGAAAAACACAGCTACGAAATAGAATGCTACACAGATTTTAAATAGACAAGAGAGAAAGGGAGGGAAGGATATAACATATATCCAAGAACTGCTGGAGTTTTATAAGCATTGTGTTATTGTTTTTTAAATCTATCCAGGGAGGATATGTTAGGAGATAAATGGAAAAATGGAAAAGCAAAGATTGAAGCAATTGGAGAAAACAGCCAATAAGCGAAGGGAAGAGAGGGTCCACTGTGATTGCTGCAGAGGTATTCAGACAATGTTATCCATTTCCATCTGTTCCCACTTGAACAGTGGCTGCAGCTGTTCTGTGAGAGTTACTCCTTGGCTGGCTCATTCCTGCAGTTCCCTTTCCCCCTCCATACTCATGTGGGTGAAGAAGATGGAACCTGCACAAATCCTGGTGTCTACAAAAAGAGCATCTCCCAGAGCACATCTGCTCTTTAAGGAACACGTAAAGAGCCCTTTGTGAAGAATGTACAGCTTTCATCTTGGGTATCTGAAAAGTGAGGGAGAGTTTTTTTGTAGGCTCCACTTCACCCAGCCAAAAAACATAGACATTGACATAAAAGCAGATGCTACCAAACATATCTGAGAGTAACTGCAGAGAAACTGAGCTTTTAAGGACATGATACATCATATTTTAAGATAAACATTCTGAATAGATTAAGTGAATTATATTTTAAAAGTGTGTAGTTTTGCTGCACTGACTATAAAGGGACCATAATGTGAGTAGACCAGACGTTGTAAATATGTCTTAAGACAGCTGAGGCAAATCCCACTTTTAATCTTGGGAAGCTGGAATGAAGAGACATCTGTGTTTCAATTCAGTATGATCAATGAAAAAAAGGGAACTCTGAGAAATAACAGTCTGGATTTTAGTGACTTTTTTGTAATAACATCCTAAGTTTATTGGAGTTTAGATTCAGCTCCTTATCAACTGGAGAGAGATGAAACCAGACCTGCTTATAACTCTGCTTCCCCTGAATACAGCCAGACTTGCTTACTGTTAATTTGTAAATTTCACAAAAAAAAAAAAAAAAAAAAAAATCTGCTAAGTATACTGCACTGACAGCTTTCTTTGTAAGCTTCACTTTCTACAAAACTTCCTTTGCAAAGTGTCACACTATGACAATAAAAAATGCTTTTTCAGAACTTTCTTATAAATATTCCATTTACTTTTTTTTTTTTCCTTTTCTTAAATATTTTTTTTTGCCATTCAGGAAGAGATATGATGACTTAAAAGTGGATAGTAAAGGCAGCTGATGATACATGTATTTGTTGGCAGTGCTCTTAGGAAGGCTGGAATGGTGTATCATCCATGCTGAAATGTATGGGTAATTCATTCATGAAGCGCGATCAGCAAAATCAAGGACTACTTATGTCTGGCCTTTGCTTTGGTTTCTTGTTAAAGCTCATTGTAGAGAATCAAGTAAAAACTTTGATCTTAACAGTATTCTCCTAAAAAGCCTCCACATTTCTCTGGCACTGAAGCCCAAGTAGCTCAGGGGAGGCAGCGTGCAATGCCTTTGCCCAGAGGCCTCTGTTCAAGCACTCCTGCTGACTTCAGTGGGAATTTTGCCCGAGTACAAAGAGATGAACAGGAACCTAGAGTAGGAGCAGAGGCCACGTTGCATCTTCTCCTGGAAATGTAGTTTATAAGGGCCATGATTTTTCTGTTGTTTTCCTTTTATCTGTAATAGGCTATGAGTATTTTAGATTCAAATTGGATGCCTTTAAACTAGAAGAACTCTACTCACACTGATAACTTAATAAAACATCTAAATGTCTTTTAAAAGACTTCAGTTTACCTATTAAGACCAAATAGACTGTCTGTTAATTTGACAGAATATCCATGTTCACTGAACTTAAGGCTATAAAAATTGTTCATCTGCTCAGTCACAGGCCATTTAATTTTGGATGCATCATTGCCAGTTGGTTACAGTAATTAGCATTCTCTGTATTGTGTCAGCTTCCCTGAAGCTATGCTAAGTAGGGTTACCCTTCTTTATGGAAGCATAAGTAGCCTTGTGCAAGTGGGCCTGACCACCCATCTCAGAGACAGAAGCCTTAACTACAGCTTCTTGGCTCAGGGTGCCCTATATGTTCACCTGCAGATCTTATTTACTGGTTATTAATGACATGAAGTGTAGGCAGCTGTGAAAGGCACAGCATGGCAGCTGAAAACCTCAGCTCCAAACTATTGGCTCAGCCTTGTCATTTCTTTGAGTGACACTTCATTTTTTAAATTATATTGTTATTATTTTAAATATTTCTTCATATATTCTTTTAATTAAGTTTTTAGATACAAGTCAATTCTGTGGATATAAATTGTGTTTATGTACATATGTAGTTCTGTAAGCTGAAGTGCTACATTTGCTAATGCAGTTACTTAAAACACAGGGGGTTTCAAATGAAAACATTTTCATCACTCCTTTCCTATTGTGAGCATATGCTGCAAATAGTTTGGTAGGATATGTTCTTCCATATCTCCTAATGCCTAAAGTAGCATATAATTGTATTTCTAACAGAAACACCAACTGCTGGTACAGGAATATGGGAAGTGCTGGAATCATTCTTTTGTAAAGGCTAGAATAAACAATACAATAGCTGAAACCATAAATAAATTAAAGAGAGGCCAAAATTTTTTCTGCCAGTTGTTCTGCAGACTGTGCACATTTCATTGCTTTGTGGTGAATATCTGTGCTTCCTTTTCGTTTCCTGGGAAACAAGTGAGTGGTTTTATGCACTGCAATACATACACTAAGAATAATTCTTCCCATTTAATCCACTCTGTTTTTTACTTCTTAATATACTGGAAGGTAACTAATATTTAATACCATGAAATGTATCTGTGCATGTTTAATGATTCAATTAATCAGAGAGAAACCTTCTTTATAATTAAATATAGATAGGGTATAGTCTTTTCTTCTCATTGACTGATGCTACTGAGAATAAGGGATAAGAATAATTTTATACTATTATTCTGTTTGCCTTTTATTAGAAGTCTGAACTGTTTAGGTGAGTAAAATCAACCATAAAAGTACATTTTTTCTTAAGAGTTATGCACTCTGCAATTTCTGCACTGCATAAAAGCCCAAGCATTTGAATTTAGGTACCAATCCTGTGAAGACTTGCACATGTGCTTAAGCACAAGAATAAGTAAATTCAACTAATGCTAATGTGAGTACTTACATTAAGTTTGAAGCAAGTTCTTGAGCCTTTGTAGGGATGGCTTTTACCATTTGGAGCTTTCTGAAACAGGCCCCATATGAGCTTGGAAGAGGCCTTATATATTTGCTCTGTAAGACCCAATTAGACTGTGACTTGCTGCCTTCAGTTGTTTCTTTACAGTAAGGAGCAGTTTTATTAAGCTGATCTTGGACTTCTGTTGACCTGATTATTTAAATAAAGGTTACAAACTGTCACTGCAACTTGTTTTTATTTTTGTTTGGCTCCATACCAAATTCTCTATCTGTAGGATACAAGAAAGCCAGCTATCTTTAATGCTATATGCAGATGGGGCACACATATTGGCAAGTTAATAAAATAAAGTAATGATGTACATGGAGGGAGATTTAAATATGGAAATAGAGACTTCCTTCCTCTTGACTCTGTATAAATTGTTGAATATATTTGTTTAATGATTTATACAGAGCCTCCAGCAAAAACAGCTAGGTGATGTTTACAGAAGTTAAAACATAAATTACACGTACAGTGTTCAATGGGCTTCATTACATGACCACTTCTGCCACCAAGGGTACTATGTGATAATAGACATATTGTGAGACCATACCTATCCACTGAAATGCCTTTCCTTTTACCTATGTGCTTACCTACATACCAGCAGATGCAGAAACCACAATATGCCATTGTACAAGCAATACTGTTACGCTATAAATGGTAAGTTATTTCTAATTTAAATAGTTTAGTGTATGTGCTTTTACAGTTGTGTGAACAGAGCTCAATATACTTGGAGTACTTGGAAATTAATGCTTTCAGCTTGCTATTTCAACAGGAAATACAGAGTTTTGTATATTAGATCCATATAGACTGAAGGACTGAGATAGCTATCCCAAGTTTGATTGATTAACCTTTCAACTGAAGAAAGAGGAAAAACATTTGTTTTCAAGTTTTTCACTGCTCAAATTTCATATGGTCGTACTTTTCCATATTTGCTGTTTATCTGAAAATACTCCCCTTGTGAAGCCACCTTGGATAGCTTTTCTTCCAGGTATATATATCTTTACATGATTGTAAAGTGTGCTACCTTATTACACTGCAGGATGAGAAACATGAAAAATATTCCTTTAGAAAGCTGAGGATCTCCTTTAGGCACAAAATACTAATTTTTAGCACCAGTGGGTAAGGAAATGACATTTAAAAATAATCTTTTTAATGTACAAAAAAGTTCTCCCAATTAATAATTTTGCACATAAATTATGGGAATTTTCAGTTGTGGGTAGAACTCCACGTTTGGTGGAGACTTTTTTTAAAAGGCAAATTAAAAAAATATTCCTAAATGTCAAGCTAATATTTCCATATATGTGATATCATGTATACAAATATTTTGCATTCCTGGGTATGAATAAGAGAAAGGAACCTTAGAATTTGACATAGAATCATATCATAGAATCATAGAATGGCCTGGGTTGAAAAGAACCACAATGATCACCTAATTTCAACCCCCCTGCTATGTGCAGGGTTGCCAACCACTAGACCAGGCTGCCCAGAGCTACATCCAGCCTGGTCTTGAATGCCTCCAGGGATGGGGCATCCACAACCTCCTTGGGCAACCTGTTCCAGTGCATCACCACCCTCTGCAAAAAAAAACTTCCTCCTAATATTTAACCTAAACCTCCCCTCTCAGTTTAAAACCATTCCCCCTTGTCCTATCACTATCAACCTATGTGAACAGTTGTTATGAATGAAGTTGTCTAAAAAAACAAACAAGCCAACATCCCAAGACTGGAAAATTGTTCTTGAGAAGGCTTTAAGAGGAATTCTGGAGACTGCTCTTTAGATATCCCTCAGGGTAATAATACATCAGGGAAAATGGAACAAAACAGTAATAGGAGTATCTTACTATTATGCTATGCTCCTATAGAGTAGATGTAATTTTTATATGTGATATCACGATATAATAAAAAGAAGATTTACTTGTGGCCTGACTAGGAATCCTTATTTGTAGTGAAAACACTATAGAATCACGGCTTGGGCATAAAATCATATCTATCATAAATGATGAATGACAGCTTCTCTTGAAGTCACCCTTCAGGATGAACAGTATAAAGACTGTTTAGGTGCTATCACATTTACAGAATTTTTTTGTTAGACATCTTGCTTGAACATGGAAATGCTTAATATACAAGTGGTGCTTTTTTTTTTTTTTTTTTTTTTTTTTTTTTTTTTGCCAGCATTTGCTTTGAAGCAAACCCTCAGCTAAAGTGATCAAAACCGTAGGAACAAAAGACTGCTTATTTCTCTCGACAACTTTGAGCAAACCCAGAAGCCCTCAAGCTAACTCAGATAATCTACTAATTCAAAATAACGTCTTTAGGGATGGATGGGGTAATTATTGCAAACATAGTGTTTCTAATTTCTGGATACTATACATGTAAATAAACTTCACTGATATTGTGCTGCACAACATACTTGGAAATTATGCCCTAGATGACTAATTGAACAGCAGAAAAAATAACATAGTTAAAAGTTACAAATCACTTTGAAAATGTTGGCTTAGCCAAGCTGGACTTCTTTCAGATGTTCAGAGAAGAAACCAATTACTTGGTTATACACATTTCAAGAAAGTGTTTACTCACATGGGTGTGATCTCTCATGCATATATGCGAACTAGTTTTTTGCTGAATTTTCTTTGCCAATATTTCTCAGAAACTATCTTACTGTAAGCATATTAGGAATCTTCTAGATGTACATAGGATCTAGCCCCAAGCATTA
This sequence comes from Meleagris gallopavo, assembly GCF_905368555.1. NCBI lineage: Eukaryota > Metazoa > Chordata > Aves > Galliformes > Phasianidae > Meleagris > Meleagris gallopavo. The sequence continues at coordinate 151,093,953 of NC_139404.1, read as the reverse complement.
TTTTCAAATAAAATTAACATTCTACCTCTTGCTTCCTTGTCTACCTTTTGTTTCATTTTTTAAACAATGGAAAACTGTTTTTTCTACTACTTTATTTCAGTTTATAGTCTTTCTGTAAAAGAGCAATCCTAGAAAGCTAGTTTTCTATTCAGTTGGAAACTTGTGGATTAAACTATTGTTTGCAATTATAGATTCATTACATGAATGAATTTCAAGAATTTCAAAGGATTTATTTCAAAGAATTTTCTCTGGCAAGGTTTGTCAATCTGGTATATGGCATTTTGCATTGAATCCTGATGGAAGCCAGTCCATCATGTTTAACAGCTACTCAAATGTGTAGACTTGAATCAGTCAACCTCACTGAATTCATATGAATGTTGGTTTTAAGGATCAGGTCCAAAACCTATAATAGCTGTGATTCATTTTACTTCTCAGTAAGTTTTACTTTGCCTTGGCAGATTTCCTTCAGCAATCAACCCGACTTGTTTTTTTTCCGATTCATTCTGAGTCTTCATTTTTTTTTCAGCACAGATTCATCTTCACTTCCATTTTTTTTGCCCTTTTATGCACTGATACCATCATACATCTTTTACCTCTTTTTTTTTTTTTTTAATAAGAAAAAAAGAAGGTTGACAAGGCAAAACTGGGGACACTAATAGCAATCTTCAGAATTTGAAGGATACATTTGCCCAGGTGGGAAATAGAAGAGTTGAGATGGTAGATCATTGAGGGTAATTGAGTGCACTAGCAGAAATAAAGTTCTAACAACAGGTGAACAGGTGAGATTTGCTGGACTGTGGAACCCTGAGAGAATCCCAGTTAAGCTTCTTTTTAATCTAGACTGACCTAAGCACTAAAAATATGTTAAAAATAGGAAGTGCTACCATGTTGGCAGGAAGATGGAATAGGTGATCTGATAAATCTCACTCAGTGTAAGGTACCCTTTATATGGTAATGCAGCATGTGGGGTAGACTGTACTGAATTAATAATGCAGTCACATTGTGAGGGTTTTGTTGTTGCTGTTGTTGTATCTAGGTTCTCAAAATGCTTTACATTGAGCTAGTGGTATCACTGATATACAATCATGGCATCACTCTCAGAGCAACACAACTTTAATTTTTATTAATTTATCTGTTTAGATTTATTGTCCTAATATATTACTCTTTACTCTGAAGAGCAGATAAACAAATGCATGGAACTCAAATCCATTAGAAAAGTAGTGAATTTCTACTTGTTTAGTTATTTTTTAAATAACAAACTGGTCTTTAAGGAAGGTAGGTACTCCATGACACCCTTTTTCAATGAAGGTCACAAACATGTGGATAACAAATCAAGTATGACCACAAGAATTTTCCTTCGCTATTAGAATGCATACCTTCCTGTTTGACATTAACAGCAACATTGTTAATTTCCCATGCCCAAATATATTTCCCAGGAAAAAAAAAGAATGAAAAAGCTAATGATTCTTCCACAAGTCCTGGATGCCAAAAAAGAGGATGGTACTCAGGAAGAGTGAGAGAATGGAGAAGGAGTGAAGGGACGGGTATAGTGGGAAGCTTCCCTCATTTGATGTTTCTAGTCCAGAATCATCCCTTCTAAACAAAAATTGTGGAGAGGTGTAGAGGATATGATAAGTTAGATGAAAGTCAGTCACACATGGGACTAAATGCTCCCTCAGCAACATTATTTCTTCAACACAGTGTGTACAGGAATTCTCATCCCCTGATCATGCAGACTGGGGAGTAGTTTGGATCCAACCACATCCTGCTCAGACAGCAGCCTGGGTTTCCTTAAATTGAACTCAGAGTAATAATAGCAGCATAAAAAATTATGAGACTGCTGCAGTGGCCTACTGCTCCCAGTCTGTAGCTGAGATATGGCCAGAACATGTCCCTGGACCTTAATAATGGGCAATGCCCTTAGCAGGCCTGATTTCTTGCTGTAAGCTCTGGCTTAAACAGTGTTAGGCAAACAACCTGAGCATGCTTTTTTTCTGTGACACCAGTTCCCTTATGCTACTTGCACACCGCTTTGTAAGGGCTTCTGAAGAATGGAAATTGAAAGCCATGCAGTGCTTTACACTTTCACATGCAGTTCATGAATCCCAGTGGCTCTGTTTCAGATCTGGCATATTCCCAGTAGCAGAATTACATAAATGTTCAGAACTTGATGCTGAGATACTTCAGATGTTAAGTCTAAGTTTTGAATTTTGGACCTCTTGATAAATGGGCTTTATATTACACATTTTAAATTCTGCCCAAATTGACCCATGTTTGCTCAGGTCTTTCTCTGGATGTGACTTTCTGTATATGCAAAAGCCACAGTCCCTTTGCATTTGCTCCGCCATGTTATGCTTCTTGTTCACAGTATCACTATTGCATCCACTAAAACCACAGTCCTGGTTTGAATTTGAATTCATGGCTTCAGTAAACTCAGATTTTCAGGTCAGTCTTCTGAGCTTTCTGAGAAATTAAAATTACTTTCTTAGGGGCAACCACTACTTTAGTTGTATCTTTCAAGCAAAAAAGCAAGTATTTTTATTTAAGACAGCTCTGATAGATAATCTTTATTGTTTTTAGAGTTGGTAACACGAGTTGCATTCTTACATTTATTCTCTGATCAGACTTACATTTTTATTTCTGCGCAATGTTTTTAGTTTTTGCCTTCCAGTGAATGACATTTCCATCGCTAGCTTCTTCTCTCCTTTTCTCCTTACAGTAGTAAATTAGTCTTGTCCCCAACGGCTTTCTGAGACAGAGGTAATCTTCTGGTGTGTTTTGAAGTCACATTCTTGTGTCTGATAGAAAGCTTTAGTTATGACAGCAAAACAAATAGTGAGCAATTATGCTTTTAGGTTTGTAAATGGACGTCAAGGAAAGAGACCAAGAAGGAAAATGACTTACTCTGACCCTGCCTCCTTCACTTCCATTGGGAGATAGGGAGCCAGAGGGGAGAGAGTCTGGGTAGAAGAAAGTAGAGCAGAGCTTTTGTAAAGACTTGCATTTGTGTTGGCAGCTTGCTAAGAAGAACTGATGCCTGTACATTAATCTGAATTACCACAGTCAGTTTTACTTTTGCAAACAACTCAGTCACAGTATCGCTGTCTATTTCTTTAACAGGAGATAAATTGAGCCTAGAATGGGGACAGCACTAGAAAACCTAGAGAAGAAGAGAATAAAATTAATTGATATTAGGCAATTCACAGAAAGAAAAGACTCTGAGGCCTGACACAACTTTCTTTTCCTCTGATTATTAACACCATAATCCCGCTTTCCTTCAGTACTTCCAGTTCTCTTCTTTTTCTGAACGTATTTTGAGTGGCTCTGTTACGTCATTTTTTTCCTAGCAAACTATATGTATTTTCTTCTTTGTTGAAGGGGTTTCTTTTAAGCTCCAATCAGTAAATTAGTAACTTTAAATTAATATCCTTATTTTTAAGCATATTTACTAGTTATGAAAGCCCAACCCATTGATCACCATGCTTCATAAACTCTTAAAACCCTCTAATTCAACCATTTATAAGCACTTTTCCTGGCACTGTTTACTACCAAAACTCTTGTTCACACATATTACTGAATCAAAGTTCATTAAAATCCAATATTCTACTGAGTTTGAATCAGCCTTTCAGTAAATTTTAGTCTTCTAGTTTTTACTCTTCCCTTTTCTTTCCTTTCATGTCTTGGACAGAGGTACAAAATACCACGTGACAAGGGATCCATCTGGTTTATGCTGTAGTCAGTATTTCAGATACTTGCCAACAGTTTGTCAACAAATTGTTTCACTCAGCAGAGAAAAAGAATCACAGAATCACATAATGGCCAAGGTTGGAAGGGACCTCAAGAATCATGAATTTCCAACCCCCAAGAATACTTATTTCCACTTCCAGAAAAACTTGTTTTCATTTTGTTCTTCTGTTTTGGACAGATGCTCTTATCTCCCTTCCTCAGGTGGACATCCATTGTGTCTCTTCAGCGCAAGGTCTGTGGTAGCTGCTGTGGCATCCTAAGTCCCAGTTGGTTCTCTTAATCAAAGGGCTGCTGAGAAAATCTTTGTTGTACACGTACACATTTTGCTTTGCTTTTGCTTTTGTCAATACTGTGCCAACTGCTGACCTCCTCTTGCATGGGTAAGCCAGCTTCTCAGCAGCATCTGCAGTTGGAATTGCTTGGACTGGTTGTAAATATTTTCTATTGACATGAGCCAGGGGAGTTTGTAAAGCACAGAAAAGAACTTACAAACTGAGAACATAACACAGGTGGTTGGGATTTTGCAGGGATTGGGAGCTGGATTTTTAAAGGTGCTTGGCACATCTCTGTACCTGCCTAGAGGGATTTTCCAAAGAGACATGAAGTAACAGAAACATGCCATTCATTTTACCTAAGTTTGGCTGTCTGATCAGCTAACTAACGAGGCTCTCTGGAGAGAGACAAGAACTTCCAGATTTCATTGCGTGCAAAGATAGGTGCATGAGACAAAGTGGGTTGGAATTAATTTCATTGTATGAAGAAGGAAAGACAAAATTAATTTGAGGAAACCCCTTTTTGTATTCCTACCAGCAAGACAAAAACATGGAATTGTGTAATTTGAAGATGATGGGAGGGCTATCGTTGTCAAAACACATTTTTTCTGCTGGATGGTGGTTGTCTTTTTCCTAGTGGAATCTGACCCTAGCCTCCTGTCCTACTCATACGGGTTATCAGCCAGATGCTTACTGCCATGCCTAGTATCTATGAATAGACCTAGTTGAAGAAAAATGCAAATCCAGGTAAGTAAAAAATATATATTGTTCTTTGGTTAAACTGATAAAATTGTCTTAGATGAAAACCCAAAATGCTGTTTTGAGCTAGCATACAATCTTCTTACATTTTCTGAAAAAAATATTTAATTTTTTATGTCACAGTGACATTTCATATCAAACTTTATTTATTTTCAAGTGGTCCAACAAGGAAATAAAGTATAAATGTTTCACAGAGTTCTGTGACACATTTATAGAGTACATTTTTTTTAAACTACTTACAGTAGTTTTGTGTGATGGTAACTTTTATGTTCTTATGGTGATCTCACTAATCTGAAAAAAAGTCCATTAAATATGTTTATGCTGCATCTATATTGGTAAATAGCACTGGAAATCTTTCTACCCATGATTTTGCCCCATGCTTTCCCAAACTGTTCCTGGGGATGATCTAGGTCTAAGAATTTATGAGGCCACTCTTGGTACCCAATAAGCAGACTGGATGACCAGTCCAACTCAAATGATTCTCATTCTGTGACCATGGCCTAAAGAATGCTGAATTTACTGACAGAGCTGTGGTTTCGGAAGTGTTAAGCAGTTAACACAAACCATGTAAACAAGCCACAAGAGTTTTCACAATTAGGAAGATAGAGAAGGAATGCCATCTCAAAATTCTATTCATTCTTACAAGAATGTAGATGAACCTGGTAGCAAGGTTATATATCTATGTGACAATAAGTGGGCTTCCTGCTCATTCCATGCTAAGAAACAGATCTGATTTATTCATTGTTGTCCACCGTGAAATGCAAATAGACAGTTTAGACACCTATATCCAAAGCTGCATTACGTGAAAACTTCTCCTAAGGATAGTGCCTTGGACTCCAAAAGCCATGTCTTTCTGGAGAGTCACGTTCTTCAGTTCAAGTAATTTTGAGAGGGGACATTATTATAGTCTGTATAAATAGGCTTTGGCCATGCTTCCTCCTTTTTCTTACATTCACATGCAATATTATTTAATGTTTAATCTCAGCCCAGTAGTTTTAATATATATTTTATTTTGTTTTCATTTTCTCCTCATTTTAAATTCTCTAGCATCTTCAATTAAGCTCTATTTGTCCTGTGACCTTACAGACTTAAACAATGATTTCACTCTTATGCCAGACAGACAGGGTCTCTCCCAGTGTAAGTAATGACTTCTGCTTGCAAACAACAAATCGAACTCTTTAACTCACTACTGTACATATCCTTCAAGAGCAATGATTGAGCTAATACATGCTCTTGTTTCTTCTAGATGCCTTAAAGAAAAGAGGCCATGTGACTTCGGAGACAAAAAAAACCCCACAACAACCCAAACATATATACATGCAAACACAGAAGTAAGAAGAAAGTACTTTTAAAAGACCAGAATTGCTTTTATGAATTGTGTGAATGAAATCTCTCTGCGGATTAGTGTGGAGTAGGAAGGGAGCGGGAATTAGGAAGGGAGGAAGAAGATGAAGACTGCATTGAATCTTCCCCTACTGCGAGCAGCCCTTGTCTCTGAGTCTCCATCATGTCTGTATACCCTGAGCCACCAGCAACAATCTTCTGATCTGTTGGCTTTCCTCAGACATTTTCACTGCTTGCATACAGGCTTATGGCTACACATATCCACCCTATCCAAAAGGCATTTCATCATCAGATGAAGAAATGTTTGATTATCTTCTATGGACACTGAATTCTGAACTCCTTTGGATGGGAGGGCTAAGGCTTTCAGTTTGGGTACTGGTTTAGTGCCACCTATTTTCCACCTTGAATAAACTTGTGAAATCCACAGAGTTAAAGTGAGACAAAATACTGAGCATTTACAATAGCAAGGGAAAGTAAAAGAAAATCTTATTTTAGTGTTATTTAGGGTTACAGTATTAAATAACCCTTTGTCCTACTTTGACAACACTGCTTAGAAAATACAGCCTTTCACTCACAGCAAGGTACACACACACCTTTTATCTCTTTACTCAAGAAGTATACAGCAACATGGGACTTGATTTGGAGTCTGTGATAGTGGTTTCCTCTCACATCTGTTCGAATGCAATCAGAAGAAGGAACTTGAGTTTTGATGGAAACTGAGTTTCAAACTGAAGAGCAAAAGCATACATTTGGTGATAGATGCAACCACCTTTTCTGCTTATTGCATTATTTCATTTAAAGTTATACATTTTTCTTGGAAAGTTCTCTAAGCCAATTGTATGCCTTTCACAGTGGTGAGTACTTACTTCCCAATTAGTCCCATTGAGCCAGCAAGACTATTTGCCTGAGAGCTTACATCACTGTGAAAAAAAAAGAGGATCACAATCTGGCCCTTTGCAATTAGCACAATGCTGTCAGGGTTTCACTTTCCTGCTTAAATCCTATAATGAGCAGTCATTGGAAGAGGAGGTAAATAAAGCTGTCATGCATATTGACAGTAATACAATACAATACCACTGCTCATTTTTTCCCAAAGTTAGAATTGTAGAATTAACATGGCACATGATGTTCTTCCCTCTCCAGCTAAACACATACCAGCTGCAGTCTTTTAAAGTCTCCTATCATTTTGTTAGCACAATGACTGCCTACGTGAGCAAAAAACATGGAAACTGCATCCTACCACAGTTGACAAGATTTTTTATTTTCATGATTACTTCTCTGCCTTTTTTTATTTTGCCTGCAGGCAAAGGTTGGCATACATGTCAAGAGAACATTCTCCAGCTGGGGCCTGCAGTATAGAGAATTGTATACTCCAGAGGGCTCATGGGACCTTGGGCAGATTATTATGGTAATATTGGAGACTGCTGTCCTTTCCCTCCCACAGCTGGGCCGCCTCTCTCATTGTAAGTATTGAAGCAATATGTTTTGCAAATTATACACTGGGAACAACAGGGACCTGGGAAAGTGAAGGAGAAAGAGAAACATGGCAAAATGTTGTCTTTAATATGATATTTTTCTTGTTCATCAAGCAAAGATAAATTAAAGCTTTAATTTTAAAAAAAAAATTAGGATCATATATTGGGAAAAAAACGGTGTAATAGTAAAAAACTTAATATTGATTTTATTGAGAGTTCTAAGAAAATATGGTTTATTATGGGGAAATTTCACACAGTAACCTGATGCAAGAGAACCAGAGTAAGATTACATAATAGCCTTCATTACGGATTGCAAAAATCCTTTTGAGTGCAATGAAGCTGGATTAACAAAAACTGCACAAAAAAATATCATTTTAATTAGTGCTAATGTGATCCCGTCATGGTCCAGCTGTTTCACACAGGATGAAAATCTGTGTTGCTTTATTAGCAATTCACCCTCCAAAATAATGTCACTTCTGATTTTTAACATTTCTTATTGATGTATATTTTAATAAGATACCCAAATGATTTGGACAGTCTGTCGTAACGAAGCAAAAGGATATTATTTTTTGTTTGTTTTAAAATAAAGAGTTCAAACGTGGCTTAAAAGCAGTAATAGTAGCTAAAGAAATATTTCATTTTTTGGATCTTTTTTAGAAACATTTACATAAAAGTCAGATAAAGATTTGTATGGCATCATTGTAAATGTGATTTCTACTTACAAAATAAAGAGAGTAAGTATTGCTAACTTGCTGACAAGCTGACATGATGGCTTACATGGGCCAGATATTTAAAAACATGTTTTTATCTGCTCTTTAGCAAGTGTGGGCTTCAAATCAAAGTCTTTAACCTATATTCCGTTATTCTGTTAGCTGACAGACCTTTTACACTTAGAACTCTATTCATTTTTGGCAGCACTGTTTCACAACTCAATTCTGTATGGAGCTAAACTTTAATTTTAATCTAAATTAATTTCAAGTTACTAAAACTTGCTGCTTCATTTATACATGAAACTGTAGAATAATGCTTTGGACACCTGCTTGAATTCTACGTTAAAAATATGCAAATGTAGAAAATCTCAGAGCTCACAGCTCAGTTTTCTTCTCCATTATTTTTATGTGCTTTAATACAGTGGAGACCCTTTGCATGAACCATTGTAGAAAAAGGCATTTATTTTTAATAACTTTATTCCTTTTCCCTATGTTCCTTAAAAGATTTCATTATACACTATTGGTGCTGTGCTAATATATTTATCAGCTCTCTAATTTAGCTCAGACTTTGCTAATATATTCCAGAATGGTGATTGGTTTTAGTACTTTTTCTTAAACATTGTATGGTTTCTTTTCCAATCCTCAATTAATGATTTTACAATAAACTCTCAGTGTAAGGAAAAAATTTGCAATCCAAAAGGCAACTGATATAAATTAAAGAGGAATGAATTTATAATATACAGTGGTATGGTATAATTAACAATGATTTTCAATTGTACTAGTAGAAGAGGTTACAACGGCAACATCAAGAATAATAATAAAACAAAAAAAACTGAAACGTGAGAACTATGTTTATTACACTGTTTTTGTTGGTACCCTCATAGAATCTTTGAACATCCCTGATGATACCATGAAATATTTCCCCATCTCCCCTCCATCATCATTAGAGAAACCACCCTTCATGAAAGAGGAAAGAGACCTAATATGAGAGTGGGTTGGTTCCATGTGTCTCTGTGAATCCAGATATTTTCTACTCCTGAACTGACAGTTCTTCTATTTCACAGTAGTTAATGGATGGTTGCATGCAGCAGGATTAAGTGAAAAGGAATTAGTAAGGTATAGGGTGCTGTTTTGCAAAACACAATACTAGTGGTGTCCTGTATTTTCTCTCCTGAAAGTCAGGCTTGAGCTATCTTCCTCCTTTCCTTCCTCTTCTTACCCTGAACTCTATTTTTCAGGTGTCATATATTGGCTCTCTTTTTCTTTTTTTTTTCTTTTTTCTTTTTTTTTCTTTTTTTAATAATTATGAATAACCTTTTGAAATGCAGAATTTTCTATTTTATTAATTTTCCTGCTATCAGTTAGCTTTGTCCCATATTCTTCAAGTTCCTCAACTACTTTCAGCATGGAAGAGCTTTCATTATTGCTAGTGACAGATTGTAGTCTACAACCCAGCATCTACAGTTTGCCTAATACCTTCCTAACATAGATTTTTTCCTGCATTTGTCCTATGTGGGTAAAGTGTGACATTTAGAAACATAATTCAATCTATCTGCCTTTTTCCTATGTTGTTTACAATGAAAAATCCAAATGGGATGAAAAACAGTTGAAGAAATTGTGCATCTCCCCCTTGGGGATAACATCTAATGCTGAATCTACACTGCCTGATGAATCTGCCTTAGGGAATGATCCTCAACCTATGGAAGAGGTGTTGCATGTTTGCTTCTTCATTTTTTTTTTTCTTTTTCAGTATAGCAGGATAACGCAGGGTTGAGGGTGTCTGCTTTGCATCAGTCTCCTCTGTACTGTCTTTTAGCACTGATCCCTAGCTGGTTCTTTCTTAAAAAGACCCCAGAGGCAAAATAATGTTTTTGCAGAACTGGGAAGGTCAGTTATCTGGTTGTGTGGGTGTAGTGTAATAGTCCAGCATTTCTTCCTGTGAAGTCATGAATGCAAAAGGAATTTGTAGGAAGCATCTTCCAAACAGTGGTACTATTTGCAGGTCCCTACACCAGCTACCCTTTCTTGATATTAAATGTATCAGCAGGTCACTCTGTTGAAACAGATTTCTTTCATTAGCAGACAAGAAGGACTAGGCTCTTAGGATATGTTGGTCTTGGTAGCTTGTAGCCTTTAGGAAACTCTCAGTGTACAATAAATCTTTTCAAAATAAGAAATATATATCCATGTACTAAGAGAATGCATTTATTCTGATAAAATAATAGAGGAACTTGTTTCTGTGCTAACATGTCCCAATGAGTCCACGTTCATGTGGATGATATATGGAATATAACAAGTGGTTTCTGTCTTTTCTCAGTGGGAAAACTGATTTGAAAAGACCTGTGAACTTGCTGTCTGTTGGCAAACAGCTATCACAAGAACAGACTTAGAATACACATGGGATTCTGCCCTTGAAGATCTTAATAGGACAGAAAGAATGAGCATGATTCAGGTTCACGTGGTAAATAAATAGGTCTTGATTCATTTTCCTAAACACAGTGTTTAGGAGCATTTGAAGTGTCCTTGTCAACCTACAACTTGCATGGAAGAATTCAGATTTCCTACAAGTCTCAAATCTGATCAGCCTGTAATCCAGGATGTCTTCTCTCATCTCAAGTGGCACTACATGCCTATGCCCAGGCACTAAATGAGATCCTGCATTTTGGGAAAGGATTCATCTTCAAAGTGGATATCTAAACACGAGCGTGTGAACTGGGTTGTCTGCCTGTGAGGTAGATGTTAAGCCAATTTTAGCCAATGGAGACAAATTAGTTAATAACAGTGAAGCGTGGACAGCTTACTTGGTTCACCTTGACCTATGGCACCTAGGGTGAGTTACAGTTGCCATCTGAAATAACCCAGGATAACCTACCTTGACAAAATAAGGGGACTAAGATCATGTCTGCTCATGGTATTTCAAATAGTCATCAATACTCTTGCTGAAGCTCATAATTCCCTTGCAGATACCCTTATTTAGCCCAGAGCTGATACCAATACCCTTGACTTCACTTATTATTTTTTTTTGCTCTTTCTGATATCTGGAACTTCTTCACTTGTGGCTTTTACATCATTCTAACTAGTCCCTTGATTTCCTTCACTTACAAGTTCCAGCAGATTTAGTTGCTGACTTTTTTTGTACACTTATTACAAATGTATGTATACAAACCACTTAGCTCTTATCAATTGAAAACCACAAGTCCTTTACATGACCAACATTAGCCGCATGTGACTTCCAATGTTTCAGCTAATTTGGAGGAAAGATTTGATGTCTTTCATTTCTCTTGAAAAGCAAATCTATCAGATTAATAGGTGAAAGGATATATAGAAGAAATTTATTCTTTGACCTTGCTTTTCTACGTTTTGTGATGACAGTTTTTCATCTTTCTCAGTGAGAGAGTGACATCCAGCATTTTGTGAATCTGTGCTGTCGAAATCTGTGCTGTAGAATATACCCTTAAAAATAAGCATGTTTAAAATTTATTTTACCCCCTTTATGATATGGGTGATAGACAATAATTTTACACAAGCAATGAATAGCCTGTAAGAAGCAAGCATTTCTGTGTAAATTACCAAAACATTATTAAGTACACTTATTGGATATTGTATTAGAGACTGTGACATTGTTAAGGGTTATACTAAAGAGACAAAATGGAAATAACCACTTCAAAAATTACAATAAAGCACTCTGGGGATTCGAGGAAATTTTAGTTTCAACGGACACTGTGATTTAAACATTCAAAAATTAACTGGTGTGTAACTCTTCACTTTGTCAAAGTATCAGGACATAGTCAATATAGACTGAGATATCCCTCTGTGTAATAGAGAAATCCTGATTTGTATTTCCATTCAGGATTTACATGACGAAATCTTGACTTCAGATAAATAGGATCTTTTGTGTATTTGATTCATAGACAAAGACTGGGAGGTATTTGGAGAAGTTCACCAGGAAGTGAAAGAAGTGCATCTTTTTCTACTAGAGGTGTCCAATACACAGTATTTGTTAAAACTCCCTCCCTTTAATCCCTCTGTAATTAGAAAGAACCGGGCCTTGGTGAACCTGATGTGATGATCTAAGACTCATTAGAATACACAACAGTTTGCCTATATAGTGAAGTAGGTTTGTTAGAACAGATGTGTCAGACATTATCCTAAAAATGAGTGGCACAGATGTCGAGTAGTTTTATTGTAGCTGTCATATATTTGAGGTACTGACATCTTGCAGGCATTGACACAGTTGAGTCTTTCTTTCAGTAGTCTTTCTTTACTAGTAAAATCTGCTTTAGCCTCCTTAAAATAAATAAATAAATAAACAAATGAATGAATAAATAAATAAATAAATAATCTAAGACTTTAAAGAACATATTTGTACTAGTTTTATATTGTACAATTTCCCCTACATCCTCCAGGGTACTGGTGATGAATATACACATCTTTTTTTGCTGCGCTATTTTTATTCTTCCACAGAATTACCATGGAATGATGTGGTGACTTTGACCTTTTCATCTCTTATGAAATCAGTTGTACCTAACTGATTAGTATTCAAGAAGCTGGAGGTGCACAAATAGTCCTACATACTTGACAGCGGATGTTGTGATGTCATCACCATCAAAATTTGAAGTGATGTTATATATAACTTCTGCGTGCCATTACATATTGCATTCATCAGTTCATTAAGGCTCAGAAGCCAATGTAAATGGGTGGTTATGGCAGAATCATTTGTTCTGGGACTAGATTATCTTTCCTGTCCATATCAGCTTTGTGATCAATTTAGTATTTTCCATTTCCAATTCTGTTACTCTCAAAGAAAGGTGATGGGGAACTTGAAAGCCACTTACCCACAGAGAGTTTTCATTAGGAGATTACTAAGCACTTCTAGTAAAAAACCTTTTTAATTATTGGATGGAATTTTCCTCTGAAATCAGCTTCTTTTGTTCTCAGAGGTCATGTCCCTTTAAGAAACTTTTGGTCACTTTATTCTTAATAAAATTCACATCCTTACTCATTTAGAATAAGGATATTATTTTGGACCACATCTTTCTTGTATTTGAAGGCAAGTGATTGGGATAATCAAAGATGTGCTATGCAGTTAAATTCGTTAGCAGTGTTTCTTATACTTTTCTGAATCTTGTAATGAGATTTCTAATTATTTTTACACACATGATGATTCAGACGAAATGGTGGTCAGGGTTCATGGCATCAGATTATAGGAAAAAATATTAAAATTTTACTCAGACTTTTAAGAAATCCTAACTTAGAAATGAAAACCAGCCAAAGAGTGATTGAAACTTTTTTAATGGGTGTTGCTATTTGGTGGGGTGTGGCTTCACACTTTGTCTTCCTAGTTTGCAGTGAAGGGGTTTGTTTGTTTGTTTATGCTAGTTTATTCAATAACTTAAATTTAAAATGTAGATTTGGAAGATGTTTTGAAAGTGGAAACCTTCAATATTCAACCAATAGTCTATCTTAAAGATTCCACCAAAAACATTTGAAGACATGCTAAATTAAATAAGAAAATGCTGCTATTGGTGCTTTAATTAAATTTGTTATTTATAGGTTGAAATTTCCACTGATTTGAATACATATAAGGGATTTTCATTATGGTAAAAAGGCTGGAAATTGCTGCCTTAGAAAACCATTTTCTCTAAAAATTAATCTTTACCATTAGTTAAATTACCATATTAGTTAAAGACAGGTTCATCTGTGTGCGCCACTAAATTTGACTTGGGAGATAGACCTCAAGAACAGGCCTCAGGACACTACTTCTCAGAACTGTAAATTTTATTTGTTTTCACATAATGAAAACAATATTTTGAGCATTAAGGTGAAAAAAATACTTTGTTTGACTGAAAGTTGAAAACTTTATAAGGTACCAATAAAGTAGAAATCAAAATACTGCATGAAGGCTTTATTAGCTTTCAGATTATAGATGCCTAAAAATATTTAGGATAAAATATATAATTCTAACATACTTACCTATAGGAAAAAAATTACAATTGTATTTTCTAGGTAAGTGAATATTTACTTATAATAAATCTTGTATTCTCTGACAGAGTAAAGTACTCCTAAGTTTCTAAAGACAGCTCGTTTAGTAATCCTGGATGCCTACTGTAGTAAGGAATGAAAAATCTTTGAGGGTGTCTGTACTTATTCACCAATAAAAGACAAGAGCCTGGAAAAGTAAGTTATATTATCTCACTTCTTTTAGGTGAAATTAATTCTAATCTGTTGTTAAGGGTTCAAGTTCATACACAGTTTGCACAGGCTATTTTAAATGCCCTGAAGTGTCTTGAACGTGTGTATGGAGCTGGGATATATGATACAGGAGTAATGGGAGACCAGTGAACTTATGTTGAAATTGCAGAAGTTCAAGTACAATGCACTAAGGCATCTCAAATGGCTTCAGGTTCCTATGAAAGGTAACTAAATTCAAAGTCAAAAGTTCAATCTCAACAATGCAAACTGGTGACTGGCCATCCCCCGATGTCTTGAGCAGAGATACTTTTTGAAATTTGGAGATTTCCAGTATTGTGTCTCAGTGGTTCTTCAAGTTATTTCATTCTGGCAAATAAAGTAGGCTGCGTATTTAGGCTTTCTATAAGTGATTCTAGGTGTGATAGAAAGTGCCATCTTCATATTCCATATCATGTTTGGTTTACTGTACCAGCACCAATGATTCTAATGCCTGTGTTCAGTCCTACAGACAATGGTTTTACCTGGCATTAACAACCTAGCCAACACAGCAGAGTGATACAACAGTACTGCAACGCCGCTGTAAAGCTGTAGAACACATGTGAGTAAGCACCTGTTTAGAAACCAAAATCTATAAGAGACCAAGTCTAATATTAAAGATTCTTACATGATTTTTAGCACAGTTTTACTCATGCTGGATCTGAGCTAATGATGGTGTCCAACATTAACTTGTTTCCTCTGAAAAATCTGAAACAGCTATCAGCTTCTCTTGCCATTGCAGAGGAAAGTGTATTCTTGTTTCCTGCCTCTGAGGCTTGGAGGACTTGGAGTCAAGCTGGGAAGCAACTTTTGCAGTGCAATTGCCAGTAATATGGCAGAAATCACAGTAGAGACAGATGATCTTTAGCATGGATAATGAGCCAGTCTTCAGGCTGTACGGAGTCTACTTCCTTCTCCTGCTAACTAGCAGATTTTTTTTTTCAGTATCTTATCTTTGCTAAGTGTCAGAAATAGTGGACTTAGTATTATTGTGAGAGTAGTAATGCTTCCATTTCCACACTTCTGTGTGTTTAAATTTGCAACTTTAATGTTACATTAATGTTGCACTTCATTATGGATGCAGCAATGACTGAAGAAATAGAAAAGAAACTATGAAAAGGCCATGCTTCTAGGTAGCATCTTAGGAATTAACATGACAGCATTAATTATTTATGCTGTAGAATGTCTTCATTGGCAGGTGGTGGTGTGAGGAAAGGGGGGAGGTCAGAAACCACATCTACTTATATTTTTATGATGAAGCAGCAGAAAAAATGAGAAGTAACCATTACATGTATTCAGAATCAAGGAACAGCGACTGCAAATTGTTTATTGATGGGTTTGCATGCCCCGCGTATCACAAAGTACTGTGACCCTAAATTTAAAAGTATCATGTTTGAGGACAACTTCTAAGACAGCAAAACAAGCCCTAATGACCTCCAGGGAGCAGCTTAGTATTTACTAGATAGAAAAGGCAGGAGGTGGCTGGAATTTCATAGATTATCCTGACATTGCTTTTGTCCTTTGAGTACAGGCTGCCATTATCCTTCAAACAGGACAGAACAACACCATGAAGATGGATCCTTCAAAACATATTATGAAATAGTGGTGCAAATACAGTCATTCCATTTGTTAATACAACTTTTATTTCTTTCTTTAGAAGGGATCGTTGGCTATGAAAAAAACAAAACAAAACAAAACAATTTGTAATGTGACAATTCCAGGCATAACTTGAAAGTAAGAAAATGAAAATATATATTTGTATGATTTGGATACAACCTTGATGGATAGTTAGGTACCTAGACAGAAAATAGACAACATGCTAAATAGATACAGACAATAAAATTTTAGACTGTAAATGGTGATGGGAACGTTGCCTTTCAGGGGAAGACTGATAATGTAATAAATACAATGTTATAAAATACTTAGGATACTATGATTTGCTGTTTGTGTCACGATAGCATCTAGTGGTCCTAACTGAAAGAAACTACATAGTAGAACATTTTGTATAATATAAACTAAAAATAATCTCACAGAAAAGTTAGATTTCAACAGAAAAATTCTTAGGATCAAAAATAGGAGGGGAGATAAGTAAATACTTTGCTGCCACATTGTATGTAGGTTAGCTGTCCCATTTTATTCCAGCACTTCCTTTATTTCATCACTTCCTTCACCCAACCAAAGCTTCATTCAATGGTCCAGTTCTCACAGATATGCTCAATTGGAGTCCACGTGGGGGTCCATGCTTACCTCTGCTGTGCCTGAATTTATACAGTGATTAATTAGGTCACAGTCATCTCTTGATGATGTCTCAACCCCTTGGTTAGTGACTTCACAGTCCATCACTGCATGTATTCAGGATAAAGCGTGGGCCTTCATTACCCTTCATCATGCACTGCTTTTCCTTTTAATGGTTATATACTTGGGAAAATAATAATTGCACATTTTTATTATTTTTTACAAGGGCACATACTGACAGGATGTGAGGAAATGGTTTTAAACTGGAAGAGGGTAGATTTAGACTAGACATTAGAAATAAATTCCTTACTGTGAGGGTGGTGAGACCCTGAAACAGGTTGTTCGGTGACGGTTGTGGATGCCCCTTCCTGGAAGCATTCAAGGCTGGGATAGATGGAGCTTTGAGCAACCTGGTCTAGAGGGAGGGGTCCCTGCCTATAGCAGGGGAGTTGGAACTAGATGATCTTGAAGGTCTCTTCCAACTCAAACTATTCTATGATTCTGTGATTCTATGATTGGTAATTAGTAAGTAATCTTTCTTTATGTTGACTGATGAGGTTTTTTATCCTATTTTCTTCTCGTGTCCTTTTGAGGAGGGGGAGTGAGAGAGCAGCTGGGTGAGCACCTGGCAGCTGGCCAAGGTCAGCTCACCATGGTGCTGAAGAAACAGGTGCATCGGGGATAGGGAATTGTAACTTGTTCCTCTTTTTGTCTACTGCATTACTAAGGTATTCTCAGGCAATATGTGAAATCAAATTTATTAATGAATTCAGCTGAGATGTAAAATAGTTAAATAAATATATGTTAAAAATATTTTGAAAACTGCTCCCACTTCTGCACAATTGAAAGTATATATTTTCATGCATGTGTATGTGTATATTTTATCCATGTCTTTATTGATATATCTACTGTGCATGTGCATATGTATCTGTATACAGACCTCTAAAGAGACCTTCCCAGTTCCCACTGAAGCTAAAAGTCATCAGAGTTAACCAGAAGTGCCATGTTTTCCTTGTTTAAAGAAAAGCATAGTGTGTGAGGATTCTAGACATTATTTTCTTAGGGTTATGTTGTCTTTTTCTTAATAGATTTCCATTCCATAAAAGCTACTGCTGATATGTCAGACTGTACAGTTTATACAACCTGTGGCAACTTCTAAATGTCTTGTTTTCTGAAAAATAGACATACTTGATTTCTGTTTTGTCCAGATATACTATCTGTGCATACTTGCCTATGTAGAGAACATTTCAAATCATTTGTCCATACCATAAGCTACTTCCTAACCAGCATAGAAATAATTAATGTTTCCATTTTATCATCACTGTAAAAAATTATATCATATTGTCTCATTTCACAGTGAGATTTAATAGGCCATTACTCACAGTCATTCCAGTATGCTTGCACTGCCTATCTTTAGAGAGGAGTGAGCTCTGAAGAATTTTACATCTTAATCACTCTCCTGGTAGCTGGAAGGCCACTCTTTCCTATTCTGAAATTGAATCCTCCAGTAGCTCCAGCTATGATTTTTGTTAATGTGAGTGATGTTGTGTAGAATAAGGTCTTTGTCCTCTTAGTTTTAGTCAGGTGTCCATCTGAATAGGGCCAAATCATAGAATCCAGCATTGTCATATATGCAGCTGTGCAAATAACCCTTGATTAACATGCATAATTTTAGGGCTGTGCGAACTAACCGTCTCCCACATAATGCTTATGTGTTGTTCAGGGGATATATTGAGACAGGAATGGTTTCACAATGGTGTTTTAGGAGGAGGAATACAAAGATGATTTTTGGTATACGTGCACTGTACTTTCCCATTTCAGTTATGTCCAGAAAATAGGTGCTGGCCCACTTAATTTTCTAGTATAGATATAAACTTAGCTCTCCTGCTGTCTAAGGATAGATTGGCGTAAGAAGTGAATGTCCCAACGTATCTGATGTTATGCCTCAAATATTAGTCATAGCCAAAGGAGAGGGAAACAACAGTGTTAGTCCTCTGAAGAGTTCAAGTCAAAGCATAAAGGAAACACATCACTCAAGAGACATTTAAGGTGCTTGCTATTTTCTGGAAAGGAAATTGATCTACACAGTCTAGCAGATTTTCTTTGCATCTAATTATTTGGAATAATAATTTATTTAACTAAGAAAACAGAATGAGTGAGTAATTATGCTAACTGGCCATAGTGGCTTGGGATTGGAAAACAGGAATTAAAATAAAAGGATGGATTTGACAGTATGGAACAAAAGGAAACAGGATTTAGAGAGAAAGACTTCAAGAAGGAAAAACAGAGGTACACTAAGGAGAGGAAAATTAAATGACACCGACCTGCTGAACATGTGAAAGAGACAAGACTTAAATCAGTTGTTATTCTAGAAAATCAAATTCTCTTACATTGTAACTGCAATCAATGCATGAAGTGTGACCACTTGCTAAGAAATATTAACCAAGGATATTTTCTCAGTCATTATGGATGTTGTAGCTTCTGCAAAACTGACAGAGTACTATTTCTATTCTCGGGTGTGCTGCTAATCTTTTGATGCTCACTTGGCAGACAGAATGAACCAACTGCCAAAGAGACATTGTTTTATTCCCTGTGCTTCCTGTGCAATGATAGATTTCCAGTGGAGGCACTGTTTAACCCACACACTCTCAGTTCTGGTAAACATTGGATAAAACAAGTTGAGAGCTAGGAATAAGAAGATGAGGATGCTGACTATGCTGGCACTTGTGTTTACAGCCTCTTCCTCAGTTGCTTTTAAAGGAAGATGTAAAAAAGAGCTTGTTTCTACTAACATCAGGTGTCCAAGAACACAAATAAAAGCTGTTTTCATCTGCAGCTTTGTGAAGTTGATGGCAAGATTTATTTTGCTTTTAGAGTGGCTTGGGCAAGGTTCGTTGGCTGTTAAGTTAGTTGATCCGTACACTGTATGAACAGACTTCTTATCAGGAAAAAATAGTTTCCTTTCTTTTCCAAAAGGTCACTGAAGAAGAAACAGGCCTGCAATTATTCTCTCAGTTCTGAAAGTGTTTTCTCCAAGGCACTGCTGATGGATTGATCAGAGTGACATTGCATGCCTTATTATCAGGACAGGAAGTGAGGAACGATTACCTCTTGCTTAAACTTCCAAAGTGATCATGTCATAGAAGACTGAACAATAACTATCCTCAGGACAGAGATAATAGATCCTTTCCCAAGAACAACTACAATGTCCTTGGTGATGGTTCTCATCTGGTTTATACATGTTGCACTGCATACAAAACCTGGTTCCTAAAATAATGTAGCATGCTATTGTCATGCTTGTATGCAGCTTCTGTGTTGATTTGCCTACCAGCAGCTAAAGAGCTCACATTCTCCTTGAGATCTATGCCCAGCACTGCTCACAGCCTGTGCTGCTGCACTGTGAGAAAGTAATTCCTAGCCTGGGATGATATGGCTGCAAGCTCTCTTTTGGTCCTAATTTCTAAGATTTGCAGAGCTATGCTTTGGTATCCACCACTTGGCCTGATACTGCTCCTTATGCACTGCAACATTGGTCAGTACCTGCCTCTGTGTAATCCTCTTGCCTTCCCTGAAGGGCGTCTTCTTCAGCAGAGCAATAACATATGGTTTTGGTACATACTGAAAAAAATGTGTTTAACTGACCAGGGCAACTGTTTTATCCTTGATCCTTAGAGAGGTCTCCAACAGTTTGGACGGCACACTCCTACCTTCCCCTCTGATGCTATCTCTAGGAAGAACATTCTTGGTGCATGTGCTATGAAAGCTTTTTCCAGTCTTCTGCTCTCTCTGACTAAGAATCTGGAGCTTGATTGTTACAGAAAACTGTCCTGCTCTCAGTAAAAATAAGGTTAATAGCACATGGATGTTTTCACTGTTAGTGAGTGATTTGTACAAAAATGTCCTGGTTCCAGCCAAAACAGTGTTAACAGCACACTGATGTTTTAGTTGTAGCTGAGTGATGAGAGCATGGCTGGACTCGGCCTTCCAGTGGACCAGAACTACTGCATTTATGGCACAGCAGCAGGGAACAGAACAGAGCCAGGACAGATGTCTGAATTAGGCAAGGGGTTATTGCATACCATGTGACACCATGTGGAAGGCCATAAAGCTGTGGAAAGTTGGCCAGAGCCGGCTACTTCTTGAGGGTTGGCAGCCAATTATATTATTAGCTGGGAATGAGTCAGCCCATTTTCATCTTCTGCCTTTGTAAATAGTCTTTTTCTCAACACATGAGTTCTATTTCCTTTCTCTGCTCTGGTGACAGCAACAGGATCTGAAGGAATGATATGAAAATGCATCAGGGAGAATCAGTTTGGGTGTTAGGAAAAGGTACTTCACTGGGCAACGCTAAAACTACTTACGGATCTGTTGCTCCTGTTTTTGCTGGTGAAATCTAAAGCAGGTCTGGGACTGCAATGTACAAAAAGAGCGAAGACAACTGGGAAAGTTTTATTATAGTCAATGGCTTACAGGCTGGTTCGGCCAGGTTCCGTGACTAGCGGAGTGAAGAGATTTCACAAATCCACGCCTCCAGAAAAGGGAAACAGGGGACCCCAAAAATAATTAAAAAAAGCAGCAAAAGCCGGAGGAGAAACAAACTAATTTACTAAATATAGTATCGGAATGCAAGATAACACACCATAATAAATATTATAACTGATCGGCTTGATCGCAGAGGTTCACTGCTTCAGCTGTTGCAGCCAGAACCGCAGCGATTGACCGCGAGATACAGGGAGGTTTCGGTCGGTTCCCTCATTCAGGGATCCCCGAGACAACAGAGCTGCCGGGCAGCTCTCGGCCGGGCACTTCTCGCGAGAGCGGCTGACGCGACGGGGGCGTTGCCAGGGCAACGGCTCTGCGTCCACCGCCTGGCCTAGAAAAAGCCTCCGTGAGGGCAGCGAGGCGTCCGGAGACGGATCACCTGGGCTGTTTTAACGAGGAGAAACAGTAAGCCACTCATACACGGGACAACACAGCAAGGACGGTTGTTATCACCATCAAGTGAGAGATAAGTGCGGGGGCTTCTGTTAACGACCCGGCAACGGATTGAGGGCCGAGCCAGCACTACCGGCAGCAGGGCGGGGCTGATCAGTCACACCCAATTAAGGCTATCCAGTAGTGTTAGTGTGCCTGCAACGTGTTTGCAATGGCTGCACCCCAGCACAAGGCTACCGCCACAAAATTGTGGAGACCCAGACAGAACTCCCATGCTCACGCAGAAGGAAGACTACAGCCAAGAAAAATGTGGAGACCCAGGCTGAGGTCCTGTGCATGCTTGAAAGGATAGCTGATGCTACGAAAAGTGTGGAGACTCAGACTGAGGCCCCAGCACAAGATGCTAGTACGCAGGTCACTGGCTGTGATGAGAGCCAGAGACTGGCCTTCGCAGTGCCGGGCGATGGAGGCAGCACTTGTATAAGATGTGACCAGCTAAATTACTCAGCCTTGTGGTGGACCTGAAGAAAGGAGGTGTGTGTAGAGGCTGAGGACCATAAAGGAGTGTGAGAGGGAGACTGATTGGTGGTGCCAGTCCCTATCAGCCCCGAGATCTTGGCGCGTAGCTGAGGCACCACATGGAGCACGTCACCCCCTGCTGCCTTGCAAACAGGTGGGAGAGGGGAACCTGCCGGCAGACGGTGCTGCAGTGAGCCCTCTGTCCTCTCCTCCCCCTACCAACAATTTGAGAAAGGAAGAGGAGTGGAAATGGAAACCAGCTCAGCAAAGAGGGCATCCCCCTTCCCAAACATCCTTGGCTCTCCAGGTGCCTCTGCGCAATAGGCTTGAGGCCCTGGAACTTGAGGGAGAGGTGAGTGATGGTGTGGAGGGAGGTCAGCCCGTGAGAGGTTGCCTTGGGTAAAGCAGTCGACCTCACGCCTCAAGACTGCCTCCACCAAGAAGGACAGAAGGGTGGTTGTCATGGGCGACTCTCTGCTGAAAGGAAGGGAAGGCCCTACGTGTCTGCCTGACCCTACCCGCAGGGAAGTGTGCTGCCTCCCTGGGGCACGGGTCGGGGACATTTCTAGGAAACTTCCTGGACTGATTTGCCCTTCTAATTATTACCCCTTATTGATAGTCCAGGCTGGCAGAGACGAAGTTGCTGAGAAAAGCCTCAGGACTATTAAGAATGACTTCAGGGGACTGGGGCAAGTAGTTGATGGAGCGGGCGTGCAGGCGGTGTTTTCTTCTATACCTTCAGTGGCAGGGTAGGATACTGAAAGGATCCAAAAAACCCGCCTCATAAGTAAGTGGCTTAGAAGTTGGTGCAAACACAGGAATTTTGTTGTGGTTTTTTTTTTTTTTTTTTTTTTTTTCCATGGGGCAACTTACTCGGCACCTGGCATGATGGCTGCAAATGGAAGTAGCCTGTCTTAGCTGACAGGCTACTGGGTAAGAGGGTCTTAGCTGAGGAACTGGCGGGACTCATGGAAAGGTCTTTAAGCTAGGTATGAAGGGGGAAGGGGACAAAACGAGGGCCGCTGGGGTTGAGCAGGTCGTTTGAGGGCTTGTACCAAACTTGATGGGAGTTGACGGTGAAGTACAAAGGGATGGACTAGGGAAGGGGATGCTTGGGATGCTGCTGTTCTAGGGGAACCAAGATCCTCTATAAAGGCAGTGAGGCGGAAAGCCCAGCTGAAGTGCCTTTATACCAGTGCCCACAGCTTGGGAAAGAAGCAGGATGAATTGGAAACCGTGATGCGCTTAGAAAGTTATGACCTTGCTGCTATCACAGAAACATGGTGGGATGACTCCCGTAACTGGAATACCACCACTGAGGGATATTGGCTCTTTAGTAGGGATAGGCTAGGTAGGAAGGGTGGGGGAGTTGCCCTCTATGTCAAAGAGTGGATAGACTGTGAGGAGCTCCCTCTGAGAAACAGTCAGGAACAGGTTGAGAGCCTGTGGGTTAGAATTAGGGATGGGTCTAACAAAGGCCAGCTGGTGATAGGCTTATACTACAGGCCACCTGATCAAGGGGAGACTGTTGACGAGGTTTTCTTGCTTCAAATGCGGGAGGCTTCATGCTCACAGGCTCTTGTCCTGATGGGGGACTTCAACCATCCAGATATCTGTTGGAAAGACCACACGGCGAGCTGCAAGAGGTCCAGGAGGCTCCTGGAATGTGTTACTTTCTGGTCCAGATATTGGACAGACCGACCAGAGGTGTAACATTGCTGGAGCTGCTGCTCACCAATGCGGAGGAAATCATTAAAGGTGTTAAGGTTGGAGGCAGCCTGGGCTGCAGTGACCACGCCCGGGTTGAGTTCGTGATCTCGAGGGATGTGGGCCAGGCGAAGAGTAGTGTCAGGACCCTGAACTTTGGAAGAGCGAACTTTAAGTTGTTCAATGGACTGCTGGCCGAGATCCCCTGGGATGTTGTCTTTAATGACAAAGATGTTGAGGAGAGCTGGCTACTCTTCAAGGATGCCTTCCTGAGAGCACAAGAACTGTCCGTCCCTCTGAAGAGGAAAGCGGGCAGAGTAGGTAGGAAACCAGCATGGCTCGGCAAGGACCTGCAGGGCACGCTGAGGGCAAAGAAAGGTGCGTACAAGCTCTGCAAACAAGGGCGTGTCACCTGGGAAGAATACAGGGATGCTGTCCAGACTTGCAGCCGTGGGATCAGGAAAGCCAAGGCGCAGGTGGAACTGAACTTGGCGAGGGATGTGAAAAACAATAGGAAGACTTTCTACGGGTACATTGGCCAGAAGAGACAGGTCAAAGCGAGTGTACCTCCTATGGTAAATGTAAAAGGAGAACTGGCTTCAATGGACGAAGAGAAGGCTGAGGTACTGAATGAGTTCTTTGCCTCGGTCTTCACTGGTAGCCAGGATTCCAGTATTTCTCACGTCCCTGAGCCCTGCATCCCTAAATCTCTAGGTGGGAACCGGGGTGGTAAATCCCCCCCCTCTGTGAGAACCGCCTCATGAGACTGAATGTGTACTAGTCTATGGGCCGGATGGCATGTGTCCCAGGGTTCAGAAGGAGCTGGCTGAGGTGGTTGCCGAGCCGCTCTCCATCATATTTGAAAAGTCGTGGCTGTCAGGTGAGGTCCCGGATGACTGGAGGAACGGTCACGTCACTGCCACTTACAAGAAAGGGAGCAAGGAGGACCCGGGGAACTACAGGCCGGTGAGTCTCACCTCTGTTCCATGATCTTCCCAGGCACAGATCATCCTGGATGACGTGTTTGATCATATGAGGAATGAGCGCGTGATCCGAGACAGCCAGCACGGCTTCACCAGGGGAAGGTCATGCTTAACCAATCTGGTGGCCTTCTATGATGGAGTGACGGCACTGGTGGACGAGGGAAAGGCGACCGATGTCATTTACCTGGACTTGAGCAAGGCCTTTGACATGGTCCCCCACCACATCCTTATTTCCAAATTGGAGGGATTTAGAGTTGATGGGTACAACACTCGATGGATAAGAAATCGGTTGGAAGGCCTGTCAATGGTTTGCGGGCTGGTTCAGCCCAGTTTGCCATCGTCCTTCCTCCCGCCCTTCATCCTCTTGGCTTGTTTAATTCTGGCGCATGTGTCACAGTCATGAATGATTTGTGCAATAGTGTCCATAGTTAAATCCACCCCTTGGTCTCTAGCCCACTTATATGTCGCATCCCTTCCTTGATGGCCTGAGGTCTCATGGGCCCATCGAGCTAGAAATAATTCACCCTTGTTCTGCCAATCTATGTCTATTTGGGCCACCTCAATTCTGGCAGCTCGGTCTATCTGATGGTTATTTTGCTGTTCTTCAATAGCGCTACTCCTGGGCACATGGGCATCTATGTGATGCACCTTTATAACCATATTTTTTGTTCGGGCAGCAATGTCTTTCCACAGTTCAGCAGCCCAAATAGGTTACCCCTTCTTTGCCAGATATTTTGCTCCCACTGCTGTAACCACCCCCATAAGGCATTTGCTACAATCCATGAGTGAATATAAAGATAAAGCATTGGCCACCTCTCCCGTTCAGCAACATCTAAGGCCAATTGGACAGCCTTTACCTCTGCAAATTGGCTTCATTCTCCTTTCCCTTCAGTGGCCTCTGCAACTTGTCATGTGGGGCTCCACACAGCAGCTTTCCATCTGCGATGCTTCCCCACAATACAACACAATCCATCTGTGAACCGGGCAAATTTCTGTTCATCTTCTGGTAGTTGATTGTATGGTGGGGCCTCTTTAGCACGTGATAGCTCTTCTGCTGGCGGTATTCCAAACTTTTTGCCTTCAGGCCAGTCCACGATCACCTCTAGGATCCCTGGATGGCTGAGGTTCCCCATCTGTGCTTGCTGTGTAATCAGTGCAATCCACTTACTCCAAGTGGCATCAGTAGCATAATGGGTGGATGGACCCTTTCCCTTGAACATCCAGTTCAGCACTGGCAGTCAAGGTGCCAGAAGGAGCTGTGTTTCAATACCGACTACTTCGGAAGCAGCCCGAACCCCCTCATACGCGGCTAAGATCTCCTTCTCAGTTGGAGTGCAGCACTCTTCAGACCCTCTGTATGCCCGACTCCATAACCCCAGGGGTCGGCCTTGGATCTCCCCTGAGGCTCTTTGCCACAAACTCCAAGTGGGACCTTTCTCTCCAGCAGCAGTGTAGAGGATGTTCTTCACATCCTGTTCCATCCGTACTGGCCCCAGGGCCACAGCATGGGCTATCTCTTGTTTAATCTGCTCAAAAGCCTGCTGCCGCTCAGGACCCCACACAAAATTATTCTTCTTCTGCGACACCTGATAAAGGGGGCTTACAATGAGGCTGTAGTTTGGAAAATGCATTCTCCAAAACCCCACTACACCCAGAAACGATTGCGTCTCCTTCTCATTAGTGGGTGGAGACATGGCAGTGATTTTGTGGATCACATCTGTTAGGATGTGACAACGGCCATCTTGCCACTTTATACCTAGGAATTGAATTTCCTGGGCAGGTCCTTTCACTTTGCATCACTTAATAGTGAAACCAGCATGCAGAAGGATCTGGATTATTTGCTCTCCTTTCTCAAAAACTTCTTTGCTGTGTTGCCCCACACAATGATGTTATCAATATATTGTAAGTGCTCAGGAGCACCTCCCTGTTCCAGTGCGGCTTGGCAAATGGTTGGGCTATGTTTCTACCTTTGGGGCAAACGATTCCAGGTATACTGAATGCCCCTCCAGGTGAAAGCAAACTGTGGCCTAGATTCTTTGGCCAAAGGAATAGAGAAAAAGGCATTAGCATATCAGTGGTGGCGTACCATTTGGCTGCTTTAGACTCCAGTTCATATTGGAGTTCTAATATATCTGGTACAGAAGCACTCAATGGGGGTGTGACTTCATTCAGGCTACAGTAGTCCACTGTCAGCCTCCATTCTCCACTGGCTTTACGCACCGGCCATATGGGGCTGTTTAAAGGTGAGTGAGTCTTGCTAATCACTCCCTGATTCTCTAGTTGGCCAATCAACTTCTGAATGGGGAGCAAGGAATCCCTGTTAGTGCGGTACTGCTGTCTGTGCGCCGTTTTTATAGCAATTGGTACCTGTTGCTCTTTCACTCGTAGCAACCCCACGGCAGATGGATCTTCTGACAGGCCAGGCAAAATAGACAACTGCTTAACACCTTCTGTGTCTACAGCAGCTATTCCAAAGGCCCATCGATACCCTTTGGGATCCTTAAAATATCCCCTTCTGAGGTAATCAATACCAAGTATACATGGAGCCCCTGGGCCAGTCACAATAGGGTGCTTTTGCCAGTCTTTACCAGTGAGGCTGATTTCGGCCTCCAACATAGTCAGCTCTTGGGAACCCCCAGTCACCCCATGAATATAAATCGATTTTGTCCCTTGGTGACTCGAGAGCATTAGAGTGCACTGTGCACCAGTATCCACCAGGACCTTATATTCCCGTGATTCTAATGTGCCAGGCCATCTAATCCACACAATCCAATAAACTCTATTATCCCTTTCCTCCCCTTGGCTGGGGGCAGGGCCCCTCTATTTGTTACCTTCATTGTCTTTAGCAACTGGAGCAATCACCTTTTTGGAGAAGTTCACCTTGGTGGTTGATTTGTCTTGTAATTCTTTTACCTGTGCTTCAAGTGCGGGAGTAGGTTGTTTATGCCACTCCTTTATATCTTCTCCATGGTCACGTATGTAATGCCACAAGGCAAAACATGATGTGGTCTTATTGATGTCACTTGCTTGAGCAGGAGAACGTCTTCTTTTGATAGCTGAGACATTGGATGCCACCGGCTGGGAGGAAATCAAGTTGATCAGCCCCTCCAGTAGGCTGTTTTGTGAACTCTGGTCCCTGTTGGATGTATCTGTTACCACCATGGATTTATCAGCATCAGGCACGGTTGATAGTTTGTCTCTTATATCTTCTTGTTTGTTCTCCATTCTGTCCAGCTTTTCAGCTACTTTTGCAATGGCTGAAACATAAGCTCATAGAGGGCTTAAATGTAACTCAAAGTCTTGAAGTTTATTAACCAATTCATTTATTAGGGGTCTTCTTTCCCCTCTGCCATACAATGCTGCAAATGTACTGGCGTACCTTTCTGGTGCGGTCTTTGTGGATGTACGCCACATGTTTGGTGTACACCTGACTCTCTCAGGATCATGCTCTTGGTCTGGCTCGTTGGGAATGAAATCGGGGCTATGTAGCATTTCCACCACAGCATATTCTCTTAAATAACAGATGCCTTCTTCCATATCAGCCCATTTCTTTTTCTCGGGCATCAGATCGTCTTTGAAGGGGTATCTTTCTTTTGCAGCTAACAACATCCGCTTCCAGAAGGTAAAGGCCTGGTTCTGGCATGTACTGATACCTCTGTCAATGGCTGAGTCCCTAGCAATGCCACCCAGTTAGCAAGCTTCTCTACTATCTAGCCACACACTGTTGGCCTCATAGGCATTGGTGACCGTGGTCTTACTGAGGGCCCCTCTCCTGGACTCAGGGGTGCTTCTTGTGGATCTTGGAGCCACTCCTCTGGACCTCTTTCTTCCTCTTTCTTCTCTTCTAACTGAGTCGAGATGCATTTCATTTTCCGTTCTCTTACAGGGGCAATTGACATCAATTGTGGTGCTTTCTGTAGTTAATCAGGTTGGTCAGTTCCAATGCTCTCATCCTCCAGTTCAGCTTGGATCCTGTCTCGTTCAATTATGAGAGTATCTAGCTTAGATTGGAGGG
Organism: Meleagris gallopavo; assembly: GCF_905368555.1. Taxonomy (NCBI): domain Eukaryota; kingdom Metazoa; phylum Chordata; class Aves; order Galliformes; family Phasianidae; genus Meleagris; species Meleagris gallopavo. The sequence continues at coordinate 151,065,024 of NC_139404.1, read as the reverse complement.
TGTCTTGTTGAGATTGAAGACTGTTGAGTTTGGATTGCAGGGAGTCTCTCTCAATTCGAATTCCTGTCTCAAATATCTGTTTAAGCTCTCAGGGGCTTTAAGGTGTTCAAAGGAGCAATGTTCCACGACACCGAAGATGTCCATCTCTCTAAACTCTCTCCCAAGCAACTCCCCATTCCCTGCCACTCAGTGTTCTCTGGTTCTGGGGAAGGCTTCCTCAAAATATGATAAATACAAATAGCGAGTAAAATGATGAACAATACATTCAGGAAGACTGACACCACGATCATTGCATGAGCATTCAAAAACTGCATAAAGGATTCAAAGGAGAGACTAGGAACTTGTTTAAAAATCCCAAGTTCTGTAAAATTAGCAGCTCCCTCAGCAAACAGATGTAAAAGAGAAAGTGGAATCCTTTTTTTCCTCTATTTACAGGTGCAAGGTAGCAGTGCTCAAAGTTTACAAATATCCCAGATTATTGTCAGTCCGCCTGGACTTTCAAGGTCAAGCTTTCAGTAAGCACCTGTGACAGAGATGAACTTTCCCAATGAAGCTCTCCAAGAGCAGAGAGAGACTGACTCTAAAAAGCAGATTTTCACAGAATGACAGAATGGCCAGGGCTGGAAGGAACCTCAAGGATCATGAATCTCCTGCCACATGCAGGGCCACCAACCTCCCCATTTAATATTAAACCAGGCTGCCCAGGGCCCCAGCCAATCTAGCCTTGAACACCTCCAGGGACGGGGCATCCACAAGCTCTCTGGGCAGCCTGTTCCAGCACCTCACCACTCCCTCTGTAAAGAACTTCCCCCTGACATCCAACCTAAATCTTCCCTCCCTCAACTTAAAATTATTTCCCCTTGTCCTGCTGTCATCTACCCTTTCAAAGAGTTGATTCTCCCCTCCTGTTTGTAGGCTCCCTTTAGGTACTGGAAGGCTGCAATGAGGTCACCCCGCAGCCTTCTTTTCTCCAGGCTGAACAAGCCCAGCTCCTGTCTTCATAGGGGAGGTGCTCCAGTCCCCTGATCTTCTTCGTGGCCCTCCTCTGGACCCTCTCCAACAGCTTCCTGTCTTTTTTGTACTGGGGGATCCAGACCTGGACACAATACTCCAGATGGGGCCTCACAAGAGCAGAGTAGAGGGGGACAATCACCTCCCTGTCCCTACTGGCCACCCCTCTTTTGATGGAGCCCAGGATACCATTTGCTCTCTGAGCTGCAAGGGCACACTGCTGGCTTACGTTAAGCTTTTCATCTATCAAGACCCCCAGGTCCTTCTCCATGGGGCTGCTCAGCTGCTCTCAAGGACCGCTCCTTCCAGTCTGTATGGATGCCTGGGATTCCTCCGGCCCAAGTGGAAAACTCTGCACTTTGCCGTGTTGAACCTCATCAGGCTCACCCGGGCCGACCTTTCTAGCACGTTGAGGTCCCTCTGAATGGCATCCCTTCCTTCCACTGTGTCAACCGCACCACTCAGCTTGGTGTTGTCAGCAAACATGCTGAGGGTGCACTCGATTCCATCATCGATGTCACTGATAAAGATGTTTAAGAGCACTGGTCCCAAAACAGACCCCTGGGGGACACCACTCGTTACTGGCCTCCACCTGGACATAGAACCATTGATGGCCACCCTCTGACTGCAGCCTTCCAACCGATTTCTTATCCATCGAGTGTTGTACCCATCAACTCTAAATCCCTCCAATTTGGAAATAAGGATGTGGTGGGGGACCATGTCAAAGGCCTTGCTCAAGTCCAGGTAAATGACATCGGTCGCCTTTCCCTCGTCCACCAGTGCCGTCACTCCATCATAGAAGGCCACCAGATTGGTTAAGCATGACCTTCCCCTGGTGAAGCCGTGCTGGCTGTCTCGGATCACGCGCTCATTCCTCATATGATCAAACACGTCATCCAGGATGATCTGTGCCTGGGAAGATCATGGAACAGAGGTGAGACTCACCGGCCTGTAGTTCCCGGGTCCTCCTTGCTCCCTTTCTTGTAAGTGGCAGTGACGTGACCGTTCCTCCAGTCATCCGGGACCTCACCTGACAGCCACGACTTTTCAAATATGATGGAGAGCGGCTCGGCAACCACCTCAGCCAGCTCCTTCTGAACCCTGGGACACATGCCATCCGGCCCATAGACTAGTACACATTCAGTCTCATGAGGCGGTTCTCACAGTGGGGGGGGATTTACCACCCCGGTCCCCACCTAGAGATTTAGGGATGCAGGGCTCAGGGACGTGAGAAATACTGGAATCCTGGCTACCAGTGAAGACCAAGGCAAAGAACTCATTCAGTGCCTCAGCCTTCTCTTCGTCCATTGAAGCCAGTTCTCCTTTTACATTTACCATAGGAGGTACACTCGCTTTGACCTGTCTCTTCTGGCCAATGTACCCGTAGAAAGTCTTCCTATTGTTTTTCACATCCCTCGCCAAGTTCAGTTCCACCTGCGCCTTGGCTTTCCTGATCCCACGGCTGCAAGTCTGGACAGCATCCCTGTATTCTTCCCAGGTGACACGCCCTTGTTTGCAGAGCTTGTACGCACCTTTCTTTGCCCTCAGCGTGCCCTGCAGGTCCTTGCCGAGCCATGCTGGTTTCCTACCTACTCTGCCTGCTTTCCTCTTCAGAGGGACGGACAGTTCTTGTGCTCTCAGGAAGGCATCCTTGAAGAGTAGCCAGCTCTCCTCAACATCTTTGTCATTAAAGACAACATCCCAGGGGATCTCGGCCAGCAGTCCATTGAACAACTTAAAGTTCGCTCTTCCAAAGTTCAGGGTCCTGACACTACTCTTCGCCTGGCCCACATCCCTCGAGATCACGAACTCAACCCGGGCGTGGTCACTGCAGCCCAGGCTGCCTCCAACCTTAACACCTTTAATGATTTCCTCCGCATTGGTGAGCAGCAGCTCCAGCAATGTTACACCTCTGGTCGGTCTGTCCAATATCTGGACCAGAAAGTAACACATTCCAGGAGCCTCCTGGACCTCTTGCAGCTCGCCGTGTGGTCTTTCCAACAGATATCTGGATGGTTGAAGTCCCCCATCAGGACAAGAGCCTGTGAGCATGAAGCCTCCCGCATTTGAAGCAAGAAAACCTCGTCAACAGTCTCCCCTTGATCAGGTGGCCTGTAGTATAAGCCTATCACCAGCTGGCCTTTGTTAGACCCATCCCTAATTCTAACCCACAGGCTCTCAACCTGTTCCTGACTGTTTCTCAGAGGGAGCTCCTCACAGTCTATCCACTCTTTGACATAGAGGGCAACTCCCCCACCCTTCCTACCTAGCCTATCCCTACTAAAGAGCCAATATCCCTCAGTGGTGGTATTCCAGTTACGGGAGTCATCCCACCATGTTTCTGTGATAGCAGCAAGGTCATAACTTTCTAAGCGCATCACGGTTTCCAATTCATCCTGCTTCTTTCCCAAGCTGTGGGCACTGGTATAAAGGCACTTCAGCTGGGCTTTCCGCCTCACTGCCTTTATAGAGGATCTTGGTTCCCCTAGAACAGCAGCATCCCAAGCATCCCCTTCCCTAGTCCATCCCTTTGTACTTCACCGTCAACTCCCATCAAGTTTGGTACAAGCCCTCAAACGACCTGCTCAACCCCAGCGGCCCTCGTTTTGTCCCCTTCCCCCTTCATACCTAGCTTAAAGACCTTTCCATGAGTCCCGCCAGTTCCTCAGCTAAGACCCTCTTACCCAGTAGCCTGTCAGCTAAGACAGGCTACTTCCATTTGCAGCCATCATGCCAGGTGCCGAGTAAGTTGCCCCATGGAAAAAAAAAAAAAAAAAAAAAAAAAACACAACAAAATTCCTGTGTTTGCACCAACTTCTAAGCCACTTACTTATGAGGCGGGTTTTTTGGATCCTTTCAGTATCCTACCCTGCCACTGAAGGTATAGAAGAAAACACCGCCTGCACGCCCGCTCCATCAACTACTTGCCCCAGTCCCCTGAAGTCATTCTTAATAGTCCTGAGGCTTTTCTCAGCAACTTCGTCTCTGCCAGCCTGGACTATCAATAAGGGGTAATAATTAGAAGGGCAAATCAGTCCAGGAAGTTTCCTAGAAATGTCCCTGACCTGTGCCCCAGGGAGGCAGCACACTTCCCTGCGGGTAGGGTCAGGCAGACACGTAGGGCCTTCCCTTCCTTTCAGCAGAGAGTCGCCCATGACAACCACCCTTCTGTCCTTCTTGGTGGAGGCAGTCTTGAGGCGTGAGGTCGACTGCTTTACCCAAGGCAACCTCTCACGGGCTGACCTCCCTCCACACCATCACTCACCTCTCCCTCAAGTTCCAGGGCCTCAAGCCTATTGCGCAGAGGCACCTGGAGAGCCAAGGATGTTTGGGAAGGGGGATGCCCTCTTTGCTGAGCTGGTTTCCATTTCCACTCCTCTTCCTTTCTCAAATTGTTGGTAGGGGGAGGAGAGGACAGAGGGCTCACTGCAGCACTGTCTGCCGGCCGGTTCCCCTCTCCCACCTGTTTGCAAGGCAGCAGGGGGTGACGTGCTCCATGTGGTGCCTCAGCTACGCGCCAAGATCTCGGGGCTGATAGGGACTGGCACCACCAATCAGTCTCCCTCTCACACTCCTTTATGGTCCTCAGCCTCTACACACACCTCCTTTCTTCAGGTCCACCACAAGGCTGAGTAATTTAGCTGGTCACATCTTATACAAGTGCTGCCTCCATCGCCCGGCACTGCGAAGGCCAGTCTCTGGCTCTCATCACAGCCAGTGACCTGCGTACTAGCATCTTGTGCTGGGGCCTCAGTCTGAGTCTCCACACTTTTCGTAGCATCAGCTATCCTTTCAAGCACGCACAGGACCTCAGCCTGGGTCTCCACATTTTTCTTGGCTGTAGTCTTCCTTCTGCGTGAGCATGGGAGTTCTGTCTGGGTCTCCACAATTTTGTGGCGGTAGCCTTGTGCTGGGGTGCAGCCATTGCAAACACGTTGCAGGCACACTAACACTACTGGATAGCCTTAATTGGGTGTGACTGATCAGCCCCGCCCTGCTGCCGGTAGTGCTGGCTCGGCCCTCAATCCGTTGCCGGGTCGTTAACAGAAGCCCCCGCACTTATCTCTCACTTGATGGTGATAACAACCGTCCTTGCTGTGTTGTCCCGTGTATGAGTGGCTTACTGTTTCTCCTCGTTAAAACAGCCCAGGTGATCCGTCTCCGGACGCCTCGCTGCCCTCACGGAGGCTTTTTCTAGGCCAGGCGGTGGACGCAGAGCCGTTGCCCTGGCAACGCCCCCGTCGCGTCAGCCGCTCTCGCGAGAAGTGCCCGGCCGAGAGCTGCCCGGCAGCTCTGTTGTCTCGGGGATCCCTGAATGAGGGAACCGACCGAAACCTCCCTGTATCTCGCGGTCAATCGCTGCGGTTCTGGCTGCAACAGCTGAAGCAGTGAACCTCTGCGATCAAGCCGATCAGTTATAATGTATTATAGGAGAAACAATCTTATTTACTAATTATTGTAACGTAATGCAAGATAACACACTGTAATACAATGTAATTAGAATTGAAGCTAATAAACCATGAAAGAAGTGAGACTTTGAACTTCAGAAAAGAAATGTGCGTGTTAAAGGGCCGATTGTTCAGAGGGTAAATGGGCACGGGAACTGGCTCCCCAGGATAGTGGTCACAACACCAAGCCTGCTGGAGTTTGAGAAGCATTTGGACAATGTTCTCAAACATAGGATTTGATGTTTGGCTGGTTCTGTGTGGAGCAGGAAGTTGGACTTGATGATCCTTGTGTGTCCCAATCCAGGATATTGTCAACCTGGAATATAATGATGTGGATATTATATCACTAAATACCTATCCTATCCTGGTTGCCACTGAGAACTAACACACATTTCTGTTTTCACTTCCATGCTATTGTACCACATAGATGAAATTATTTTTGACAAGAATTACAATAAAGTTGTGAAAATTGTGAGTTTCAAGAGCGCTGATCTTTGGTGGATAATGCTAATTTATTAATATCTTGTAAAGAAAATATTATAGGTATACCTTTGGAAAGGAGTCTGAAACTTTATATCAGTCTTAGGACTGGTATCTTCCTGTGTAAGTTGGTCACACTTGAAAAGTTCCTAAATATTCTAACAGCTCTGGGCAGTGGCATCTCTTAAAAGTTTGAAGCTGCATTTACATGTGTCTCACTGTATTGACTATGATGGTAATACCAATATTATTGAATTTTCCATAAGTAATGTAAGAGAGCAGCAATATGACAGGAGGTGAGGATTATCTCTCACGTTTTTTTCCGGTGATGTACAGTACAATGGCTTGATATATTGGCAGCTTTTGTGAATAAGCTATAAGCAATACTGAACCCTATATGTTTATTAAAAGATCTAAATATACTTGAACAGATTACTTTTGTCAGAGTGACATTTGACAAAATAGACTCCTAAACAACTTCAGTCTGTGTAGCTGATGTAGAAGAATAAATGTCTCCAAAAACTATATAAATCTGATCTTGTGCCAAAACTATAGAAGACAAATCTTTATTCAAACATGTAGTAAAGTAATAAACCTGTTTAAGAGACAAATTTAATGTTTACTGTGTCTATATATTTGCAGTAATTGTTTATATTTTTATTTTAGTAGCAGTTTTACTAGAAGTTTGTTCCTTAAAAAAAATCTTGCTAATTCCATCATGGGAGTAAATTACAGTAGTGTTCCTTGTGGAACTGATTTGTTTTTGTTTCAGAGTAGAGAACAAAGCAGCATGAAATTAAGAAGCAATGACTTTAAGTAGCAAAAGAAGGGAAAGAACTATTTCATTTGTCGTTTCATCCAGACATAAATTTCTAGAACTAATTGTAATAGGCACACCATTTTCTGTCTTTTGTAAAAAGATTCCTGTTATGTTATCTTTCCTCTGCCTTGAAAAGAGTAACAACACCATTAATTGTTGGCTCTTGTAGGCACAGTCAAAGCGCAATTTAGCATGATACATCTTTATTAACTTTCAGAAGCACCCCTCAGAAAAAGTTAATTTGGTGGCTGCGCTGTATGACATTCTCTCTGTAACTTGTGTTCTCTGAAAACTACACCAAGGACCTGCAGCTATTTCTTGCCTGAAAAATGAACAAAAGCTGTTAATTCTAGGTGCTCAGAATCTCATCAGATTAACTGCTTTATGATGCCTAAAGTAGTTTGTTCTGGACAGCCTGCATCCCTTCAGGGACCTTGCTGGGCACTGAGTGTAGGAGCAACATCATTCTGTGCTCCCTGAGCAGACAGGAGGAAAGAGCAGGAACCAAAAAGTGCTTTTAGGTAACAAAGGTTGTATGTATACAATCTTTTGCAATTAATATGGTAGAATCATAGAATGGTTTGGGTTGGAAGGGACCTTTAAGATCATCAAGTTTCAAACTCCCTGCTATAGGCAGGGACACCTCCCTCCAAACCAGGTTGCTCCAAGTCCTATCCAGCCTGGCCTTGAACGCCTCCAGGGAGAGGGTGCTCACAGCCTCATTGAGCAACCTGCTTCAGTGTCTCACTTGTCCTTACAGTAAAGGATTTCTTCCTAATATCTAGTCTAAATATACCTTCTTGTCCCGTTGTTTCCTGCCCTTATAAAAAGTCCCTCCTCGGCTTTCCTACAGGCCCCCTTCAGGTACTAGAAGGCTGCTATAAGGTCCCACCAGAGATGGGGGAAAATGAGCCCATTTTCCTAGTCTTTCTTTCATAGGTTATCCTTGAACATGCCCTTCTTGCTAGCTTTCACATTTCTTGTCAGATTCACCTGCAGATAGGTTTTGGCTTTCCTGATTGTGTCACTCCTCACCATCCTGGCTTGTCCTTCTGAAGAGCTTTTTATTCATTAGCTGTAGCTGTGTACTCTCCCATTGTCTCTCAATGAGGCTGTTACCCTGCTATTGCACAAGCACATCTTATTCCTCCTGTTTGTTCCCTGTGCTAGGTGCACTAGTATGCACATACTTCAGACACTCAAGTTGCATTGATTTCCCAGAAAAGACAAAACATGAGAGCTTTCCCACGACACCTTCCTGTATTATTTTTGTACTTGTGCTTGAAGTGGTGAAGCTTTAGCCCTATTTTGATGATCTTGAGCTCACTTCAGTATACAACACTCCACATCCTTTGTTTGCCATCCCAGCCCAACACTCCTCACTTGATTATTTGTTGTTAGGTTACATCTGTGTTGTTCCTAGTTTAAAGATCTCCTCGCCAGGTTGACTGATGTACCGTAAAAGATGTTTTTGCCATGCTGGTTAAAGCAGATCTCCTCCTTTACTAGAAATCCCTAGATTGGGTTTCTTAAGCCTTAGAGAGGGTCTCATGTTCATAGAAGCAGAATATCCCATCAATAGCAATTATGCAAAAAGTTGTTAATCCATTGAGTCCATCCATTCCTCCTTCTATACTTTACCCTCACAAACAAGAAGTAGAAAATCCAGCTGGACTCCCATGTTCTTGGCCCATAATTGTCAAAGAGCCAGACAAGCCTTGATGATTTCTCCACAGTGTCCTAGATCTATCCTCGTGGGGGCAGCACCAGCACCCTGAAGCTTCTTGACAGGTCCCTAGGAGTCCCCAGAGATCTCGGGTATATTCTCAAATGATCTAGGTCTCAAAGCCACACAGAAGCTGCTGTGGTGACATTCAAGGTACTGGGTTCCAGTTGGGCTCCAGGCCAACTCTTCCATTTTGTTAATAATTCAAAATCTCTTTTCAGATTAAGCTTTAAATATGCTTGCTTTTATTAAAGAAGATGTTTACATGCCGGAGTTTTAAAAAAATTATTCAGAATTTCCAAAGACTTCTTTTTTTTACTGATTTGGCAATGAATCAATAAATTTTTTGCTCCAACAGCATTGGTAGAAAAACAAAGACCCAAACCCTAATGTTGTGCATGTAGCTTCACCTGGAAATGACATATTGGTGACTTCCTTTCACTTTCTCTCTTCCTCCTTTGCTCCCATTTCCCTTGGCTCTTCCCCTTCTTCCCCCTATCCCCAACTCCCTGCCAGTCCCTATTTCTGTCTTTGTTTCTTATATCTGAACTCTGCCTCTAAGTACTGGAACCAATTGATTGCTCAGCAAAATCATCTGATTTCTTACTTAAAAGAATTGTATTTATCTCTATTCTGTGAGGGAAATTATCAAAACAGTGCCTCTCCAGTTAATGTGGGAAGAGATTTGAGAGAATTTTGCTATCACACCTGTGGAGATCCACATTCCTATCCCCTAAATGTGTGGGGGTTGAACAAACTCCCAGTTGTCCACATACTTAGTACAGTGTTTCCTCAAAGTCAGGCAAAAATGAAAGTCTGTTCCTTGAAAATAAAAATGCAGCTGTTTAATGCCAAAGATTTTTCTGTTTAAATATATTCAATACTTATGAGAAAAACAGATCGCTTCCTTGGTGGCACTTTCAGGCATAAAGCTGTAGATAGCACAATATCTGAGTAATAGACACCAGAAACAGATATCACTGATGACATAATTATGCATTTACTGTGGTTTAAGATTTATCAGCACATAAAGTACATGGATTACTGCATATTCTGCAGTGTTAACAGTTAGCAACATTGGATTTCATCTACATAATAACTTCAGTGCTCAATGTTTGGTTTAATTTCAAGCATAAATACTGCCAAGGATTTTCAAGATGTCAAAAACAGTTTTTTAGTGAAAGGCATATTTCATAGCGTGTGTCACTTGTCCATTATTTTGTGGCAGGGTCAATTGGGACAGCTAGTAACAAACCACAAGTCACTCAATGAATTATCAAATACCAGTAAATGAGAATTTTTTTGCTGTCAATTCAAATTCAATCAAAAGCAGCTCACTTTATTATTTTGAACAAAGTTAAGAAACTGCATTTGTTTTCTTTCCTACAACCTTTTGTATTTTTTTCTTTTAAAATGTAAATTACTCTAAATGCAGCTTCCAGTTTCACAAGTATTTAGCTGAAGACTACTATTTTAAATACATCAGAAGATTTCTTTTTTCTTCTTCTTTTTTTTTTTTAAAGCAAATTTTTTGTATCTTCTGAGATTATGGCATCTGTATCAAGTTCTATGTATTGCAAATCTCTTCTGTTTTTTGCTATTTCCATGAATGCATTTTTTCTATCTCATGTTTCTAATTACCCTTCTGATAATCTCAATTTCTTATATTTTTATCCTCTTCAGTTCTGAACTTTTTTTTAGTGTTGAGTTAGTGTTCTCACATTCTGTCTTTTGTGTCACTCTCAAGGTATGTATCCATCTGCTCCTTGAAATAGTTGCAATGACATGCATTATTGCATGTTTTCATATTGCCTAAAATGCATTTAAAAAATTATCATAGAATCATAGAATGACCTGGGTTGAAAAGGACTTTAAAGATCATCTAGTTTCAACCCCCCTGCTATGGGCAGTATTGCCAGCCACCAGACGAGGCTGCCCAGAAACAGATTATCATCTACTTATCCCTCTGACTCACATGTATGTGATTTACATGCATCACTGTTATGTTAAAACATGTGACACATCTGTATATGGTGGGTATGACTGAACTTTCACTGTGTTTTATATGAAGAAGTAGAATAAGTGCACGATGTTCCTACTGTTATAAGTGTTAAATGGAATTATGCTAAGAAGAGTTGAATCTGTAGAATTCACTAGCAGTGAAGAGGAGGATACACACTTCTGGGATTAGGTCACTGTTCGTGGCATTTAGCCCTTTACGAATTAATTGTTATGTAAAAAGTGTCTTCAACATATTTTCACTTCCAGAAGCCTTTGACTGTGTTTACTGTGAGTTGGAAATTATGGATTGACTTTAAATTCAAGTGGAAGTTATGTGAGTAGGTCAAAGCAAGAACAAAACTACTATATGTAAGAATTTAATATCCTATGTTGTTACATTTGATTTAACATTCATGAAGACAGCTGATTTAGGCAGAGAAGTTTAATTTAATAGTTGTTTTAAAGCTTTGGTGCAATTTACATTTGCTTTCTAAGTGAAGTTCAAAGTGATTAGATGAAAATAATCTCAGTGAAACACAGGACTGCATACTTCATGGTTTGATCGCTTTCTTACAGACCTGTGCTCTTGTGTCTGTAACATATAATTGTATTCTTTAAGTCTGTTCTGCTCACAGAACAGTAGGTTATCTGTGGTGGAAGGGATGCTCTGGTCTAATTCCCCTCTTAAAGTTGTTCAGTTAGAGTAGACCTGAGGGAATGGTGTCTGATAATTTCTGCAGCTGGATATCCCATAGCCTCTCCAGCAACTTATTCCCATGTTTGACCATTATCATTGTGAGAGTATTTTCATTATATCCATCCACAATTTCCCCTCTTCTAACTCATCTTCTTTTGCTGTGTACCTCCTAGAAGGTACTGGTCCACCTATCTTTCCTATGCCCTCCTTTTATAAAAACAGTTGAGGACAGCAATAAAGTTTTACCTCCATTTTTTTCAAGCCTGAGCAAACTCTTTCAGCCTGCTCATGATGTTGTGAACTCCAAAGCCTAATTATCCTGATGCCCCTCATGGGCTTGGTTCAGTATGTCAATATCTTTCTTGCTCTGGGAAGCCCAAAACTGCACATTACTCCAGATGCAGTCAGAGTTGTGTCTAATAGCAGGGAATAATCACTTTCCTAGTCTTGATGGCTACACTTCTACCAGTACAGCTCAGCATGCTGCTGGTTTTCATCTCCACAACAGCATGGTGCTGACTAAAGCTCGGTTAATTTTCTATCAGAGTGACTGGGTTATTTTTTCCAAAGCAGTTTTCTAGCTTGTCAGTCCTCTGTAGACTCATGGAGTTATTCTGTCATAGATACAGGACTTTGCATTTTTTTTATTTGCTGGACTTGTGAGTTTTCGCTCAGACCCTTTCTCTAGTGTGTTGAGATCCTTCTAAATGGCTGCCCTCCAGCATATTTAATGTGCCTCATATTTTGAGGTCTTCCATGAATTTGCTGAGGTTGTCTTCCACCTCATCTTTTGAGTTGCTAATCAGGATGTTAAAGGGCCTGCCATGAAGCCTTGACAAAGGCTGCTTGTAACAGACATCTCTTGGACACTCTACTGCTGATCACTACTCTGAGCCTGGCCATCCACCAATTGGCCAGTGCTGCTGGAGTCCGTATCTCTATAACCTTTACAAGGATACTACCCTGTTACAAAAGCCATGCTAAATAAGGGTAAACTTCATCCACTTCTCTCCCCTCATGATAGAACTGTTAGGGGACATGAGCTGCCTCAGACCTACTCAGTTTTGGGCTGATATGAATATAAAGTTTAAGTATGAACAAATATATATCAACATATATTTTACTGGGTATATAGTTTACTGTCACATTGGAACTTCAGTTCTAGTAATAAAATTAAGATCATCCCAATTCTGTGCTGTTCTATTTGTCTGCCATAGGAATAGTCATTACATTAGGCAGAAGTAAGCCACAGTCCCAGAATTAGAACAGGAGCAGAAAATAAATAGATATATTAGAAGTATGTACAGCTGACATATTCTTGAATGACAGGGATGGCCAAAAAACACTATTGCTATGAATATTATAGAATCTGATGGGGAATGTTACAAAACAGTGTTTCACATAGCTAAAAAAATAGCCCACAACTACTCAGTTCTGCACTAGTTCTCTTTACTATGGTGTTACTTGCTCATAACAGCTTTTTCACAAAGATATCTTCCGTTTAATCTTTTAGAAATAACAAGATATGGGTGAATCCTTGCGGTTCTTATTTTGAAGAGGCAGGTTGTTTATTGTCTCTTTTTCTGTTTGCAAGTGTTCTTCATACTTTTTGTTCCTATGGAAAATCATACATTCATCTCCCAAAAGTCCTTCACTTGACCTAGGACTTACTCTTCCCCTTCCCACTGCCTTAATTCTCACTGATGTCTCAGAGAATAAACCATGCTTTTATATCTGGTTGTATGACTTAGATAAGTATCCTGTTCAGTGTATTTTGCACTTCCAATTTGAAAATTTTGGGGGACCTTTGGCATGGTCTGCCATAAAATCCTTCTCTCCAAATTGGAAAGATATGGATTTGATGGGTTGACTGTTTGAGAAACTGTTCTCCAATGTTCTTAATTACAACAAAATATTCATATATGAATATCAGCCCCCCAAATCAGTATAAAGCTAGTTCATTATACAGACTGGAAATGAGATATAATTCCATTGAATGGCCATACTTCAGGGAATTAAAGAGGAAAAAAAGATTTTATTTGCATTAGCCATAATGTGCGATGCATTGCAATTGTCGTGTTCTTTGTGTTAGCGATGATAAAGTTGTCATGCTTTTATTACACTGAAAATTAGTGTCTGATATTATTATTTGTGCAAAGCTTTTCTGAAAAATGATATTAATAGAAACACTTCCTGTAACACTCTTTACTAATAAGCTGTTTTCTGTACTCAACAGCTTACAGCATTTGAGATTTCTTGCTGATTTTTAATGCAGTAAGTAGCAATACTTAAAGATTTTGTATCAGTAATAAATACAAATAGTTTTTTATTTTGAAGTTTTAACAGGTAGATCTACACAGCTTTCACTTCTCAAAAAGAATCAGAAACATCATTGAAAAATCATGGTAAGATAAGGATCTAAGGGACTTGCTGATTGCTAGGATAGTCCAGTGAGCTCCCTCTCAAACCATGTTTGTTGCACATTCTGGTAGTGAATCTAAGAACATGGTGCTGAAGCTCAGATGCAGAGTGCACACAGTCTTCATGCCCAAGTAAGCTCAAAAGCTCAACACAGGGTAAGGCACAACAGACTGTATTGTCTCAGTCTTCAATGTTCTTCATGCACCCTTTGAGTGCATGGGTCAGAAGGTGGGGGCTAGAAGAAAAATGTCCCTCCCCCTGTGAAGATCAGGCTTGTGAACACCTGAAGAACCTGAATATCTGTAAGTCTATGGGTCCCAATGAGATACATCCTGGAGTCCTGAGGGAATTAGCTGATGTAGTCGCCAAGCCATTCTCAATGATATTTGAAAAGTCATAGTGGTCAGGTGAAGTTTCTGGTAAAAAAACCAACATTGCACCGATTTTTAAGAAGGGTAAAAGAGATGACTCTGGAAACTACCAACCTGTCAGTCTCACTTCTGTGCCAGGAAAAATCATGGAGCACATCTTTCTGAAAGCTGTGCTAAGACACATGGAAGGCAGGTGATATGGGAGAACCAGCATGGCTTCACTAAGGGCAAATCCTGTTTGACCAACCTAGTGGCCTTTTATGATGGTGTCAGTGCATCAAAGGACAAGGGAAGAGCTACTGATGTCACCTATTTGGCCTTCAGTAGGACCTTTGGCATGATCCCCCATAAAATCCTTCTCTCCAAATTGGAAAGATATGGATTTGGTGGGTTGACTGTTTGAGAAACTGGCTGTAAGATCATACTCAGAGAGTGGTTGTCAGCAGCTCCGTGTCTGGATGGAGATCAGTGGCAAATTGTATCCCTTAGGAGTCAATGCAGCTCTTTAATATCTTCTTCAATGACATCGACAGTGGTATTGAGTGCACTCTCAGCAAGTTTGCAGACTACAACAAGTTGTGTGGCATGGCCAGCATTCCTGAGGGATGGGATGCTCCCCAGAGGGACCTAGACAGACTCAAGCAGTGGGCCCAGGAGGACATGATGATGTTCAGTAAGTGCAACAACACCTGGATCATGGCAACCCCCACCATCAATAAAATCTTGGAGTCAAAAAGCTGAGCACAGCCCAGCTGGAAAGGACTTAGGTTTACTGATGGATGGCAAGTTGACATGAGTTAGCAATGTGCCCTTACAGCCCAGAAAACCAGCTATATCCTGGACTGCATCAAAAGAAATATGGCCAGCAGGTTGAGGGAGGTGATCTTGTCTACTCTGTACTGGTGAGATCTCACCTGGAGTGCTGTGTCCAGATGTGGAGTCCTCAGTATGAGAGAGACATAGACCTGCTGGAACACATTCAGGGAAGGGCTACAAAATGATCCAAGGGATGGAACTGTTGCCCTACAAGGTCAGGCTGAGAGAACTGGGGCTGTCCAGAAAAGAGGGACTGTAAGAAAAAAAGGGACAGACTCTTCAGCAGGGCCTGTGGTGATAGGACAAGGGGAAATAAGAATTTTGAACTAAAAGAGGAGAGGTTTAGATTGGATATAAAGAAAAAGTTTTTTACCATAAGGTAAAAACAGGTTGTCCAGAGAGGTGGTGGATGCTCCATCCCTGGAGACATTCAAGGTCAGGCTGGATGGGGCTCTGAGCAATCTGATGAGGCTATAGATGTCCCTGTTCATTGCAGTGGAGTTGGATTAGATGTTCCCTTCTACCTCAAATGATTCTATGACTGCTGCTCTGTCTGTTGAGGGGTTGTGGGAGCATCCTATTCACTACTCTTCTTGGGGATCCTTATGAATGGCCATATAGCAAAGGCCAATAGCAGAAACTCAAAATTGCAGTGGGTTTGCTGTTATTCCTTGCAGACTGGGCAGATTTTCTTCTACCCTCAGTGTACAATGAATAGAAAGCAGAAGTAGAATAATATCTTTTCAGTTATAAAGGTTCATACTTTAGATTTCATGTGTTAAAAAAATAGTTAAGAAGTATTTTAAATGGTTTAAAAGTACTAAAATTCAACATATTTAAAGAAAGAATTTAGCCTGTACATCCCTAGGGACTATATTGGTTAAGTACTTTATTTTAAACTAACCCATTTTATGGAGACTTTTCTTTTTAGGTTAAGTTTTTAAGTAGCAGGAAGATTCTACTGTTCTGAAAACACTAATATTTAGAAAAAGAAGTTCATCTGTGATGTATTATTTATATATATTATTTATATTTTTTATAGCACTATTTGTATTTTATGAAACCTGGGTGTGACCAAATCGAAATTGACTGCTTTGCCAATATTAATTCCCCGCTGATGCATCTCGCAGTATAGTCTTTTCCAGGGACAGGTCCAGTTCCTCAGGGAAGTAAATAACTCAGTGATTTACTGATAAAGCCACCCACTATATATATCACCCATGTCTCATACATCACTGTCACAGGCAACAGATTGCCTTGCTAAGTGGTTCTGTGCTGCCATTTGGACTTCCTTCTTTTGTAGTTAGTTAAACCGACAAAACCTATGTGATTTTACCCACACATATGAATACGTTTAATTTTGAAATACAATTCTATAAACTTAATTGCAATTATTATCTGAATTTATATATAATTTATCATTGAAAAAAATGTTGATGCATTGATGTTGATACAGTAACTATGCTGTTAATTCTCCTCATGGATTTTTGGATCTTTTAATTCTTAAGGTTTATGTTCTGATAAGACATTTCCAAATTCACAAAGTACTACTATCACTTTAAAGGTTCAGAAGAAGGCAAGGATAATCTAAAGCTATATCTAAATTACTAAATAAAAAAGTCACATATTTCAAGAACATAAGTTTCTTCATTACTCTAGCAAAAGTTCTGATCAAATTCATAGAGATTTCTAGATGATTTCTAGTTCTGGATTACTTTAAATGGATGTTGTCCTAAATTTCAGAGGCATTATGGTTTCTTATCTGAACAATAAGATTTTGAATCATAATCATGAAGGCTCTTCACTGACCTACAGCAAAAACACAGTAATCAAAAGCCAGGATCTGATCTTATCTTTCTAGAAGTCTGTCCTCTAAAAAGTGTAAGGTTGAGAGGGGAATGTTTTCTACTTAATTGAATGCATTCATAATCTTCATTCCAATGCATTAAAGAACAGTATTTTGTCTGTACCCACCTAATTTCAGGCATTTTTTTTAAATGCCTGACTGTAGAGTGCAGCCTGTGGGAGATGTACTCCTCCAGAAGGCAATCTGGATCATCTGAGTACAGGCTGAGTCCTAGATTAAGGCTGTGGTATTTGAGGCACAGAAGCAGCAGGATAAATGTCTCTTCAAGGCTTGCATTGACCTTCATCTCCACTGGGAATAGGAATCCTTGGGCTGCCTAAGTCAATTTGGATTTGTTCTTACAGCTCCAAGGGACAGTGCTGGCAATCAAGGTGTGATGCTGCAAGGGGTGGCTCAGGCCCTTTTCAATTAAACACATCGACCAGGATGAATTATTTGTGTGGTATTTACCTCAGCTTGCTTCTCTTAACCTTGTGCAGCACAACAGCTTAAAAAGACTTAATTTTATACTGTAATAGCTGCTTTCTGCTGCCTTCTCCTTGAGAGAACCAAACCTAACCAAACAAAACTGCTTGACAGTTCTCCTCAGCTGCCTAAATCTTAGGGATACCCTCCTTATTAGACATGGGCATTTTTGTCTAGGTATCCTTATATTCAGAGGCACAACAAACAAGTGAAGGTTAGGAGACCAGGCTGTGGAAGCCTGCTTGTCCATGGATTGCTAGCATGTTCCCTAACTGTATTTTGGGCTGCTTGGATAAGTTCTGCCCAGGCACATCTGTTTGAAGGTGCTAGCTGTATGCACTGTAGGCTGCAGTCGGTCTGAACCTCTTGACCCTGGGCCAGGAATTGGTGCTTGGACTCTTAGCAGTATAAACAAGTATGTTTAGTTTTGGCCACAAAACCTTACATTCAGACTGTTTCCTTCCTGTAGTTCTATTAAGTATTGGAATGGAATGGAAACTCTTTATCCACTCCCCCACCAATGTACTTTCTCTGTGAAGGGATGTTTAGCATGGTACTGGCCTCAGTGTTCAGTGATGGGTAAAAGCCACCTGCGGGGTTGGTTGGACCAGGTAAACCTTTTTGGGAGAGCTGCATCCCCATGAACCTGGGGAGAATGAGAACATTGGGTGGAGAAAATATTTGTCTTTTAAGTTGGCATTTAGCTTGTTCATAGTCTGTGCTTGATTTTATTACTTAGAAGAGGTTATTGTCTAAAAGAACAGTGATTGCGTGGTAGACATTTTTTGAGTTTTGCCTATGTTCTGAATGTTGATGCAATTGTTTATTACACCATTTGGGAGCCATTTATAGTGCCTTTTCTTACATGGGCTCACTTTCTCCATCAACAGTTTTACTGATATTGAAGAGAAATAAGGTGCAAGTGAGAGCAAATACAGCATTTGGCTTTTGTCAGAAATTTTAGCTTCTACAGACTCTGCTGTGTAAAAGCAATGATACTTCTGAATAAACAAAAATTAAAAAAGGGAGCAATCCAGATCTGTTTCTTTACTGAAGGTTACATACAGCAAGCAGCAAATCCTGAAGGGAAGCTTCCCTTTTGACTGACTGATAGATAAAGAGGAAGCTTTCAGTCTTCATTTAAAAAAAAAAAAAAAAAAAAAGGAAATGCAAAAAGTCCAGATAGTTTCAGCTGAGTGGGTGAGTACAGTGTGGTGTTAGATGTAAGCTGATACTGGGAATGTGTTTGGAAGGACAACAAGGGCACATCTCTACAAATAGAAAGAGGAGCTAAAGTTGGACTTTTTAAAATGGTATTTTAAAACCAAATCTAGACATGACTTAAAATTATATTTGTAATATGAATTCATGTAAAATCCATTTTTAAATCTGTCTGAAAATATACAGTATTCTAGATACATTGATTTCAGACAGGAATTCTGTTTCTGTTTGCAGCCTATTTTTCTTAAAAGGCTTTGCATTTCTGCATAAAAAGCTTATTAATTATTTGTAACTGCTTGTCATCGTATTCTGATAATAGAGGCCTGGTTAGGGATAATAACTACCACAACGCTATTTTGGGTCATACAGATAATATATATACGTATATACATATATACATATATACATACACGATTCCTGGTGCAATATTACCCAAAGCATCTCCTTTCTCCCTGTACACAGGACCAAAAGTGCAGGCACATCATTTATTGATAAGACAAAAAGAATGTAATGAAATTATCAATGTTCTTGAATTAATTATGAACATGATTAAGAAAGCTAAAATCTCAGGAGCCAGGATCTCATTACCCATTCAGTCTTAGGGATTGCTTTCATTCAGCAAGGCAAAAAGGCTTTGAGCAGTCCCACAATTGCTTTAGTCTCATTTATTTGTGGTAGTATTAAGGTTTATTTGTTTTCTGGTTTGCACTTCTTCTGAAATTATTTCTTAGTTTATTCATTTAACAAAATGTTCCCTCCTATGTCACAGAAGAAAGTGCCTATAAGGCCTAGATAGGTTCTTCAGTCTGCAGACCTCCCTTTGAGGACATTTCTTCCAACTCACATTGCTGGAGCTCCTAAATATCTTTCAAGGTAAGTCTGAGAATGTAGCCAAAAAAGTTCTTTCAGATTTATGTCTGCAGCTGTACTACAGTACTGTCTGATTCCCATTCAGCTCGGAGCCTTAATGACATCATTATTACGCTGTCTGAACCAGATTTAACTTGGAGCCTGCACGATATTGTTGCTTATCTTCCTTCCTATGTGGGAGATTCACTATTGCTGTGCTTAAAAAATAATAATTAGTCGCCAATGGTTTAGAAATGGGTCAGATTCTGAACTTTCAGAAACTGGGGGAGACCAAAGGAGCACTGGTACATGCAAGCATGTCTATTTAAAAATCATATTTTTGTCTAGGAATTGGTAACTGGGCTATGCTTTTCGTGCACAATTGTCTGCCTGAGGAATGAGGCGTGCAGCTGCCTTATTTACAGAGTCACAGTGCACCGTATTACTTAGCAATTTTGAATTTCTCTTTACAAGGCCCTTCTGAATTCCTTGTTATTGCAGGTTTTTTTCCCCAAATGAGTGCCTGAATGATGGGGTGTAGTGAATAAATCTTGGCAGAAGCTCTGCTGAAATAATGCTCTGATGATTTTTAAAAACGGAAATAAAATCTTGCTAGCTTTAGAAGCAGAGATCTAACAGACTGCAGGCTTCTTTTTTCTTCTTTTAATGGAAGTTTGATATGTCTTTTAATATCTTTCCTGGTTTTTGTTTTCAAAAAGAGGAGAGCTGTCTGTAGCCCTGTTTTTGGTACAAGCTATTATCTACCAGAATAGACCAAGGACAGCAAAGAACATATTTTAGATTTAAATTAGTGCTGTCTGTGACACATTCGAAAGATCGATTCTTGTATTTTTTTCCTCCGTAATGCTTAGATATAGTATTTTACTGCCTTTCCTAATCTCAGTTAATAAATATAAACAAAATGCAAACAAATTAATTTGCTTAGAGTGTGTACATCACCTAAATGGGACAATCAGACTGAAGAAACAATGATAATGCCTTACTCTCTTGTAGTAACCTTGAAATGTAGAATTACATTTAGAGCATGAAGAAAAAGCCTGTGCAAATATTACTACTCATCTATAAATCTGCAGACAGACAAATGAAAGTGTGTTTAAAGAAATAAATGTAGAGGAACTTTTGTTAAAACTAACACGTGAAAGTCATTCATACTGCTGGTATATACATCCCATGGCAATTAGAAAACAATGTTCCTAGGTCTTTTAAGATTCATGGATGTGAGCTCTTTAAATTTATGTCTAAATGAAAGATTTTACCCTCAATACAATTCTTTGCTGTCTGCTTCAAGATTTCATATTTTATTTAAAAAATGACTATTGAAGATAATTTGACATACTCTTACAAACTACACTATGTTGCTCTGGGCCTGGTTTTAGCTTTCATTTTGTTGGCAACTTTGCAAGTGTTAAAACCATTTGTGATATGAAAAGCATAAATTCTTTTCCTGTATCAGACAGAAGAAAAAAAAAAGATTTTTTTTTTTTTTGTCTAAGATTTTTTGAAAAGGTACTGGAAGTAAAGCTTTTTAAGTTCCTCTCTTTCTGAAGAACTGGAAATAGCTCTGCCTGTTTTGATTTTTCTCTCCCTTTAAAAAGCAATATTATATTCTGTAGGTGCAAGGAATTGATCCGGTTTTCTTGGGAGAGAGAAGTTTAGTAGCATATTTTTGGGTGCCTTCCTCCCCTTTAGCACTCAGTTATTTTCTGATGCTCAAAAATTAGTTTGGAGGATCAAGTTAATTATACAATAAGAAATATATAGCTACCAGTAAAAGCAGCAGTAAATAAATTGTTACCTGTGTGATATGAAACTAGAACATAAGCCTATTGATTTAAACTGTATTATCACAGGAAAATACACTGTTTTGTTTTGTTAGTGTTTTACTATTTTCTAACACAAAATTCATGCTTTTTTGCTTATCTCAAAGAGTTTATGCTTTCATAAAGTAGTGTGAAAGCACTTACTGAACTAAAATTACAGTCTGATGGAAATGTTTAAAGCAAAGTATCAGCAAGAGCGTAACTTGCATTTGTTGAGAATACTAAGTTGCAGTAATTAAAATAGCTCAAATGTGTGAGAGTTTTCATTTGGTCTGTGAACCTTTTTAACAAAGCCATGGTCAGAAATGCTGACTTACTTTGCATGTGTTTACTATATCCTAGATTTTTCTTTATTTCTGGCAGGGGAATGGATTTAAACTGACGGGAGAAAAGTATATGCATAGTTTGGGTCACTGGGGAAGTGTTGTGGAAGGATTACAAAGTCAGGCTCTAAATGAGACTGGAGAAAACTGCTCCTTAGGAGGAGAGGCAGGCTTGCAGTTTGGTAGAATCTGAATTTATTTTTTTATTACTATTCTGAGAGACAGTCCAGGAATAAGGGAAATCTCTCCAAAATAAGTCACAAGGGAATCCAAGAAGTTAGAGAGCTTCAAATTACGTATGCTGATTATATGTCACTTTGATCCCATTAGCTTCTGAGACACAAGGGATGGATTGTAGCAATCAATAATTTTTAACTCCTACTGACTTTGGAAAGAGCAGGATCTGGCCCAAAGTTGTCGTGAAGGTGACCATTTCATACAAACGCTCGAGCTGAAGTTAATAGTAAGAGGTATGTTGTTGTTGTATATTGTTTGTGCACTAATACATCACAGTGCATTTTTTTTATCTGGCCAGGAGCCGACTGACATTTAGCAGCTGTGTTAACCTGAGTGTAGGAGAGTGCTTTGTGTCTTTCTAAATGCTAGTCAAAAAGTAATGCTTGGAGATCTGTTATCTAATTACCGAAAAAAATTAACAAATGATCATTTAAATAAATTACATTTGCAATATATTTAAACTAATATGAAAATCCCTTATTGCCCACTTGACATGAAAAAATATAAATTACACTTTTCAATGATTTTAATTTTTATTTTGAAGGACTCTCCATTCATAAAATGTAAGTCAAAAGACTAAGAATTTAAATAGCTGTGGTTTGCTAATCTGATGACTGATAAGTTAATATTTTCAATTCAACTTTTGGCAGTTCAAGAAAAGTTACAATTTCATTTTCCATAGCAAAGAATAAAAATATCTTTCAGTACATAAAATCTGAAGATTGTCTTCCAGCACTTATTATTGTTGTGTTTTACCACAAAATGTCAGTGATTTATATTTAGATGTTGACTTAAAAAAATATATACAGAGTTTTGTACAGATTGAGCTGATTTTAAACAGGCTCATCTAAAAATCTTAAGTATCTTCAGCAGACAGAGTCCTGGAGTAGATCAAGTTGTATTTTCAAGAATATTAAATTTTATTATTGCAAAGTGTTGTATCGTTGTAGGATAACAAGCTTCTCAGGTAAGGAAGGCTTATTTGGCTTACAGCACTGTAGTGTTACCTCCCTGCTGCTGCTGCTGCCACCCAGATGCAACGTGTATTGCATCTAGTAGCACAGAAGGAGTTTGCATTGCTTTCAGGAAAATTATTTTGCTAGGAGGTCAGCTTTGTTCTGCACGGGTTAAACAAAACTACCTGCTTTAGATTGATTTAAATCAGTAATGGATCTGCTCATAAAGCTGCTGTTACTAGATATTACACTGCTATCTTAGTCCTTTGATAGCTCCGATAAGAAGTGCTTACCACAGAGGATGCTCCTAAAGGACAGATATTGTTTCCTGTACCTTAGGGAGTAAAATGCCATACTGCTGGATCAGGAACTTTTACTAACAGCAAGTAAATTCAGGCCTTATCAAGTTACAGCACAAACTGCACTCATGTTTTATTATTCTCATTAGAGATTTAAGGACTAATTCCAGTTGTTAGCGCTTAGCAGTTTAATGTTTTCCATAGATAAGAATTAAGATTCTTCTGGGGAATTTTTTTATTTGCTAAAGCTTGCAAAATATAATGTGGTAATGCGCTTGCTTTGATGTAATACAACTGGATTTCCTAAATGCTTTGAAGGGATAGGGTTTTAAAAATTTAAATCTAATAACTGAATTTCTCAACTCTAAAATAGTCATTTTCAATCAGATAGAGTTTTAAGAGCTAAAAAAGGCAGATTTTGCCTTGGGAAAAAAAAAAAAAAAGGTAACAATATTGTTAGTACTTGAGCTTTCCTATGTATTAGTAGTGTTTCCAAATAGATGCAGATGAACAAAGGTAAGTTAAGAATTTTTATGTAGAAAATTATTAATTGAGCAAAAATATATAAAGTCCATCTTTACAAGCAATGATGTTGATGTATTTTTGAGTCAGAAAAAGAAAATACGAGCTATGTCCTTACCAAAATGACATATTTAGAGGAAGAGTAAATTTTGAACTTTCCATCCATTAATTTCTCAACAAATATATAAAGGCATGGAATTGAAAGAAATGAAACAAATAATAAGATACTTGTATTAGGCTTGTGATGTCAGAGAAATGTATTTGTATTTTTGTATGAGAAAATGACTTGAAAATGAAGCTGGGCCTTAATTACATTGGCTTTATAAGTATAACTTATATGATTTGAGAAAGTAGGAGCCACTTATCACAGCCATAGTTACTGCAAACACATTTGCTCTCAAAACTCAGGTGCATCTGGTCGTCTTTTGGAAACTGAGTACTGGCTTCCCCATGACTTGTTGGTCTTCATGTTTCCAAGTCATTGTTTTAGACACTGTAGATATCAGAGGCTTATTAAGAATGACCTTGCATCTCAGAAACTTCAGTTGGGGTAATGAAGTCTATTTATCTAAACAATAAATAAAATTTAAAATGTTGGTGTGTGTTGTTACAGTTGTGCTCTCTACAGCAGATATGGGCACATTTTTGTTGGATACCTCTATATTTTTTCTCTAACTCGTTGGATATATTCTATTTGAAATAGTTTCCTTGGTAATATTATCTCATAAAGGCAGGTCCTGTAAGACTCTCACAGCTAATCAATAATAACTATTGTTAGTAATGATTATTGATTAGCTATGACATTGCATTTGAAATACATTTTTTATAGGGTAGCAATACCAGGAATAAGAGGAGAAGTCCCATTGACTCGCAGATGTAAAAGACATACCAATTATTTTTGAGAGAGCTATTGTTTCTGAAAAAGCTTATCTGAGTATTATTTCTAAAGTTGAGATATACAAAATCTTGTTGCTTGAATAGTTAACTCTTTTTAAGAGACTGGGCTTGCTATTGGTACAATTCACTCTAACGTAAGATTGCTTTCTCTGGCATTTTCCTTTTGAAGTTTAAAGTATACTTTTTGTGGTTATGTTACTGGATGTAATCCCCTCCTATGTAAAAAAAACAAAAAACGAAAACAAATTTATTATAAGGAACTCCCACCAGATATGTTGGAAAACTTACATGTAGTTGTTCTATGTCCAAAATGCTGTTCAGTAGATTTTCCAAAGCACCCAGGTAACAGCTGGCGCAGGCCATGTGCCAGCCTTGACAGCCCATATGCTCTCTTTAGTGCTGTAATTATCTCAACACAAAACTCTGATAACCCAGTCTACAGGGTCCAGTTTCACTAGGTTAAATTGACTCAGTGGCTTTGTTAGTAAGTTCCTTTGGCACAGTAAGAACTTCATCAAGACTTTAAGTATTGTGGCAGGCTTGGAAAACCAATATGACTGCTAGTTTCAAGACAGGTGTCTTATTAACCCTAGGAGATTGTAGGTTTCAGTTCATTATAGTGGCACCCAGCAGCACAACTATACTTAAAGGTCTGTCATTGTTTCCATTATATGCTCTCCTTTTCCAAAAGACTTTCTTATTCCTTTGGTTTAGCCTGCTTTGGGCTATACTTTGGCATATGACTCATCAGCCTGGAGGCATTTTTCTTCTCTTTCAACAAAATTTGAGCTAAATTGCCCTAGCTTTTTAAAAAATTATTATTATTTTTTAATTAGACTTAGAGGAAAATAACACTTTACATAGTTTTTATACCAGTTTCAGCTTGAAAAAGTTATGAATATTTCTCTTTCTAAAATAAACACTTTGAGAGTTTTTACTTTGTATAAGCCTTATAAGCTTTTTAGGTAAAAATGAACATGAGTAACATAAGCTGGGATCCCCAGTATTCCATATGGCGAGTGGCATTACGAAAAGTGAGTGAGCGTCCATACCTCAACATTTTTTTCAGTGAGTCTGAATGGGCCAGGAGGATGTACACTCAGTTGTGTGAGTTTATCCAAACATTCTTTTGATACCTTTTCAGTGCCTCGACTCAAGTACAACGAAGAGTAGAAAGGGACCTGTTCTTTATGATTGACTTATGTGCTACTAGTGGTGGTTCAGTTCCCTGTGGAAGTATGCAATATCACTCCTGAGTGTTTGGGTACATCCCTTCTTGGGTCTGATGCAATAGTCCTCATTGAAAGCCAAAAAGAGTCAATGAAATCTTTCCTTTAGGCTTTTGGTCAGCACTTGATGTACATGGATTAACTAGAGATGGTCTTTGTGGCTCAGTGTGATAGTGAGCTGAAGAAAGCTAAACTAATGTCTGCACAGGACTAGGCCAAAAGCTGCCTATCTTGTCTGTTCAGAGTCCTTATTGATTCTTCTTGGAGTCTTTACATGGGTGGAGTAATTTCAGCTTGCCAGTTGGTGGATGATAGCTGTCTGCAGATCTCTGCTTGGCAAGCTGACCTTTTCCATTAGCACAGGATGTACAGGACAGCTCCTAAAGATCTGCAGATCGTTTGCTGCCATTTGCTGAAAGGAGATGCCTGGTGTTGCTATTGCTATAGGTGCCCTCCCTTGTAACTTCTCTTTTCAACCCCAGCCCTTCTGGCCCACAGGGAGAATACTATCTTGCAGTTTGGAAATAAATATAACTCCACCTTCACTGTGCTGGAAAAGAAAGACAAGTTCTGTTATTGAGCTTTCTTCCACAGGTAGTCATACAACTATCATCATCATTTATATGTTGTCAGGAGTAGTCACAAATTTATTGACTTGCACATTATTCTTTGCAAATAAGTTCTAGCTGCTCTCCTCATATTATAATTAAAACAGCAAGGACTTTAATCATTTATGAATTTTTAAACTACATACTGAATATAAATGTATCACTCAACATGATAGAATGAATTAAATTCATCATTGTCAAATAAATGTATCAAAGATGAAATATTTCTCATCCCACATCATTATCCAATAAAATGTCTGTTTTCTAAGTGCTTTAGCAAAGTGTGTGGTTTGCATCATCCTCTGGACATAAATGAAAGTCTTTCAAAATACTTTTAAAAAGTACATTTTTCAAGGACAGTGTTTATAACAAGAGCTAGCTTAGACCTAAGCATTATATTGAAATCTGTACAAAGATGTGTACATTCTTTTCATTTGTATTAGGGTTAGGTTTTAGCCAGCTTCCTGGTTGGTTATACTTTTTTTGTCATTATCTAATTAAGAAGCCTTTGATAGTTTAGTGCCTTTTATGTGTAAGAGACAGGCAGCCCTTTGCCTTTTGCTGTGCCATCCCTCTGAAACCATGTCCCGGTACAAAAATGATGAGAGCCATTACAAGTACAAAATCTATGTCACTTGAAAGGGAGGGACTGCAGAGGCAGCAATGGAAAAGAAGCCCTGGCACAGCTGTTCCCCTGCAGTCAACATGCTGTGACACTTCTACTTCTGAAGGAAGCCTCCTTCACTCTGTTGATTTCTTGTACATGTAGGTTTTAGAGGTTAGTCTAGAGACTATTCTGAGACCACACTTTTTTCAGGAAGAACTCATCTGTGGGATAAAAATATAGTCAAATCTTCTTAATTTTTCTTCCATAGCTTTACTTTGCCTTATGGAGCTGGCCCTGCAGAATTATTTATCCAGCTTCTATCTGCCTTTCCAGTTTTACTGTTCTGTGTCTTACAAAAATAGCTCAAGACCAAACACAGGAAAAATCAGTCTAAAGACAATACTGCTATATTGATATCTATTCTTTTGATAACTTTCATCCTTTTCTGGGACATTTTCTTTTCCAACAAACTCATATCCATCATTTTTCCTAATTTTTAGTTCTGCTTCTGACTCCCATAAACTCCAGTGAGTGCTGCCTATCTTTTCTGTTTTCCTAGTGACCCAAGCAAATTCTCTTATCATTAGTAACAGACAGGTATTGAATTTCATTCTTGCAAATGCAACAGCAGTTCTGTAGTCTTGTGTCGAAAAAGCATATAAAATACTGAAATCAGAAAGCAACTCCCTGCACCAGCATCCTTCAATGACTCTCAGCTAGATGGAGCGTGAGAGTCATTTTTTTTCAGTCAATTACTTACAGATTAAACCTTTTGAATTCTGGGCACCTATCTTTATGGAGGAGCTTGTATCATATAGATCACTGAACAATCATCAGATGGTGTATTTTGGACTCATGCTTGAAACCCAACAGATGCCAAAGTGGTGCTTCAGAGGGGGCTGGATCCAACCTTAGATCGTTACTGGTGTAGACTGTAATCAAATCACTGATGTACAATTTATTCTGAGTTGACAAATACTTAAATTAATGAAGCCATCACTGTCCTGAATAACACCAACCGTATATTCTGCATTCATAGTTAAAGTGCCAGTGGAAAAGAAATTAAGAAAATAAGAGTATATTTAATGTTTCTCATTTGTGCTAGATACATCACCTTCCTTTTTCACATGTAGCATAAATTAAACACACTTCACTGTATGTATTATTTGTATAGCAGTTGGCCATATATCAGGATGTAATCTAGTTCTCTAATTAGCTTCTTCCAAGTACTTACAGTTACCCCAGGCTGGTGATCACCCATATGAAAGCAAATGTGGCCCTGGCAATTGTACATGCAGTTGGACAGACATGGTAAAAATCTTTTCTAAAGCTTTCCTGTGGCTCACAGCCACAGTATAAGCAATAATTGTCTGAGACAGTTCATAGAGATCAGGCAGTTTGCTTGTTATAGTGAAGCATGCATCATGAAAGTGGACATTTGAGGTTTAATGATATCCTTCTAATAGCCTTATGATAGAATTCCTTAATACTGAAAGATTTTGTTCGTTTGGAAATATAATTTTCATGAAGTCTCAGAATAAAAAAGAGAGAGTAGAAGTAAAGTGCATTTGCTGAAACCCTTCGATTATTTTTCTCTTGCTTCCTAGCATCGTTTCAAATACTGGAAGGTGATGCTGTATTCCTTGGTGTGCTTTCAAAAGTCAAGAGCGGCAATATTTAGCACATGCTTGGGCAACTGTGTTTGAAATCCATGCTTCCTCTCTCTGGTGTTCTGATGTGCCTTTAGGGGATGCTTGCCTGTTTGTAGTTTGTTTTCTTTTGTTTAAGGTTTCAGCTACTGCATTGACTAATGATTATACAGCAGTAAACTCTCGTCCCTGCTAAATTCAGAGGTAATGCCTCAAAAGCATTTTTCCCTTGTGTGACATAAAACAATAAAAGAACTAGACAATCCCCCTTTGAGGAAGAATAATCCTTTGTTTAAAGGAAAAAAAAAAAAAAAAAAAAAAAAGCATGCATCTTCTTGATGCCAGAGGGCACAGAATTCAAATCAAAGATTAAGCTAATTGATAAAAATAAAACAAATGTCTCACAGTATAGTCCTCTTTGCATTATTGAGTCTCCAGTATTAATCACATATGCTGTTTTAGTATTCGATTGCATTTAGTTTTGAACGGTGAAATATCTATCTGATACACAAATAACATGGGATATGCCTGAATATGAATTCTGTCTCAAAATGCAGAAGTAAATTTCTTTCCTTCAGTAATGTCACCTCAGCACAGAATTAGTGGGTCCTCAGAATTCAGAGACGAAGATCAACTCATTGTTTCTAGTTTACCTACACATATTACCTGTCTTTAGTATCACAACTAAGAAATACGTGTTTACTTTTCAATGATATTTT
Organism: Meleagris gallopavo; assembly: GCF_905368555.1. Taxonomy (NCBI): domain Eukaryota; kingdom Metazoa; phylum Chordata; class Aves; order Galliformes; family Phasianidae; genus Meleagris; species Meleagris gallopavo. The sequence continues at coordinate 151,035,944 of NC_139404.1, read as the reverse complement.
TGAAAAATCCTTGTATATTCTAATTGTGGCATTCATTTCTATATTCAGCTGTCTATTGAACAATTTGCACAAAAGCTCTGGTTTGATTAGGTAGTCTCTTAAGAAAAGGAAAAGGAAAAAAGACAACAACATGCTGTTTAATTATTTGATGCTGGGATCTTCTGTGCACATGATGTGGTAAATTCAGCACTGCCAATTTAGGACTGTTGTTTGCCTAAAATAGTAACAACTAACTATAAATCAGAAGTTAGTTCAATTTGAAAGAAAAACTTACAGCTGAGAAGACCAAGTGCAACATAGTTAAACTACCATTTCTGCCGCAGTCTGCAATTGTTGACTATGTTTACTGAGGACTTCATTTTCATTAGTAGAAGTTTCAGAGCAAAAATCAGCCATAACTTTCCTGTCACCCGAGTAATTCCAAAGCTATCAGAGAGAATGTTTTGTATTTAGTTTTCAGTATTCATTTTCCTGTTTCAGGTTTTTAATTTATTTTTTATTTTTTAATTTTTAATTTTTTTTCCTTTTGAGTGCACTCCTGGGCTTATGGTCGGTTATTAGCGTGACAGTGGTGGGGCAATTAGCTCCTGATGCAAATGCTATTGGTGATGTGTCTAAATAAATATAGAGTAATTACAGATGAGCTTTCCAAGGCTGCAGTCTGTCATACCATTCCTATTCAACTTGACTTGCAGAAGTGGCATCACTGCCACCATGCTAAACAAGAGCTGTAATAGAAACCAGATAGCCGCTGCTTGCAGACTGGGGCCTTAGCAGTAGTCTGCTCTTTTGCAATTGGTTGTGTCCTGAGTTTGTAACAAACACTCATAGAATGAATGGGCTGAGTTTTGCGAAAATCTGAGTCATTTCATGAGTCCCAGATAATGCACAGACCAGAAACCAGTCAGAATTGGGCCCAAAAGCGGATGTTCCCAGTTTGAGCATTACCCCCAGCCTTTCTCCTGAGGAAACAAAATGAACTACTTCAGACCCATGTGCACAGTTGCAGCACTGCTATGGACGAGAGCAGCAGCATGAAACCATGGCCTCTCCTGACTGTTTTCAGCATAAACTCCACTTTCCACAGGAGCACCTGTGTCAGGACCAGTGAGGAAAATGGATGCGTGTTGCAAACACCTACTAATGTTTAGTGCTCACTTGGAGCGTTGTCCAAATTGACATAAACATGCAAGAATGCCTGACCATTATACTACTTAAGAACAATTGCTTTATGTCCATTAGCCTAATGGTTTGTGAGGAGACTGAAGTCTATAAAAATATTTATATTCATAAAAAATAAGCATCCAAGCCTCCACTACATTTTCCCTGCAATGAGTTTTTAACATTTTGGAGGTTTGTCCTTTTGCAAAACCACTTAGTCTACAAAGGTATAAAATATAGCTCTTAATGGAGATAGTACATTTATCGGAGTGCATTAGACAGCTCTTCCTTCTCCTTCTCTTCCTGTTTGATTGGCAGCCAGAGTTCCTAGATGTAACGCTATAGGAGATATTGTTTATAGCCGAAGCAGCAGGATCTGGCACCAGAGAGGACTCCACAGGCACTTGTGTTGATGGTAGCTTTGCAGTTGCCTCTGGGTCTTTCATGTGGCTGGGCTGATGAAAGCTATCTGGGCAGTTATATGCTCTTGGAAACCATTTCTTTTTCCATTGACATTTTAAATGCTTGTGGTGATTAACTGTTTGTATGCAGAGAATTTTAAGTCCTGCACCACAGTAGCTCTCTGCAGAGGCTGCTGGCACATGGTGTGCATCTATATTTCTCTTTTCTGCCTAAAATCCCATTCCCATGTTCGGTCAAACATTTGTTTAACTATATTTGTATATGTTTGCAGTGCTCCAGCCTCGAGGAAGGAACTCTAAGATACAGCATGATGGGAGGTTTTATATGTGGCTTCAGATCCCCACCTCCAAAACAGTTCAGGGATGCCATTCTGCACATCTCAAGATGCTAAAAAAACCCTCAAACTTAACTAAAAACTGGTAGGACAGGAACTTTGCTGAACATTTTTGAACAGCTAAGTAAAGCCATGGGAAGATGATAGTGGCTTTCCTTCCCCAGCTTCTTCTTTTCTTCACACACAGTTCAGTAAGGGAAAAGAACGTTCATGGTAGCCTATCAAAGTGGCTGGTGCATATTGCTTCTTAATATTTTTAGAGGCTGCCTGCAGATTCAGGCACATGCATTGTCTTAGATAAAAACCACAAAAGATGCATGCTTTTGGAGGAAAAACTCCCAAACCCAGAGCTTTCCTTGCTGTGCTATACTTAGTGAATGATACTGAAATCAAGCATGATAAATAGAGTATGGCTTCACCAGGAAGGTACGTAGCTTAAATAATGTCTAAAGGATCCATAAAATGGACGTTGCTGTTCAGTGGTGCTGAGCATGGGGACATTTTTAAAGTGGATTGTCCAGGAAAAAAATACAGAAGAAAGGTAAGATACCATAAAAAACTCAGAAAAGGAGAAAAATTAACAGGAGAAGGGAGTTCCATGCACTTGTGAACAACTTCTTCCATTAAAATCACCGTAGGATGTTCAAGACAAATGTTTCACTCAATGTTTCTGGCTTGCACTGGCTCTGAAAAATTCTGGAAGAAGTCCTGGTTTGCTGTATGTGGTAGATGGTTTATGGCAAGAATCCTGAATTCTTCCTGTGGACCTGCCGCTAACCCTCCCTTTCACTGGAAATCAGAGCTGCTTCATCCCTGTTACTACAATATGATAGAAAGAATGGAAGAGTAAAACACTGGCAAGCTAACACACTGAAAAAAAATACTGGAAAAACAATTATATAGTTATTTCTTCATATAGAACTGTGTTGTGCTAAGGCAGGTCTCTCTGAACTTTCATGTGAGCAGGCTTTAATGCAGTTAAGGTGCATGCTGGTTACTGATCCTCAAAGGGAGGACTGGAGCTTTGCAGGACAGAAATTTATTTTACAAAAACATAGTAGTCATGTAGCTTACTAGCATTTTGCCATGTTCCCTTCCTCTTATTCTTTACAAGAAGTGCTTCCTTTCGAGCTGAGCAGCTTTTCCACCTCTTAAGCATTACGAAGACAGCAACAGATCAAATTACAGTTTTTTTTAAGTTTGGTTTTATTAGGACCATAATAAGGTTCATTGAATCTGTGAGACTTAAGAATTGGATCAGGTTTCTAGTGTAAATTTATACAGAGATCCTGCTAGTTTCAGTGGGAATTCTGCCTGAGAAAGGACTTGGGATAATTAATTACCAAAATACAGTCAATACTTTGTAAATTATCATGATACCAAAGCATCAATATTACAACTCTGCTGAAAGAGCTACAGGAGAGGATAAATTTGCTGAATAAATGCCAGATTCATCAAACTGCTCCATAAAAGTGCACTGGTTCCACTCATAGCTGGTGTTGATAAGCAGTAAGAACTATTTATTTAAAAAACAAAAACAAAAACAAAACAGCAAAATTCATTTAGATTTTATCTGAAAGACAGTCTTAACTTTTTTATTTGCTTTCAAGTGTAATATTTCTTTCAAATGATATTGTATTTTACATTTTACTTTTATTTTCTTAACTTTCTATTTAATTTTTTAATAATTAATTCAAATTATTCTTAATTAATATGAACAATATAAAAAATGGTTTTCAAAAGATGATACAATTTCTCACCTCTCTCACAGCAGAAATTCCTAGGAAAATCAAAGCTTAACCTTCCTTCCTTCTGGTCTGAAACTTTATTTTTAAACTGCCAGATTTAAGTATATTTTAATTCAAAGTAAGTTTACAATGTTTGAAAGTCTAAACTTTAAAATCATCAGGTATATTTTTATTATTATCAGGTTTATTTTTATATAGATGTGATGCAATCCATCTAGATAACATAATTCATCACGGAAGAGAAGAGATGAAAAAAGGTGAAGACTTTCCTCTTCTGTGCATAGCTGGCTGGGACATAATAAGTAGTTCTTGTTTTGAATCTTCTGACTGCCTTCAAATGTCATTTCGTCAAGACAAGTCTAATTCTAAGCAAAATTCCACTGGCCAACCAAACCATGGCTTCCCTATATGGAATCCATTATACAGTGGAAGTTAAGGTCATTTTTATTTTCATTATTGCTGAATAGTTTGTTAGTATCACTCTGTTTAAAGATTTTTACCAGTTTCTACTGAATTAACTAGCAGAATATACTGTTGGATTGCAAATATGTGCTCGGAGTTGCTTTTTCATTCAGATTTGAAGTTGTATGTTCCATAAAATACAGTGGTACTAAAATTCAGATCTACTTTTTATTCTGTTTCCAAGAAGACAGTGACCTTTGGGATGTTTGAATTCAGATAGGTTAGAGATGTACCTTAAGTGAAGCTCTAATGGAGCTTGTTTGTTCCCTTGAATATCAGTACATGTGTTTTTTAAAGTTCAAATTTCAGTGTCAGATGTTCCAAACTTGCCTAAAATTTGTCAAACTCTGATTTTATGTATGTCAGTGGAATGCAGTCAAAGTTTGTATGTGGTCTTAGTTTAAGTGCTTCCTCCACAGAATCACAATTCTGTGATTCTGTGATTCTGTTGCCATGGAAACTAACATTATATACAAGGTGTGCAGTATGCACTGTGCAAGTACTGGGAGAAATGCATGTTTGATATATATGGAAATGTGATAACTTTTTAGGAAAAAAAAAATCCTATATAGTATGCATAGATGGGTATTATTTTTTTTTAATTTATTTTTAATGGAAATACATTGTTTTCATAAAATAATTAAACTTGCATTCTGTTTTCTAGTGACTTCCTTACAAGATTAGAGTTAAGGGACTTCTTTCACTGTGAAGATTTGAAGAAGTTATTCAGCTGTGATACTGTTCAGTTCTCATATTCAAAATGAAGGGAATAACATCAGAAAACACGAGTCACTACAGACTTGTGAAAGTAAAACTAAAAACCTCAAACCCCACAACATCATAGAAAGGCCAGGTATTATTACAGCTGATACGGTGCTATTGGTCTGTAGTTAAATAAGCTGGTATTGCAGATCAGTACTTTCCAAGCAGTCTGATTGTGATGCAAAGCCTTATCCAGATCAAGTTTTGTAAGTTATTATTAAGGACTAGTGAGCCATTTGACTGCAGAGTTACAAAGAGCATTTCTGATCATTATATCATTTATAGCTGATGAAGAGAGAGAGTCACAAGTCTAATTTTAGAACATCCAATAAGCAGCCTCAGTGCAGATATTTTCCTTTTCACTGGTGTAATATTGCTCATTAGAGCTGCTGATGAATTGGGTAGATATTTTTGCAGTCATGAGTACTCTGGTCATGAGTACTGACTGACTGTAAACAGAGGGGAAAGCAAAGCAAAGTGAAATTATTGTATATTGAATTGAAATGTTATGAAGCACTGAATTAAAAACAAGATGAGCTCACTGGATCTAACCGTGTGGGTCTGAACTTGTTTGCCTCATCTCCAAACTGAGCTTCATATGCTTACCTAATGAAATCTACAGCTGACCTAAAAAACAACTTTAAAGATATTATTGTACATTCAACTTTTGCACAGAGGGTCGAAACCTGATTTAGAAGAGCATATTGTATCCTAATCCAAGTCAATTAAACTATACTGTGGTTTGAGATATTCCCAACTAAATAACACTGAATGTATGAATGCAGTTCTTTTAAACAAACCATTTAAACTGCATTGTGCAGGTTGTTCTTAGATACCCCAGGAATGCATCAGCCAGCAGTTCTCATCACGGAGCCATGGTTTTTCCTCCATCCCACTGCCTTTCCTTTCAATGTTGCTTCAGATACTGTTCACATTTCTTGGATTTGCTGCAGTCAAAGTGGAGTAAGGAAACAAGGTTGACAATGAGGAGAAGCAACACTTTCAGGGAAAAATTAACCTCATTTTAAATTACAACCTCGAGCTGTCAGGAGGTGCCTTTGGAAGTGGATGCATTTTTCCTGATGAGTATAAAGCACAGTATACAAATAGTTCATACTGAAATGTTTTATTTGTAGACATCTAAACCCATCTGAAAAGTTTATAAGCAGTAGTGTTATTCACCCCAAACATGGTGGCTTAATCCTCAGCAGGTAAAAAGAATGATCTTTCCTTGTTGCCATTCTGTGAATTCTGCCTAGGCAGTGCACTGCTGGACGCAGGCCATGGCCATGCCACAAAATGACACTTGTATGCTACAGAGAATCAAGGACCAATATGTGAGACCATAGCCCAGACACAATTGTATAGCACGTAAGCTCTGTTGCTTCCTAGATAAACTCTGTTGTATATAGACTGCCATTTTTCCAGTAACTTGAAATTTCCTGAATTTTTGAAGGTCTACATTTCACCAGAGAGATTAAACAAGGTCGAGGTGGGTCACTTCTTTTCTATTTTCCGGCTGCAGATAGAAAAGTTTAAGTCCTGAGATTCTCAGCCGAGCTCTAGCTACTTTATCTATGGTCTTCCCTGGTGCTCTAATGAAGTTACTCAGCTGAGAACAGAAATGACTGCCTTTCCCTAAGTTTTTTTCATTAAGTTAATTACAAGCTGGTGCAGTTCCCTTCTGGTTCTTCAGTCCCTCAGTGGTTTAGGGTAGTTGGTACTGCCCAATCTGAAAGGAAGAAAATACTCTGGTTGTCTGTCACCTGACAGATCTTGCCTCACTGCTTCCTGTTGAGTATCATGGATCCTTGGCTCCCAAGCCTGTGTGACATAGCACAGCTGTAGCGGTGCTCACTAAACAACTATGCCCCTCTCTCATCTTTCCTTTTGCGTTCTTCCCTCTGCTCATGAAAATACTGATTTTTCAATAAACAGAACTCTTATTTGGCTCTGTTCATTTCCAGTTTCTGCACTTCTCTTTACCAGTCAGCATCTCCTGCATGCTATTTTGGCCCCTGAATATTTCTCTACTAATTCTTTATCCAGCATACAGCTTTGCATCTCCTGGTTTTATCTTTCTGATGCAGCAAGATTTTGCTTTGTCTAATTTTATTCTATGGTTGCAGAGTAAAAGGTTCTTTACAGCTGTCTCTTATTCTCATCGTATATTTTCAGGGCTTTTCACTATATTGCATATTTAATATTTGCTAAACTCCACATTGGAAATGTTGAAAAAAGGTTAAAAGGTGTTAATAAAACTGGGAAAAGTATGGATAAAAGATATGCTAAAATGCTATTTCATATATCATAAAGCATTTTTCAAAAGAACGTAGATATAAATGAAAGTAGACACATAAAGTTGATTGTCAGTTTTATGCCTAAGTGTTCTGTGATTGAACCTTCTGATTTATCCCAGTTTGAAAATATGCTAAAGATTTTATAAGAAAGTGTATCAAAGATTGCAAATGGCTATGTTTTATTAGATTAAGTGATTTATCCCTAAATGAATAATATAATATTCTGTATTCTGGTGTTGCAGACAGTGACTTCATCTAGCAGAATTTAATTAACAGTTTTATACATTTAAACCAGCACTTTCTATCTTTGATGACATCATTTTAAAATCTATTTCTTTCCATTTTAAGTTCAGGCTGTTTGCTGGATATCTGTTGTCTGTATGACTGATTAAGGGACCATCCTAAATATAACTTAAGGCATTAATGATAAATGAGTACTATTTCTATCTGTTCTTTCACAAGTTTGAGTTAAAGTATCTAAAAACTCTACCTGGCTCCTCCTAGGATCTCAATAGTTAGAGAAGAGTCTCTAATCTTCAAGTAAGTTTTCACGTAGTTCTTACATAGCACATATCCTAATGGTCTTTCTTGAGCTTATCTTACTAATTTCTCTCTAAAACACAGAATCTGTTTCAGAACATTTAAATATGGATAGGCAGCCATCAGACAACATCTGTGCTTTATCAAGAGTGTTATCCCACATTCATTTTCAAGTTTCGGGGTCTTTATGCTGCGCTGAGTGACAGATTCTTGCCTATATATTAACAGGCATTATGAATTGACTTTAGGATTGTGCTAGTTCCTGGTACAAAGTCTTGGTAGCCCGTAAAATGAGAACAGAAAGAAAAATTATCAGACCTCATTTTCTACATCTTCTACCTAATTTTCTCATTTTCTAGATGAGATTTAAGGAATTTAATTATCATTTCCTATGGCAAGAACCTTTAGCTTTTGCCTTGTATTTACCAAAACCATCTTCTAAGCCAGTAACAATTTGAGTAACATATACTTTTTAATTAACTGTTGTAGCATTTAGGAAGATGCATGCTAATCTGGGCCCCAGATCTGCAGCCCTCAGCTTTACAAGATGCTGCTCTAGCACAGGCTGTAAAGCCCTCGATAAGAGGGGCAGGGAGCAAGGTGCAAGTCCCACAGCGATAACCTCCTGACTCCAACATTATAGGTCTTTCTGCCAGAATTGAGTTCTGCATCTTCCTCGATTGGTTATTGTCACAAATGAGTAATGGATGCACCCTGCCTGCATCCCCAGGTACCCCAGCCGGTCCATCAGGCCATCAGGAGCACAGCTGCCGGCCGCGGGGGCAAGCAGATAACAGGCAGAGCCCCAGAGAGCTGTTAAAGGCGCCGGCACCACCGGCCAGCGGCCGAGCACCTGCAGCTCCTCTGAATAACTACCTGCCCACCAGGGCTCCCAGTACCGCCCTGAGTGGGCATTAATCAAGCTGCTCCCTGGGCTAACGTCTGAGACCAGATAAAGCCATGCAAACAAATCAAATCTGGGGAAGCAGCTGGGAAATGCACAGTTTTCTCACTGGGCTTGGGTTGTTTTGTACATGTATTTGTATATAAAGATATATATATATACATATATATTCAGAGTTCAATTGTTCAAAATGCTGCATTCACACTGGAGAACTGTTGATAGAAGTATATATACAGGCATGCATACCTGTCTATGTACGTAACATGTAACTAAACCTTACAATATTGTCCAGTTACTGACTGAGCAGCAGAATGTATTGGCTGCTTTTTCCTTTTCTCTCCATGCTGGTAACAAAAAAGCGGTGTTTTAGAAAACCCAGTCAGCTCCTGCTGACTGAGAAGGGAATAAACTGGCAAATAAAATTGTGCATTAATTTATTGTGTTCTTTTGAAAGTAGTGTGAGTCGCATTGCTGATGCCAGTGTAAAGTTTTGACTGGAGATTTCCTAAAGTGTATGTGATTAAGTGAGTTTCTTTTAATATCTCCAGTAAATTTGAAGTTTCCTAAATTTGTCTAATTTAGACAAATGGTTCATGTGTCTCACCTACAGTGGATGTTTGCAGTATTACTCTAATGTTAATAGTATAATTAACTATACTTTAGGAAATTGTTCTATTATCATGTGTTATCATTTTAACTCAGGAATACAAATGGTTTGTAATGCAAAGCTCAAGAAAAATCTTCCTTAAATGTGTAACGTGAATTCACCTTGAGGCCAGATTTTCAGAAGAATCCAACTTCTCCTTTATCAACTCAAGAATGTCAATCAATTATCTGGAGCCATAAAAGCAGTAGGAGATGTTGTGTTCCTTTAGTATCTAGTGCTTTAACATCTGATCCTAACTATAATTTTGTCTTTAGTCATAGCTGTATCTGTAATGTTGCATTTCTGAAGGATTTGATTTGTCTCATGGGAATGGGAGTTAAACTTCACACAGGGCATTATGCAGCACTTTGTCACATGGAAGAAGGCAGCTGCACTGCAGAGCAGAAAACAAAACTAGTATTCCTCCTGATGAAAATTGCAAAGGAATTATTGGAATAGGAGAAAGAAACTCCCAAACTGTCAGTTCTGTTATTTCATCTGGAAGTCATGTATTCTATGGGAGGGAAGAGGGAATGAGAAAGAAGAGAGAACAACAACTTGGGAGAAAAAAAGAAGAAAAAAAAAGAAAAAAAAAAGAATTCTTTAGTACTAAGAATTTTGCTACTTAAAGCTTCAACATTATAAAACATTGTATGTATTCTTTTTTTCTAACGTGTCACAGCTGTTTTGCAATTGGATCTTTCCGTGAACCACTGCTTCAGATTAGTGAAGTCAAAAACCTTTCCACCATCTGATTTTCCCCTTGTTAAGCACTGCAGTGCAACAAGTTTCATGCATATTATGAGCTGATAGTTACGCTCAGAGCTGCTCATACAGGCTGAGGGAGCTGGGCTTGTTCAGCCTGGAGAAAAGAAGGCTGCAGGGCGACCTCATTGCAGCCTTCTAGTACCTAAGGAGAGCCTGCAAACAAGAGGGGAATCAACTCTTTGAATGGGTAGAGAATGGCAGGACAAGGGGAAATGGTTTTAAGTTGAAGGGAGGAAGATTTAGGTTGGATATCAGGGAGAAGTTCTTTACTGCTCTTTATGAGAGCAGTGAGGTGCTGGAACAGTCTGCCCAGAGAGATTGTGGAGGCCCTGTCTCTGGAGGTGTGTTGGCTGGGGCCCTGGGCAGTCTGGTCTAGTATTAAATGGGGAGGTTGGCGGCCCTGCATGTGGTGGGGCCTTGTGGGATTGGAGCTTGAAGATCCTTGAGGTCCCTTCTGACACAAGCCATTCTGTGATTCTCTGATACGATCTCTCCATCAATTCACCAAGGAGGACTATATTGTTACTCAAGGTGGTTTTGGTAAATACCTCCTGAGAAGGTAAGAACTGGAGAAAAACTGTTCTAAGACACACTTGGATCTCTAAAACAGAAGTAGAGAGCACAACTTTCTGGAGTGCTGATCCTTTGCATGAAACACAAGATAATGAATTCCCTCCTACAGTCACTTAATCCACTTCCCACGTATGTCCCTTCTCTATTCTGTGGCAAGAAGCATGGAAAATCTACAAACTCTACAAGGTTTTCCTTAATAGCACATTCAGTTTTGAGCACTGGCTGCCTTTCAGCATTATAGAGTCTGGCTTATTGGACCTAGATGCCCAAAATAGCCTGAGAATCTGTGCATGAAATTTAGTTTAACTCAAATTTTAGCCCTTTTACTATTACCAGAATGCTGCTGGGTGCTCTTCACCCTGGTCCAACTCCCTGGCAAGTACATTAATGGAAAAAATCAGACCTAGCATGTACATTTTCCTCTTTCACTGAAGCAGAATTGGGCTAGATGACCTTTAAGAGTCCTTTCCAACTGAAAAGATTCTATGATTTAAGAGAAAATATCTTACAAGCACCAGAAACAACAGAAGCAAGTGGAGAATGAATCACACCAAAACCAGATTTATTTTGCAGGTGTTGTATAATTGTATGGAGATTAATGCAAAACTATATGAGGGTCTCTACCTTAATTCAGTCATTTTTTAATCAGATCTGTGCTAAAAAACAACAACAAACAAACAAACAAACAAATAATAATAATAAAAAAAACAACCAACAAACCCTCTAAAATTAATCTAGTGAGCCAGGCCTTGGAAGAGAAACTCGAGACAAAATAGCTTCAGGTCTTATGAAAATTTTCATCCATTCCAAACAGTGAAAGTGTTCAGGCTATTCACAGGACCTAAGTGAAGATTTGTTGTTAAAGCTTATAATTGACTTATGCGTTCTGTAAAATATTGCCTTGGGAACAGAAGGAAAAACAAACACAAGGGGTAATCACAGAATGAGCCCTTTTTGGCAAGGATTTTTGGTTTTGCTGCCTCTCTCATGGAAAGGTATCAATATCTGAAACACTGCTTTCTGCAAAGGCTGTATATGGCCTTCTTAATATGAAATGCTTTTTCTGAGCATACCGAATTGTTGTTCTGTGTATTGTCTCTGCGAAGTGCGTTTGTTTTAATGTTTGACATATGTGAAATTCAGCTTCGCTGGTTATATTACAATCTTAAAATAATAATAATGTTTACCCTTGCAATGAATTCACTTTTTAGAGTTTGCCATTGCCTGGGTACTATTAACCTCTCTCAGCTGTGCTTGAAGTGCTGCCGCACAGAAACAAAGTTCTTGTTCGAATTTAAGATGCAAAGATCCATTTCTGCCTAACAATCTCCTACTCCTGCATTCCCTGAAGTGTATCCCATCTGCTTTTGGGAGCTCTCATTGCAATATGCAGTGATTGCAGGATAAGCACACCATTTTCCTGTCAATACTTTCCTATTAGCCTCCTGGATCCATACATCATCGTCTTGCTGGCCTGCAGTTTGCTTATCTTTGTCTCTGAGGCTGCCTTTGATTTATCTAACACCCAGGTTAATGAGGCATGGAGCCCAGGGTGGCTCCAAGGATAATGCACTCCTGTATAAAAATGCTTAAGGAAGGATCAAGTGATAATCCATTCTAGACTAAAAGGCCTAGCTCTTCAACAAATGTTGTATTTCTTAATCACTAAGCTAAGACTATAATAGCTCCCTGTTAAGCTACTGCCATCAGTAAAACTATGAACTCTAACTATATGAAATTTACAAAAAAAGTGAAAATTAGATTTTAATTTGTGTTCCAAAAAAGGCAAAAAAAGTTCATTTCTTAGGAGCAGTTATCACCATTATTTGACAGTGTTCTTATGCAAAAATAAGTTAGCTTTAATATTTAATTTACAGTAATAGTTTTATATTCCCTCACTGGGACCTATGTTTTTCTAAAGACAAAAATAACAGAAGCTTGAATGTTACTGTGGCAAGGATAAATCAAACTAGCTATTTCAATAATGGAGGTAATTACAAAGTGTATATATCTGAAATGTACTGAGTGGTTAGGGGTTGTTTAATTAACATAAAAATTTCAATATCATCAGCAAGTGTGTTGGTATCACAAAAGCACTGTTAAAAATGCGTCTTAAAATAGTTATGCCTTTCTCAGTTCCTAGCTAGTACATAAGGCTAATATACCTTTGCTTCCCATTTCTGCTAATTACCATCTTACACAGAAACATTTTAATGAAAGCAAGGTGATGCTCCAAGTAAGCTTTCAAAGCCATATTTATTTGTTTATTTTTAAGGCTCTCTACTGCATATTATTCTGATGTCTGTTTTGTTTTGCTTTGTTTCTTGTTTTGCTTTGATTCGTTATGCTTGGCTGACTTTCATGTTATGAATCTGCTTCAGGATTCTGAAGTAGGTGTTAGGTAGTTCCATTTAGAAAATGATATAGCAACAAATAATGGGATCATTCCTATGGGATACCACGTTCATATTTTGGAGGAAAAGCCACACACAAGCAAGGCTTTCACCAGTTGGCCAATCACAGCCCCAAAGGACTTGACCCAGGTAATAAGTCCTTTACTGGTCACTAACCTACATTATTGAGATTTAGTATGGATTTTAATGACATGACATTGTTAGGGGTTGTTATTGAGATGTAAATGATCTCTCCCTGGGTTATTTAAGACACGTGAAGGACCTAATTTGGAATGAAAATTAGTTATTGATTATTCCAGCAATTAACAAAATAAATTTTTGCACCTATGCTAACATTTTCAGAAGTGTTAACTTTTTTTTTTTTTTCCTACTCAAACTGACCCAAGCAGCAGAACCAAGCAGCAGAGGAATCCTAAAGATATTTTGGAAAGATAAATCAATGGTCAACAAATACTGATGCATTCTTTATCATATCTGTTTTAAAAGTCATTTTTCCTCTTATACTTATTTAATATTAGAGTTTATTTAATATTAGAGTCAAGTTCAGAACACATAAAAAGGTGGAATCCTCAACTTGTTTGCTTCTTTTTGGAACTTCTGTCACTAGATTAATATATTTTGTCATTTACAGAGTTCATCTTCTCTATGACCAAGTTCGTAGATGAACTAAGATGATTTCAAGTTCAAAGGTGAACTAAATTCATCTTTTTCACTTAGTACTTCAACTTAAAGTTGAAGAGAGAGGCAGTCTTCTCAGACTCCTGTTGTTTTTTATAGACACCACTTAATGTCACTGGCAGCACAAATATGAAAAAAATATGTTTTCTATCTGACTTATGTCAGAGAATATGTTAATTTATCCATAGATATTTTAACTGGAAGGTGTGTCTTGCATTTTTCACATGGTATGCTGCTGAGAAATCTTTAAAGGCATTATATGTACCCCAAAGATCACTTGTTTCTGCCTAGTACTTGATTTGGCTGAAATCAGAAAACAGACTGTACAGATACATCTTGTAACTAACTCAGCCTAGTCTATGCTTTTTCTCTTTCTTTCCTACAAGGTTCTGCAAATGATGAGTATTAGACACTAAGAGCATGTTTTCTAGTTATAATTCCGCTGATTGGGCCCCAATAATAAAATACTTAGGGAAAGAATGCCAGCTTTTTGATTGGACTTTTTTGCGACAACTCATTAGTTAATGTGTTTTCTGTCAATGGTACTGAAGTTGCTGAAACTAATACTTTGGTCACATGCTGTCTTTTGTGTTCCCGTATCATGTCAGTATTTTCCATAGTTCAGATAATATTACATGGAAAATTATCTGCCTACCCACTGCAGTTTAAATATGGCTTTCAGGAGACTCTTCTACAGAGATGTATTTCAGTTTAAAAGTTTCCTTTAAAATAAGCAGCTAAGAGCAGAGTATTGGGCTTTTCTACCATTACCTTTCCTTGAACAATTCTCTGTCTTATCACATACATTTTTCTTCTACTCTCAGTCCTGCTGTTCAGATGCAGGCAAAATTCCTGCAGACTTTGATGCATTTTATTTCTGTTCTTATGAATCCCTGTTCAGTGTCTGCATCATCAGGAGGGATACTTAACTTCCCTTTCAAGACATGACAGACTGCATTGCCTCTGACCTTAGTGGAGGATTCCATGAATGAGTATATTTACAGCCACTTTCATGTCAGTCTCTACATCCATTAAATGTGTGATGTCATTTTGATTGTTTTTGTTTTGCATGGGTGTTTGTTTGCTGGTTCTTCTAGCAAGAGATAAGCAATAACTCCTGGAATATTAGTTATCTTTTCTAAGTGTAAGGGTTAAATTTTAGCTTCCATTGCTAGTATTTTGAAGCATAGGGTGCATACAATGGTGTCAATGTATGTTGAACTAAAAAAATCAACAAAATACAATATAAAATGTTTGCACTTCTCATCCAACTAGAACTTTTTTTTTTAGATCACAAAATCAAGATATATCTGCCAAAATACTCATAGTTGCAAAAAAAAAAATTTTTTTTTAAGTAAACAATCAAGTACATATTACAGCTATAACTTCCATGAATAAATAGGAAGTAAATAGAATGCAAATGTCTTCCATTTTCTTTATGCATCACCCAGTAGCTACTGATTTCTTCAGATGTTATCACTCACACAGAGCTCTTATAGTATATCTTCTGAACACAAGCAGAGTTATTGTTTGATTCAGATTCAACTCAGCTACCTTACTATCTGTTATTTTAGAAGAGCATATGAGTTAGGAGTAATCAACTGTACAGAAAGTGCAGAGACATGCATTTTAAGATGTGAAAGATCCCCTAGAAGTGCCTATTTTTCTCCATTAATACGTAAGAGGAGTAAGACCAATCAACTAAGATGCTTGTAGATCCTAATAGAGCCACAGAGTCTCAGAATCCCTAAGACAGAAGGGACTTGCACAGATCATTGAGTCCAACTCATGTCTCCACACTGGACCACCCAAAATTCAAATCTTGTGTCCGAGAGCATTGTACAAACACTTCCTGCACTCTGGCAGGCTTGATGCCATGACCATTTCCTGGGAGAACCTGTACAATAAGCGTGATGGTTCCAGGTGTTTCAGATGAGGGACAGGGAGGACTGGAGGAGCCCTCATGATCTTCCCAGCAAACCTGCTCACACTGTACTTCCAGAAGTATAAGTTCAAATGACTGTGCCAAACGTAAATGTGGCACTGTCATACAATCTCTCAAACCAAATGCAGTTACTTAAAAAAAAATAATCAAACATATTTCGTAATGCATCCAATAAGACAGTGAAATTCAGATTTATCAGCCTTGTCTCCAAAGTATCACCCTAGCTATGGGCCACATTTCAAAGGGCATTTTTCCAATGGAGGTTGGCCCTTGTTTTAGGGCTTACATTTCTCTAGACAGATTTTCTAACAAGCTCAGCATTTTGCACTTCCATAGCCAGCACTGCAAGTGCAGCCCCTCAGGCAGTGTGACATCTCAGCTCCACCAGACTGCCTTTCTTTTCAGATATGCTATACCCGCACCAGCAGTGTATGTATCCAGTCTCCAAAAGCACACTCCAGTGTGTTTCCTGATCTCTGACTGCAAGTAAAATTATTCCCCTCAGACACTCCCATAATGTGTATAATGTGCAGCATGCATATAGAAAAGTGTAAGGCCAGAGACAGGAGTTTGTGAGTAAGTGAATGTGACTCCGTGGCACTGGATGCAAGGCCTCATGGAATGGAGCAGACAGATGAGCAAGTATTGTGAAACAGGGGTATGCGCCCAGCTCCCTGGGGAGATATCCTGCGGGCTGGGAGGGAGGCATTCTCTCTCTCTCCTGAAATAACATCTGCTAAACAAAACAATTGCACCAACAGATATCACCTGATACAACAATTTTAGGAGAGATTAGTGTATCTTGCATTAATAATAAATATGGAGCAAAGCCTGATATTTTATTACATAAAAATAAAACATACCAGTGCATGCTCAAGAAACACTTGTAATAAATGTCAGTTTTAGGAAGAGAAATCTCTAGTATTTTCTTTAAATAGTGAAGGATTGTTTTGTATTAATAAATGCAAAAAAATTTGAATCCCTTTGAACCCGTGGCTCCTCTTTACAAACATTCTTAACATAAGCTCTGGCTTAAGTTTTACAGAATTTACTCAGTGCTCTACTGTTATCTCAGATGGCTCTTGAGGTTTTAATAACCGGCTGTCATGGCTAGAGCCATCCAAATAATTGGCTGAAGAGAAAGCTGGTGAAGCAGATCTGAGTGGCTCAGCTGCATCAGGCAATTTGGGTGCCTTTTTCTTGCCACAAGAAAAGCTTGGGTGCAGAAGATATTGCTTTGTGTGGGCAGTCATTTCAGCACTACATGGGCAGATGATTTTTATTCATGCAATTCTCACCTACCCTGATCCTTACACAGTAAAAAGATCCATTGATATTCCTGATACTGCTTTGTTCTATGGTGCTTTGTATGTAATCGAATCACAAAACTTTGTAAATTGTGTGGGATTTTTCTTCGTTATAACAGATTTATATAAAGTATGATCAGTGAGTATTACCCATTTGTATACGTATTCTACAATGTGTAAGCACAAGGAATTCTTCAAGCAAAGCAGTGAAATGCAATGCACAATCCGTTTTAATTAGAATTTGGCGCAAGTTAACTGTACAGTGAAAAACAGACTTATACAAGAAGAGGGAATATCCGGTGGTAAGCTAATACAACTTCTTGTTGCTCTCATCATTCCATTTATAATGTAGTTTCAAAGACATGACATCACTTGGAAATGGAGAAAGTAATTCAAGAAGTCCTGATCTTTAGCAAGCTGTTTAGATGAGAAATGGCTTTGTTTCTCTAAGCAGCCAAAGTCCTGCTTTCAGGGACATGTGCTGAGCTCCACTCTGTCAATGACTGTAAACTGGAATTACGTCATGCTGCAGTATTCCAGCATGTCAGTTGGGCAAGTTCCCAAGCAGGCAAAGTTAAATGCAAGAGGTCAACCATACAGAAGGAAAGGATGAAGATTTGCCTTTCCATCACTAGCAAGTAAAGCCCATGGGATCATGAAAGAGCAAGAGGAGAGCTTCTTCTCTGGTTTCCTCCTGTCTGATGTAGCCCTTCTTTTACCATGGTTATCTGCACCTGCAAGACAGAAGGATGGGGAGATGCTCAGTTAGCATAGACCTGAATTTGCTACGGGAGGATACATGTAATCTAAATTACTAAAAATAGACTTCTAGTCAAAATGATAACATCACCCAATCCGTGAAATCCTGTAGACTTTATTTAATCCTTTCTCAAAACCAACCAGGATACACATCATCAAAGCGTTTCACTGAGTTAAGACTTAGATTTTGTCAACATTTGTTTTTCTCAGGTAGACAGATGGGGGGGTGGGAGAGGTGTAAAGAATAGTATAAAAGAGAAGGGATAGATAATTTTTATAATTGCCTTTTAATCAGTTAATACTGACATACAAACACAAGGGCCAAATTAAAAGAGGTGCAAATGTGTTTCATGTTGGTGCAGACAGCCATGTTTCAAAAAAGAATATTTGATGTGTTTTTTTTTTTTCTAGTTGAAACAAAAATGTGCATAGGTGTTTTTGTTAACTGAAAGTTACATGCTACGATTTCAGGTATTTGGCCATAAAAAAGATTCTGTATGTTTTATTTTCTCTTTCTCCCCATTCATTGGCAAAATCAAAAGCCACAAAGAGCAATGAGACTGTGAGGATAAAGAGAGTGCAAATTCGTAACATCTTCTAGTTTCTTTGTTCAGCAAAAATGTTCTCCAAGTTTTCAGCTGAAAGCAATTTGATTGCATCTTTTATTTCCTAGTAGAAAGTTTTTTATTTTGTATTACTCTTTACTCTTTGGGTAAAGCCCAAATCTTATGTCTGAAGTAGAAAATCTGTAGTCAAAACACTAAGGAACCTTTTCTCTTCTGGTGAATTCTCTTTGTCCAGAGTGCTAATGATACCACTGATGTTTATAAATAAAGAGTTTCCTGAGACCACAAAAGCATACTGATGTGGCTTGCTGCTTGTCTGGTTCTGAACTCTTCTGTTCAGTTACTCTGAAGGAGTTTTTGACTTCAGCTCTGCAATCATATCTTTGTATCAATGCATTTATCAATGCTTTTTTTTTTTTTTTTTGTGAGCCAAAGGACAAAGCCTAAGACATGTAATCAGAACTCGGGGTTCAAATCCTGCCTGAGTGATGTTGGGCAGCTCAGTTAGCTCTGTATCTGTGGGGTCTGAGCAGCCAGGTTAAAAAACATTTCAGAAAACACTGCTTTTGGCAGATGGAAGGGAATGATATGATGCAAAAGGCAAAGTACTTCTTTGTTTCTTATAAAGCTGACTTCTCCCTCATCAGTGTCAGAATGGAAACTTGATAGTTTTTAACCCCAGTTTGAGAGTGTTGGGCTTCTCTTGAAAAAAATTTTGGACAGGGAATTTATTGAAATGCTGTACCATACAACTTCCTAATTTCCCTTTTTCTCTAATTACATTGCAGAGCATCTATAAATGAATGTGTTCATCCTTTTTTCCTTTCTTGTCCTCTCCCCTGTTTTCATTATAAAGACTTAGAACCAGTACAATTTTTAAAGATTATACTATTCTGTCTTTAGATATTAAAAGTAACAAAAAATTGGACAGGTACATTTGACCCTTTTTGGACTTCTCTAACCAACTTTTATATGCTTTTTTTTAGCTAAAAGTAGGTCTACACAGTAGAATTTGCAGCAGTCAGACAGAGCTGTTGTTTTTTTTTTTTTTTTTCTAGGAGCTATTTTTACCCAAAATATTAAGATCCACAGTAGTTGTAAGTTGAAATAACAAAATCTGTCTAGATTAAATGGGCTGCCTCCTGGTGAAGTCGGTAGTCAGAGCAGGCTAGGAGCTGCAGCCATTACGCAGAAATACAAGTGTGAAGCCAATATAATGGAATGGATGTTATCTGTGGCACTGTATTACCTTAATATTCCCAGTGGTAAAGATATCCATCTGATTAGTCTGAAGATGTCACATTATCTAGTAATGCCAAATATACACTAAAATGGGGAAAGCTACAGACGTGATTGAACTGTGATAACATATGGTTTGTACAGTCATTGGCCTCTTAAGAACTTAACTTCCAGCTGGGCTCTGTGTAACATAAGAAACAGGGATATCACATTTCCCTCATTTCTGCTTCTGGCAGGTGTGTGCTAGACACTGACTGCTAAATACTTTGTAATTAGTATGCCTTGGAGCAGTCACTGTCATCTTACATCTGTAACTGGAGTGAGGGCACTGTTAGCATGACTGTGTTCATTTCTTTAGCGTCCCAAGCCTATAGACCTATACAAGGCAGCCTGAAGGAGCAGTGTTTGATGCATGAACCATAGGCAGACCTCAGAAATGTATCTAATTATACCAGTATCTGACTGCACTATTGTAGCAAGATGTATTATTCATAGACAAAAATGAACTGCTATTCAAGGATAGAAAAATCTTATATATTCTGCCAGCTATAAAGTTCAACGTCTAATTGAAGATTAAATAGCTTGAGATGATCGATAGCTGTGTTTTAGATTTACAAAACTATCCCTGCACTATGTGAACTATCGTTTATTTTCCTGTGTACAATGAGATATATTTTCTTTCAAAACCTAAGAAATAGAGAAAGAGGGGAAAATAAACGTAAATTTAGTGGTAAGATATAGGGTTAAGTACTTTTCTGGAAATAAGTAGTCATACATTTAACCCTTGTTTTCTTTACATGATCCTATTTATTTATTTATTTATTTATTTATTTAGAGCAGTTTGCGGGCGTTGCTCATATTGCTTTCATTTGCTTAAGAAATGTAATTCTTCCTAGGTGGTCGTAGTGTATGACTGAAAGGCAGAGTAATTCCTTTTCTACAAACTGGTTGGCTTTATTTTCTATTGGTTTAAATCACAATATACTTGCTTCAATCAAACCATCTGTACTAATCAGAAGCCATATGCCACAAGTGGAGACGAGCATTTAGACAGTAACTCATGCAGAGGAAGACTCTTCACAGCTGTAGGTAATGAAGAGAGAATCAAGAGAGAATCACAGAATCAGGTGGAAGGCCACAATGAGGTCTCCCTGGAGCCTTCACTTCTCCAAGCTAAACAATCCCAGTTCCCTCAACCTTTCCTCATAGAAGAGGTGCTCCAGCCCTCTGATCATCTTAGCGGGCCTCCTCTGGACTTGTTCCAAGAGCTCTGTGTCTTTCTTGTACAGGCCTGGACGCAGTACTCCAGATGGGGCCTCACAAGAGCTGAGTAGAGGGTGGCAATCTCCTCCCTCTCCCTGCTGGCCACCCCTTTTTAATGCAGCCCAGAGCACAGTTGGCCTTCCGGGCTGCAGGTGCACACTGCTGGCTCATGTCCAGCTTCTCGTCTACCAGGACCCCCAAGTCCTTCTCCACGGGGCTGCTCTCAAGGGGTTCTTCTCCCAGTTTGTATTAACACCTGGGATTGCTCCCACCCAAGTGCAGCACCTTGGAAGAGACCTCTGAAAGCCATCTAGTCCAACTCCCCTGCAATGAACAGGACACTGCAGCTAGATCAGGTTGCTCAGGGCCTTATTAAGCCTCACCTTTTAGGTCTTATCCAGTCCCTGCCCTAGAGAAAGTAGGTTCCACTGGAGAATCATGATCTCTATAGCATAGTTGTTTTTAAAGCAGTGTGGATTTAGTTTAAAACAGCTTCAGAGACAACAATGGAGGAAGACGGTCTCAGAAGTAAATGGGTCCTACTTAGTGCTGTAAATGTCCCTTAGATTTTACTCTAAATCAAACAGCAGGACCCAAGGGCTGATACTGTGTGACTCAACAAGGTACATATCTTGCAGAAAAACTACCACTTTCTTCAATTTACCTGAAAAATATTTCATGTCCAGAAGATGGAGCATCTTGCTTCACCTCATACTAATCTCAGGATGTGGTATTTCATTTTGGGATAGTTCCACTATACATTAGAGGTGACATTTTGTCTTTTAGAGTCACTTCCAGCTGAAGAGCACTGTCCTGAATTCATTCTCTGAAGTAATGAAGCTGTTATCTGTAGTTGTTATTCAGGAGTTAATCCAACTGATTAATAAAATACACACTAGGAGAGATCTTGTCTACCTAGCTTTTCCCTATGCATTTCTGTGTTTTAATAAAGCAGCTTTCTTAAATTCTTATATAGACACAAAGTAAAAAAGACTGATATTACTTAGAAAATCTGAAGGGCTGAAGTAGTCTTAAACAGTGATTATTTAGATGTGAAAACACCTCAATTAGACAGCTAACTTAGGTGGATAGGTTTCTTTTTTTTGGAGCAGAATCTGTAGTTCAGATGGGGTCTATTCCTTTAGGATGATCAATTTACCAGAGACCTCAAATATGGTCACTGGAATGCAGTTCCTGTGTTTTTGTTTAGTAGATCAGATCCTGCTTTTCTTCCGGAACATACCTAATTCTAGGTATGGGAACTAACTGTTATGCTTTTGTAATGAAATGAAGAATCTGATTTTAGAAATTTTCCTATGTTCATGCTTTTACATGTTAAATTACTTCTTAAGCTTTGCCTTGATAAACAAAATATTGTAGTATTTTCAGACTCCCAGGCAAGTTTTCCAGATCCTCACTGCCTATGTCTAAGATTAGTGCTTTAACAATCAGGAGTTGGGCAATCTTACCATCTCTACAGGGGCAGCCTTTATCAAAAAAATACCTTTAAGATTGCCTAAATGTTTCAGAACTCAGTTCTTCAGCTTGTGTAAGAAGTGCTGGCATATATATCTATATATTTAAAGAATGCCTTGCATTAAATAGTTGATATTCATGTAAATATCTGCAAACTTATCATTCTTAGGCAGATAAAATGGAGGTAGATACCAGACTTTTTTTGAAGTTGTAAAGAAACCAAATTAATGGGAAAATAGTTCAACGAGAGCACTGAATCTGGTGCATAAGATCCTTCAAATGATTACAGATCATGGCAAATGGGATCAGGAAGGATAAAAGCTAACAGAGTTTTAGCCACCACATATGCTGCAGCACAACTGTTTGAAGATATTTTCTGTAGAGGTGAGGCATTCTCTCTGCTCCTGTCTGAACTGAATTTCCTATTTGATGTTCTGACTTAACATGAGTGCATGGGAGGTGTGTTATGAGTCAGTGGAGGAGGCTGACCTATGATACTTCTGCACTGCACTCTCAGGAACCTTAACTGTCTGCATTGGCTATAGAAATAAGATATGGAGATGGGACTGCTCTGAATAATCACCTAGAAGGAGTATTTCTCTTATCCATTATTGGATAGGCTGGTGATTTACCACCAGCCTATGTAAAGGACATTGCACAGTTGCACCGCCTGAGGCTACGTTGTAAAAGGCATTACATGCAGTAGGCTGAATATCCCTCTCAGCTTTCCTAACTGTGTGAGTGAGGTTCTCCCCAGCTGAGATTTATCCCAAATAATTGAAAGAGAGAGGTACGCTCACCTCTGATCATCCCTCTGTAGTCCATGGTGGGAAGCAGATGTCACTGGAGGTGATGCAGAACTTCTTTCTGTCTTTCAGGTAGGTTAGAAGATTAGGATGACTTGCTCCTTGTCTATGTGCCTTGGCTAAGTTGGGGTCCTGCTCTGAACCTTTTTTTACACGATATCAGCTTGGTGCAGTAGCATCAAAGCACCTGATAGAATACAGAAACATTCAAAAACAAATACTAAAGTGCTATAAGGCAATAAAAGCAAATTGTCAACCACATTTCCATTCAGATATTGACATTTTCTCTGTTTGTGCACCACCAGACAGTCTGATCCCCGAATCAATCTTACTGTTAAGCTAGGAAAAAACTCCTCTAGTGCATGGTATACATAAATCCTTAAAGAAAACTATCTTATGTCATAAGAAAAGTCTTATTGATAACACCACTGTTCAGCCTTTTCTTTATTGATAATAAGGTGCTACCCTCCCCCGGTGACATTTTCATCTAGGAGATAAATGATAGTATAACATTTGACTAATTTCATGTTAGTTAAGCTTTCATTTTTTCTTTCTTTTGCTTTTTGCTATTTCTTTTTTCCTTGCTCATAGCTCCTGCTTTTAAACTGTCTTTAATTCCTGACACTCCATGCTCTTGGGAGTCCCTGCACTTTGAGAATACTTGACATTCAAGAAAATACACTTTGTATGTTAAAAATCAATGGTGACACAATATTTACAGCCCAAAGGCCAAACATTTGTGTTTCTTTAAAGAGAGTAAGTGCTTGGAGACCAGCTTTGTGCTGCTAAGCTGTAGACATCAAAGAATAATAATGCTGCTGTTTTAAACTCTGTGGCTTGAGTGGGCTCCAGCATGGTGAAGTAAAGGACTAGCTGATTTTATGGATACCATAAATACAGAGATGGATATAAACATTATATTTTTTCCCCAATGGACTATGAACCATCTCTCTTTGTCTAAAAGGGGATACTTTTTCTATGATAAAATATCTATACTATGTCTAAAATGATAAGATGATACTTTCTCCTTCTTAAGAAAAAGTAGGATTCTTTTAAAAGGTATTTTTGTTGAAGTCACAGTTAACTCTTTGCAGAAAAGAAGGGGGAAAAAAAAAGAGCCCTTACTATAATATCTCTGTATCTCCATCTCACTTTTTATGCAAATATATGTACACCATTTCTGAAGGCTTGATTTTTACCAAAAACTGAAATAAATCTACTTTAAATATTAAGACTCACTAGTAGAAGACATAGGTTGTCATTCTTGTATTGTTTATAGAGATTTGTTCTATATTCTAGGCAAGATTTATAATGTTTTCAATTGGCATATTTTACTCTAATAGGCTTAATTTTAGTGGGTGAGACAAAAACACTGCAAGGCATTTATTACATCATTAGAAACTGCACTATGTATCTAGGGAATGCAGTGTCATTTGGTTTGTACGTTTGACCCCTGCTTGTTATTAGGTGCACTTTACTAAATCAGCAGAAAGAGATAGGTCACTAACGACTATTACCAACCTAATAATAATTATAAAGGAAAAAAAAAAACCCTGTTATTGATGTTTCAGACATCATTTCATATATGGTGTTCCTGAGACACTGATTTGTGATTTGCATTATTAGGAGTGAACTTTCTTTGACCTGTCATTTAACATAAGTTAGACTGCTTGGCCTGATAGTTACATACCGCCCTTTCTAATAATGAAATAATTGTATTTAACTCTTCAAATTGACTTTTGAATTATTTTGATTTCACTGTAGTTCTACAATAAATTAGAAGGAGAGGATATAAATTAGAAATAGTGCACATGAGAAAAAATTCTTAATAGGTAGTGGTGGGGGCAAACAGAATTTAAGCTATATTTTAGAGCACTGAAAAGGTATATTATGTATGAGCAATACATGTCACAGGAGATTTGTTACAGTCTATCATTCTGAACATAAAGCCTGTGTAAGTGCAGAAGGCAATGCTGTGAGTTCAGCAGCGCTTATAGTTTTAGTTAATTTTTCTTCTCTGTCAGTGCTGAACTGTGCAACTAGTGGCTCCTTTACTGATTGCAGTAGTCACAATAATGCTGAATAGCCAGAAGAGCATGGAAAGAAACCGATTGGCTACGTTTGTACTTACAGATTTGTTCCTTTGAACTTTGTGGTACTATTCAGTCAATAAATGCACATCTTTCTTAAAAAATCTTTGCAACGTCCACTTTGTTGCTAATTTTGCTCCATATGGAAAGATCTAAGGTCTGAGTCAGGGGACAACCCATCAGGTTTGTGATATGGGACAGAAATGAATTAGAAGGCTTCTATTTTCCAGATCTAACAATGTGCCATCATAGCTTAGAATAAAGAAATTCACTAGGAAAAGCATCACATCATTTGTCTCCAGCATGTAGTAAAATCTCACCAGATCAAGGCAATCTTTCCAAAGTGAATGCGTGATTTGGCAGTCCATAAATGAGGAAATGGCTGCAGGGACCCCTTGACAACAGGGACATGTAGTCTGTGAATCTGAGTGCGAGGAAGAAACTACTCTTTTCTCTGTTTCTTATAAAGTAAAGCACAGTTACATATTTATTCCAAACATAATATCCTACAGTCTTCAGCTCTGGATCCAGACCCAATTTCTAGGACAACTGTGGAGGTTGTGTTGTGTGCTCTGTGTTGATGGTGGCTTCACATGCTCTTTGCTGGTTTGGGCCTGTTCTTGGCATAACCAGCCATCTCTAATACTACTCGAAAGGGGGTGCTTGACTGATTATAGGATGTAGTTGGACAAGTCAGAAAATCACACTTCAAATCCTTTATTAATAATTCCTATCAAACTTTAAAGTAAGTGAATTTTGGGGGGATATTGCCTAAAGGGTATTAAATCATAGTGGTGTGAAGAGTCATAGAATAGAAACATAGAGTCATTAAGAGAAGGTGAATATGATGTCTAACATAAGGACAAGGAAGCAACAAATTCTATTTAGTAGTAAGTTCGAAGCAGACAAAATAGGTGTTTTTTGGCTAAAAGTGTCATTAGTTAGAAAAACAGACAAAAGAATGGGAGAAAAATCAATAGGTCTCAACTCATGAAATCACTGGTATTATCTGAAAGTGTTCTGGGGAACTTTTATCAGCTGGGGCCAGTTGTCTTAGAGTTATACTCTTAGTCACTGTTGGCTATTTTTGTAGACAAGATTCTGGGATAAATGGGGCTTTGATCTAGGTGATGTAGAAGTTCTCATGTTCTTATAATGATCTGTGTCATAAAATAAAACCTTAAAAAGCCTTTTTTTTTTTTTTTTTTTTTTTCATATACCATCCAAAACGTTGCTCATTTATTCCTTCTCTCTCTCTCTCTCTCTCTCTCTTTCTCTCTCTGGTTTTGACTTCTTTAAAGTTCCTCTGTGCCTTTCATTCTGGTGCAATGCTACCTGGAAGTGCATCTTTTTTAGTATATCATGCTGGTTTCTCCTCTTATCTTCTCTAGAAAAAAAAAAGGCAAACAAGCAGGTTTTCTTCCCACATGTTTATAGTTGTGAGAGTCTGACTACAGTGAATGAGATTTCAAACCGCAGCAGGTATTTCTATTGCCATACCAGGAAAAAAGATGTATTCTCAGCATGTAAGTGAATATGTGGTAAAATCCTAGGGAGACAAAGGCAAATCTCAGCAGAATTGAAGCAACAACTGTATTCCTGTCTAATACTTTACACACAAAAAAATTTTCAATCCAGAGATGACTGTGGATTTTACAACATTTTAACATATGTGTGATGGAGAAATGCTGTCCCAGCCTAAAGATAAGGGATCTCTGCAAAGCTGTACTTGCCATGCTGGATATAAAACATAATGCAGATAAAGAAGGATATAATACACAACACTGGCTGATGGTGACTAGGGAGAGAAGAAGGAGAAAAGCCAGCATTCTCTGAAAATTCTCTCAATGTACAGAGGTAAAATCCACAGATTGCTTTAATTTTTTTTCTTGTTTTATATCATCATTCTATATTTGATATTGCAATTTGTGACAGGTTACATCATTATAGTGTACCTTTAAGTCTCAAATCAGAGGGAGAAAGTAAAAAATGAAGATTGCTATTTGTGTTCCACATATGCAGCAGAATTTTTTTAATTTTTTCTATGTGAGAAATACATTTCTTCAATGAGATGAGAGGGAAAAGGAAGCATAAATTAGTTTATTTAAAGATCTGAATGTATATTTTCAGCAGAATAAGAATTCCCCCTGAAAATGGAAAAGTACCAACAAAAGGAAATAAACTGATATTTACTAGGGACTGCTAGGTACAACAGTTTCAGTTTCAAGAACTCCCATAACTGAATACGGTTGATGTCCAGAGCAGTACTGGGAAAAGGAACCTAAGTGTCCTTACAGTCTACTGCATTTTTTCACTCTACTAGAGAGAAACCAAAGAATGTGGTCTTGGGATGGCCCACTCATCCTCTCTTGTGAGCTTCCACCCCTATTCTGGGAGAATTCAGGACTTGGGTAAGAGTGCAAGGAACATTTTAACTAATAGCCGCTTGAGACTTCGTGAAGAAGTCACTGTAAGAACCAGAGCACCTTCTGAGCTGTGTCCTAGGAGCAGAGTTTGGAAGACTGACCTTGATGTACCAGCTCTGCACCCAGTGGGTCAGTGTTCAGCAAGACACTCATACACATCCCAGATAAGGATCCATAGTAGACGTGAGCTGATGCACTGGAACAGGCAATAGTGAGAGACGTGTATGTCAGGTATTATCTGCCCCACGTGACAATTCAGTGAAACTGGGATTTGAAACTTGAAAGAGGTTTGTGAGATTACATGATCAGATGAGATGGGAAGTCCTCCAGGGTTTAATTTCAAGGCATTCTTTAGTCTTCATTGGAAATATATACCCACTCCTCAGGGCATGGATGAGAATTTCAAACCTACTCGGTCTTAGCTGAGTGCTGCCACCAAGACAAAGTGCTCTGTATTCATCTGCTTGCTTTCCTTCTGACCTTGTGCCTCTCCACACAGCAACCTTCCCTGCATCCTCTCTACAGTTCATTAAGGAGCAGAAAACACTCTGGCTAGAAATATGCTGTCTCTCCCTGCCCAGTGCTCCTGGGCAGCAGGGCAATGTAAGATCCCAGCTGCATTGAGCTACACCCTGGGTGTCCTCTTGCTGGTAGGAGACCTCTAACCACCAAGCTATTATGCAAAATGTGGGCTACACCACTGTAATGATAATTTGTGAGTTAAAAGGGTTTGATACAAGCCTAGAAAGTGAGATTTCTCTGGAGATACAAGTGCTGCAGCACCTGTCTTCTGGCCCTGAAGGAGCCATAGGCAGGGCTCAGACAACCCTCAGTCATCTCTGAGAGGATTCTGCTTAGCATTCGAGAAAAATCAGGTTCCCAGGGTATCTTAGGTGAGGCAAAATACCTCTCCTCTCTTTATTAAATAAGTGGTTGCTTTTTGCTGGGTGTGATTAAGATTGTAGCACCAGCTGTTCATTAGCTGACTCCTCTTGACAGATGCTTTCTTCTTTTTATTTTTCTTCTTGATTCTCTCTGCCCATCATGCTCCTTTCTGGTGAATACTGATGTTATCTTTGTTCCTTCAGTTAATTTGATGTCCAATAGCCTCATTTCTGAACCCTGGCTTCTCTTTCCTCCCCACAGCAAATGCACAGCTATGCTTTCCATAGCAAATACAGTGACTGGGGCATAGAGTATGCCAGAACTGATACTTTGCTAATGTGCAATTAATACTGAGAGCCTGATTAAAATTCAAAGCAGCCAGGGGCACACAAGGCCAGCTTCTCAGCTGCCTCCAAGTGAGACTCTCAATTCGTTCACTTTTGACTTCATGTTTACATTGTGAAAAGGAATTTGTGCACAACAGCCAGATGGATGCAGAATTAAGAATGCTGTCACTAAGCAGCTATTTAATATATTCCTTTGCCAAAGTTGTTTTGCATATTGTTGATTACAGAATCATTCTGCTCTAGGTTATGCGCAAGATCCCCCTCCCAGGCACGCATGCACTTGCACATATACAAGTATTTTCTGTAATAGAAAACTTAGCACTCTGCTTCTTAATGAGTGGTGCTGATGGGAAATGACCCCTGCTTTCCTAAACACACAGCAATCTAATTTGAACCTGTGTGCCAATTACTGGCCTCTGTGGAGCACTTTGCTGTGAAACAATCAAGTCACAATAGGATTAGAAAGTGTTGCAGGGAGACCACGAGGGAAAGCAAACACAGGCATAACTGCAGGTTTATTCCTTTAAATTGTCTGTAAATAGCACTGATAGTCTCCTCAGTGCCACCTAGGTATTGTTTCTATAAATCCTCTGTAGGTACAATCTAAAATGAGTATAGACAATGAGTCTTTTATAGCATACTAACCCAACTCACTGAGCGGGTCTGTCCTTATGAAGATTGCGGGTGCTTGCCTAAGCACCCTAGGAAGGTGAAAGCAAGCAAAGCAGGACATGTATCATGGATGCCTCAAAGAATTTGTTTTTAAATTATTTTTAATTTCAGACCACAACTTCTAATATTTTTTGTTGTTAAATGATGGCTGTAATTCTTGTGAGAGTGGCAGGACAAGACACTTTCCCTTCCACTGTAATCAATACATCTGTTCCAACCCTAATCGAGCAGAGTATTTTACTATGTGGCTGATCCTATGTACTTCACCAGAGGCGCTGTCCTGCCCAATATCAGGAATGTGCCGACGTATCTGGCTAAAATAATGTCTTTACCACTAATTATGTCCTTCCATTTTTGTTCTTGCCTTCTTTTCAGACCTTTCTGTGTTTTTCTGGTTGCCAATTCTAAAACAGAAGCTCTTTGCTCCTTCTTTTGTATAAATTATTTCACCTGAGCAGATCTTGCAGGCACAGTCAAAGTGACATCATCAGAAAATTGTATTCACTGGATCTGCTGCATTCACTGATCTAGACTAGCAGGTTTCAAGGCAGTTGGAGTAGGTGAACTGAACATGTCCCTTTGACTCATCAAAGTATCTTGGTAAAATTGTCCATTTTTGTTGTTCACACAAACCATTAAGCTTGTAGTACTCATGAGGAGAATTCTGTGTCCAGATGTGCATAAACAGTTGTGATAGATTATGTTATATATAGATGACCCTTACTTTCTGACTTAATATGTGAATGTGCCCCAGGGACATGCACTTGCCTTCTTCAACCACTGCACCTCAGGTGCTATATCTCAACCACTTTCAACTCTGCATCCATGGCAGCTACTTTCAGAGCTCTTGTAGCTCTTTTATGTTCAATCAGAAGTATAGACGGTGAGTGTAGCACTCGCTGAGCCAGGTCACTAAAAATCTAAAAAAATTCAGTAAATAATGTTGCGTGTTGTTTTAAAGAAACTTGCAAGGAGGTCAAGGAGATGGATCCAAAGTGGGGTGTAATGAGAGGACAAAATGCAGTGGGCATAAGATGAAACGTGAGACGCTCAGACTTGACATAAAGAAAAGCTTGTTCCCTATGAGGACAATTAGTGGGGAAGGTTTCTCAGACAGCTTGTGCCATCTTCATCCTTGTAGATTTTCAAGACACAACAGAACAGAGTTTTGAGCATCCTGGTCTGACATCAGAGCTGTTCCTGCTCCGAGCTGTGGGTTGGAATAAAAACCTCCTGAGGTTCCCTCTAACCTAGGTGATTCTGTGATTCTGTGACTGACATGTGTGATCTTGACCATCTGCGTGACAGCAATCTTGACCATCTGAACAATAGTGAGTGGTTACTTTTTGCTTTCACATTTCTCTTTCCAGAACCATGTTTCAGACAGAAGCATGCAAAATTCACACAGCACATGGAATGTATGGATGGTTTGGAGATAATTCAGGTGCCTCAAAACAGATATGTATATTACCTTTGGTACTGTTCTTGGGTATCAGGCCTCATCTCCAGCTGCTAGGCCCTGGGTAGTGCCGACATTGTGTCTGCCACCGAATGTCTTAAACACATCTAAAATATATCAGATATTTGTGTTTAGCCATCCAGGTTACTGCAATAGTAATATCAGCCAGACCAGTGACACCATTGCATTCAGGAGACAATAAAAGCCTATAAAAAGCACCATTTCAGCTGCAAGGCCATTGTTATTCTATACTATTTAAATGTTTATAATATGAGCATATCAATACCAGACCAAACCTTAATTAACCTATCTATTCCTATCTATTTGAGTTTGTAATAATTTCCCATCTATCATCGCAAATCAAAATATTATTGAAATAAAGACAGTTCAGTTTGGAAAAAAAAACAGCACAAAATTGGTCACAGACAAGAAGTGGTCTTGCAGGGTTCAATCTTGTAAAACTATGAATATTTGATCTCTTAATTGTATCTGTGCTTTAAATGACATTTAAAAACCTCTGATTTTATTAAGTTTCATCTTAATAATTTAATTGGATAAAGCCAAGATAGGAGGTTTAGTAACATACATTTTGAAATTAATGAGCTGAGTGCCAGAGGATGAACTATATTACCCACTTCAAGTTCATATACAACACTAATTAATGTAGTCTAGCTTTGTTTTAAGTGCATTTGATAATCTAGTATGTGCAGTACTTCTAGCTTAAACAGAGGAGCCAGAAAAAAATAACTTAAAAAGGCAGAGTTCACACAATCAGTGCAGGAAATAAATGTTTTTTCCTAAACACTTAAAGATCTCAAGGAGTATGAGAATCAGAAGTTGAGATGTCATTTTTTTTTTGGCTGGAGAGGTAAGGTAACGTAACAATTACTTGCAGTCAGAATAGCACTCTTCATTGATGGGATCTACAAAAGAAAAAGTGCAGGAGGAGCATTTCTGTAACAGGTAAGAACCAATATTTTAAATTGCTTAACAATAAAACAATATTAACAATAAAATAATTAAAAGGGAGGGGATAAAGGCATTTTAAATGAAAGAAAAATATAATGATGAAAATTTGGGTAGCCTTTTTAGAAAAGCTGAAGGAAATGTCGGTCTTTCAACAGCATTTTGTACTGTGAATGATTAGTTCCATCTTTATGACAATTACTGTTTGCTTACAAACCTTTTCTGATAATCCCACAGTTCTCTAGTTTTTTTCCAAATCTATGAAATGTAAATTCCTGAGTTCATTCCTGTTATGAATAGTGGTTGTGTTAGTAGGAATTGATACTGTTCTGTTAGGGGATAATGGAAAGTGTAAGGCCTGTAATTATTCAATGCAGTTCAGGCGATGCTGTGAATACCAGAGAAAGGAAAGTGGTTTGTGGATTCACTGTAACCCTGGGATAGACTGCTAGTGTGCACAGTGAACCTCGTTCATCTGCAATGTTTGGATTTTCAAAAGGTTTTCATTCTTTGTTCTTTCATACATATATATACAAACATAAAATCTACAATATACATAATCAAACAAACACTTGCCTTAAAACTGTTCGGCAGTGGTCTTCTAGACACTACTGTTGTCATTCATAAAGAAATAGAGAACCAGGCAGATGGAGTGAGAGCCCAGTTCACGAAGAACTCCATATACCATCACCTCTTTGCTTTTCCCATTTTGCATCCAGTGAATGCAGGCTTTACTGTTTATCTCACAATATTTATCACGCATATATAAAAAAAGAATGGACTTTCCGAAGAGGGCAGAAACATACAAATAGTCAAAATTAGCATCAGGTTTATGTAAACCCTGGCCTTTGGTTTTCTTCCTTTGCAGTATTACTGCAACTGACTTATCAGTCAAACCCACCACGCATTTAGTTCACCCTAGAATAGGAAACTGTAGTGGTCCTGGTGCTGCAAAGGGTCCAAACTCATTAAGAGAGTCACGGCTGTTTATTCCAAGCCTCCAGATGCATGGAGATGAAGCTACACAGCTTGTGGGCCCTGGAACATATCTCTGTATGTGCCCACTATGTAGATAGATGTACTGCCTGGACATCCATCTGGGAGCTCTAGCTTGGCATCCCATTGAGCCATGTATATACAGCCTTTGATTTTATGCTCCACAAAGTACAGATGTCTCTTTTTTGTATTTTCTGGGAAGGACTAAAAATGCTTGTGGTGCCTTGAAATCAATATTTATGATGGTAATATAGTATGAAGTCCACAAGTTTGAAAATTGAGCCCTGGATTGCATTAATAATATATCACTTTATAACAACAGTACTGGAACTGGAAATGATATAACAACCAAATGTTAAAGATCTTCAGATGAATAGACAATACAATACAGATGTTGGCAAGCTGTGGAATGAGGGCTAGGAAATCAGAGGGAAGATGTGAGATGTTTTGAAATATTGTTTCACCCAGGCATCACAGGTGTCCAGGGACAGGAGAAATGAACATCTGAGATCTGCATGGCACAAACCTTCTGAACCATACAGAAACTTCCAATCCTCTGATAGAAAATCATCCTTGGAGGGCTTATACGCACCACCTCCACACTCCTGCATTATAGCTAGAAGCTCAAAGGAAGAGATGCCTTGATTTGCACCTTTCTAAGCAAGGTCTGAAAAGCATACCATACCTTTGATTCTTCTGTGGGCTCTTCCACAGTGAAGTAATGCTCCATAGTAAAGAATAGCCTGTCATTTGTTTACAGGAAGCTTCCACTGCATGATATTCCAGTAGTCAACCTGATTACATTTTATTGCTTTGCGTACTTAGGAGAGAAGCATTTAATTGCACAGTTTGGCACATGTTCTTCAAACCCTCAAGAATATGATGGATGAGATCTCTCTAATCTCCTACCATAGGAAAAAAGGAAGGGAAACTTTTTATATTTTTCCTTCCAGCTGTTTTGGACAATGAGAATGCTCCTCAGGATTGTACATTTCAGGATGAGGGGAAAACTTCTTGTTAAAAGGTATAAGTAACAGATTACTGTTCATTATTCTGAGTTAGCATTGTGCTATCATTTTTTAATTCGGTTATGGTTGAGGAGGGCAGAACAAGCAATGAACAAACTCAGAATCTAGTTCAAATATGAGGAATACTGCTTTTAACTGGATTGAAAAACATTTGCTCTCCTGCAAATAATGAAGTCTTAAAAAAAAAAAAACAACTTCTGTAAAAAAATTACTAATAATACTAATGCAGTAATAATAGCATGTAATGATAATGAGGCAAAAAAGAAGCTAAGCTGAAAGAATGTATGCTAAGTTTTATAATTTTCTTAATAATAGTTTTGAAACCCCAAAATCTGATGTAATAATGGAAATGCTGGCAGACCTTTATCTATACTGGTGTGAATGGGGCTGTTGTAATGAGAGAAACTATTGCTTGGAATGAGGACAAGTATATTCTCTGAGCTTCTACAGTCCCCACACCCCTGGAGTACCATTCCAGACAATGATGAACTGTGGTCTCAATTCCCTTATTAGCTGTAAGACCTAAAAATTATATGTGCAATTAAAAGGCAAAATGCTGATATTACTCATAGGAAGCACTTTGTACATTAGCAAGGTACGAAAGTCTGCTGACACTTTGCAACAGAGAGAGTCAGCAGGGCAGAAGATTAATAGAGCCTCATAAATTTACAGGGTGAAAACAGTAGATGGGGCAGAATAAGCATGTTGTGTTAGAGATAAATAAAGGGCATGGTCATCATGACAAAACATTTAACAAGGAAAACATTCCCTTCTTTTAGACAGTTTGCTGGGCTAGCATTAGGCTGCTTTGTGTAACTACGTATAATTACCTCATAGCAGTTCCAGGAATGTCACAAAGACCTTCCAGTATTTCAAGCAGAACAGTATTGGGCAGATGGATTCTAAAGTGAAATGGGTGGCCTTCTTTTTTTCATCTTTTTTTTTTTTTAACAGAATACTCCTAGATTTTTTTTCTGGCCACAGACTTGCCCGAGAAAATACCAGTTCTTCCAGATCTTTTGTACTGTTGGGTTTAGGAGCTGTCTTGACTTTGCAGGTGCAAAATGTGAGAGCAAGTGGCTTCTATTAATTGATGTATGCAGTGTATATCTCCTTGAGTCTGAGAAAGGCTCTTCGTTTTAATTTGAGAGAAAAGCAGGGGCTGGAAAATGCATGTCACAATTTTATCTTGAGCTATACCACTTTCCTTCCCAGAAGTGAAGGAATAATATTCATTTTAGGAAGCTGTAAAATTTTCAAAATGGGCACAATAGATAAAAAATAAAATAAAATGAAAAAAAATTAAGTGTGTCCAGTTTGCCAAGCTTTCTTTTGTCTAAAGATATTCTTTGTGTTCTGGTGGCAGCTCAATCTGAAAATATTCAAAATTATGTGAAACATGTGAAATATGATATTTTCATTGCTTTTTGCTTCCAGACTTGCTGAACTGTAGGGATGAATATATGCATACCAATGAGAAAACAACAGGGGAGAATTGTTAAACAAACCAGATTAAATGTAAAAACATAGACAAGTATAATAATAAATAAAGATTGTACTGCAGTGACAGATGCATCCCCAAAGTGATGGAGGACTGATGTTTGGAAGTAGGAGGGATGTACAGCTGGTATGACTGTGAACATGTGCCAGTTTTTTTTGCACCAGTCATTCTGATGGGGAAGGAGAGCTTATTCTCCTTGAACTTTTCACACAAAGGCTGGTGACACACTGGAATAGGTTGCTCAAGGAGGTTGTGGGTGCCCCATCCCTGGAGGCATTCAAGGTCAGGCTGGATGTGGCTCTGGGCAGCCTGGTCCAGTGGTTGGCAACCCTGCACAAAACAGGGGGGTTGAAACTATCTTTGAGGTCCTTTTCAACCCAGGCCATCCTATGATTCTATGATTCTGTGATACTTTTGGTAGATTGCTGCAAGTGGGAGAAACCACAGGGATTTTTTTTTCTTTTTCTCCTTTTTTTCATTTTTTTTATTTTTAGTATGAAGTTTGCACATTCCTTATGTGCTACTACAAATCTAGAGTTAAAATGAAAAATGAAAAAAGAGGAACAACCTAAATATTCTCACATTTATATGTTTATATTCTACCATTGATAGCAAGATGTTTCACATCTTAACTTGATGTGTATGTAGATGCCAACTATGCCAACTTTTTGCAGTATCAACAAGTGATAGGAGACTTATGTTTCACAAAGGCTGGGATTCTTCCACATTTAGGTTTTAAAAGTCTAGCTTATAAAACTGTAATTCTGATCTAATAAAAATAAATTTTCTTCTTTTTTATTTGATCAGTGTAATTCTTTAAGTGCCATGTGTTCTTCTTAATTGTTTGAGAAAAAGAAGATCGCACATAGGGTGGGAAGTGACAGGATTTTGTCATCACACAGCTGAACTCCCTCCCCTGTACATTTGTTCACATTTTCAGGAAAAAAAGAGGTGATGGGTTATGTGGATTAATATTTTAGTCTATCCTATTTGTATATTTTAATGTATGCAGTATGGCA
This sequence comes from Meleagris gallopavo, assembly GCF_905368555.1. Lineage (NCBI taxonomy): Eukaryota > Metazoa > Chordata > Aves > Galliformes > Phasianidae > Meleagris > Meleagris gallopavo. The sequence goes on along the minus strand of NC_139404.1, from coordinate 150,999,481 downwards.
TGTGTTTGTTCTAGTTTTATGGTGGGGCAAGAGAAACACAGGAAATCACAGCAATGCTTGCATTTGAACATTGCACTTGAAACTTGAAGAGTTGTGAAACTGAGTACCGCACGTTTAGTAAAGTGAAAAGTGGTATAATAATGGCAATTGCATCCTTGCAGAAAGGATTCTATTGGTAATCAGCAAAAGTTCATCTAGATTTCATCAGTGATGGTGTAGAATTTGATCTCAGAAAAGTGCAGCCAGATTCTTAAGGGAATCTGCAGTCTGAGAATTTGCAAAGCCTTGCTATATAAAGTATATGATAAGCACAGTTCACTGTAGCAAAATGCCTATTCTGAAAAGCTTAAAAAAATGAAAATTGTTCTCCTGAGACAAGAGAACAGGGTACATTCTCTTTTAAGATATGTTTTGTTTCTCAGTGATGCCGTCTTTCTAAGGGCTTTGAAGAAATAGCTAAAATATTCCCTCACCTCTCTTTTAGCAAGATTGTGACTTAAGAGATGGTTAATATGGTGCATACCCTGTAAAAGTGCCTAGATAATAGAGCACAGTGTTTTGCTTTGTAAAAAATTGTTCATCTACGGAATTCACTGACTTCATTGCTTGATAAATGTATAGAATGAGGAGAGATTCTGTGATGTAGGAATGTCCATCTGTTCCTAGATCTTTACTGTGATTTCTCTATAAGACAAGAAAAGAACGACTAAACTTCACCATTAGAATTGGAATAAAAATGCACTCTTCTAACCGAGCCAGAAAGACTGCTTAATAACTTTGCTCTGAACCTTTATTTACTATTACTTGTTAACAACTAACATTTTTAAAAGGCTTTTTTAAATTTATGAACTAAATAATGCACTCTTACTTGGGGAATTGATGCAGTATAGACTTATTGCAAGTGACGTTAACATATAACTATAACCATTTACATTTTTAACTAAGGTTGTTATGCTATAACTAGAGCTTGTGTTGATCTTCTTGTTCTAAATACCACTGGCAAAAAGCCTCCCCCCAAAACAATATGACTTACCATTTGTAGGCAACTGAATACTTTCTTCTCAAAGAGTGGATGCTACTCAGGCAAAAATCCCACTACCAGGTCTCCTGAGATGCTTCAGATTTAATTGCTTTGATAAAGCACTTGAAGAAGTAGGTGATGTTTTTGGGAAGTTTACAAGTGAGTTAAAATTAAGTGCCAGTTTCCCTGCTGTTTCTGTCATTGCCAACAGTTATCTATGGTGTTAAAAACTGGGTCAGTGCTGACTATACATGAGTAATCGTAAAAAGAATAGGTTCTCAGATCTTCGACTTTTTTGCAGTTGAAAGGTCCTGAGTTGTAAAGTATAGATTCAGACCCAAATTTCACAAAAGATGATAACTCTAAAGGTTCCTGTAGAATCTGATCTCTGGAATGACATCTGGTTTCGTTGTAGGGCAGGGCATTCTGCACTGTGCCACCAGAAATATACAGTTTAGAAAAGAATGAGTTTATGAGATGATGGTACCTCTCACTTCTGTAATTTAAATGATAACCTATACAGTTTTCTGTTTTCCTGCAGTAGATTAGGCAATGACTGATTCCAGGCATTCAGAAACCAAGATTTTATTACAGCAAAAATGCTAGTGCTAAGACAGTTTGTTTTGCAACCATAAGCAAACAAACAAACAAACAAAAAAAACAAACTACCTACAATCAAAATTTACTCTGAATACATGCAATCTCACAGTTTACAGAGTTATGAAGAAGGCTGAACTATGTAAATTTTGCAGCAATTGATGGAAATGAATATTTTTGATTTGCCAGATTCTCAGCCAAAATGCAATTTCACTTGAAGCAAAAACATGCTTTTTAGATATTCATGATGCTGCTGTTATCAAGAAAATTAATACCTATTTTCCTTATAATCCTTATAACCTGTGGACTGTGTTTTGGTACCAGAAAGATACAGGAGAGTGTCTGGCTCTGAAGTGCAATTTCTGAGAAGGATGACCCCAGCAACTTGATAGTACTATCAGATTGCACCATTTCACATTATATCATTGCTGGAAAAAAAAGGTAAACGTCAGGAACCTCTATTCCTTTCACATTTCCTCCACTTCTTATTTGATCTCATCCTAACTATAATAAAAAAAGTAAGATTATTGAAGTCATAAAAATAAACCAATGGAGTCCACCTCTAAATGAAGGGAAAAAGAATCACAAATCAAAGATTTATTGTAAAAAAATGTGGTTGATAAGTTGCTTTTTTTTATAGTCTCTTGATTATTTGTGAATATATTTTTGAATGGTGTTAGTACCAAAAAACTATGGTCATTTCTTTTGCTATTTGACAAATATATTATTCAAATATATTTACTATTATTTGATCAGTTCTAACTGTGAACACTGTGAACAAACTCTCACATACGAGATTTGGACTAATAATTTGAGTAAATAAGTTTCATTGCTTAAGGGATTGCAAAGAAGTAAAATAGATTATTTTTGATGCCAGTGGAGAGGAAAAAAATCTGTTAATATCACACATTCATCTCTACAATAACCATTTCCACTGATGTTAGTGTGAATTAACTTTACGCTCCAATTACAGTTATCAGAAGTTCCTGTGGAGTTCTCACATCAAGAAGCCATTCCTTTTTAGAGAAGTACAATTTGAGAGGCCGTGGGTCATAATCCCATGCATGGGATTTCACCTAAGTGGCAGGATTTCAGGATAATCACCTGGATTTTCTCTCAGGTTTGGAAGCAGACCCAAGTTATTTTATGGCAAAAAGTATGACCTCTGTAAGTGTTATGGGAGCAGAAAACATAAGCACTGCTTATGTGTGGTTTTCTAATCTTTCTCACATAACAATTCTACTATCAAACAAAGCAGGAATAACTATTATTAATTTTGGTGGAAATTATTCTAGATTATGCCTGGGTTTTAACTTCATCTCCACCAAGAGCTGAAATAATGGGAAACAGCTGCTTTTCCAGCTTACGCTTATTGCCAAATCAACAGAAGTTATACTGTTTAAATGCCCTTTTGACCAGGTACTGACACCATTTACATGATTGCTGTATTTGCCATAGGGAGTTCTAAACCCTCCCTCCTGGAGTCAGTTTTGGTTCATATACATATACTGAACAAGGTCAAAAATAGTAGATACTTTACTATTTATTTGCATATAGATTTGTTTATTGATTTGCCAGAGGTAGCTGACAGAAAGCAATCTCACTGACAGATAAATTGAATTGGTCCTCTGTAGTTCAAGCATGCAGACTTTGTTTAGGAGGTGTTACTACTTTGAGTATTTAGCTTTTTTATTAACTCTTCCTATATTTTGCAAGTTACTTATATTCCATATTCTTATTAAGCTTACCCTTAGTTGCACAGACAAAGCCTTCACTGGCCATAATTGAAGTAGGTTGCACCAAAAGTAATGCATCCATGAAACTACAGTAGATACAAAAGTACAATAAGACTATTTGGTAGACCAAATTCTCAGCTACATAATGCTATTTTTCTAAATAGTCACCACCATTAGGCATTTTTGCAAGCAATGAATAAGAGCATGCATATCACTCTCGCAAATATCTGAATCGGCTTCTGGAATATGGCTTCCCTTTCATGTCACTGTTGCCACTGCTGAAATGCACCACTCACCACCTCAGTGTGCTCACACTCACTGTTGGTCCCCATAAACAGCCAGCAAGCATCAATGAATGTCAGTGCAGGGAGGAATTCAGTGACACACCTTTCCTCCATAAGCACTTCCATGTCAGATGCCATTCTGTCAGCCTGCCCTTCTGCTTCTATCCATCACACAGCAACAAAATGTAATAGAATATGGGTATACACCTCTGACATTGTGGGCTGACATCATGAAATAGGAGTCATTACTTTCAGAGAATCCCTTGTATATTAAGATAATACTAAAGATAATAATTACAGTAGAATAGTAAAATGTCACATTCAGAATCACAGAATCACAGAATTGTAGGGGTTGGAAGGGACCTCCAGAGATCATCGAGTCCAACCCCCCTGTCAAAGCAGGTTCCCTACACCAGGTCGCACAGGTAGGTGTCCAGGTGGGTTTTGAATATCTCCAGAGAAGGAGACTCCACAACCTCTCTGGGCAGCCCATTCCAGTGCTCCGTCACTCTCACCATAAAGAAGTTTTTGCACACATCTGTGCAGAACTTCCTATGCTATAGTTTCTGTCCGTTTCCCCTTGTCCTGTCTCCACACACCGCTGAAGAGAGTCTGGCCTCGCCACTCTGCCCCCCACACCTTAGATATTTATAAACCTGGATCAGGTCCCCTCTCAGTCTTCTTTTCTCAAGGCTAAACAGACCCAGTTCACTTAGCCTTTTTTCATAGGGGAGATGCTCCAGGCCCTTCACCATCTTTGTGGCCCTCCGCTGGACTCTTTCCAAGAGATCCCTGTCTTTTTTGTACTGGGGAGCCCAGAAGGGGACACAGTACTCCAGATGAGGCCTTACCAGGGCAGAGTAGAGGGGGAGGATCACCTCCCTCGACCTGCTGGCCACGCTCTTCTTAATGCACCCCAGAATGCCATTGGCCTTTTTGGCCATGAGGGCACACTGCTGGCTCATGGCCAACCTGTCGTCCACCAGGACGCCCAGGTCCCTCTCTGCAGAGCTCCTCTCCAGCAGGTCATACCCCAACCTGTACCGGTGCATGCAATTATTCTTCCCCAGATGCAAGACTCCACACTTGTTTTTGTTAAACCTCATCTGGTTTCTTACTGCCCAGCTCTCCAGTCTGTCCAGGTCTCACTGAATGACAGCACAACCTTCAGGCATGTCAGCCAATCCTCCCAACTTTGTATCATCAGCAAACTTGCTGAGGGTGAAAAGGTTAGCAAAGCCTTAATACCTCTTTACAAAATATTCCCTGCACAATTACTGGGCCAAACCCCAATTTTTTGCATCCTTTTTCTGGTTTAAGTTCTCATTGAGTGAAATGTGCTTTCCTTGAAAAGTTTGAATAGGAGCTTTGGGATATGATCCCTTCTGCCTAATAGATTTAGTGCTTTCTAAGAGGTGACAAAATCAAGGTGATAAAAAAAGATGGTTCAAAGAAACGAGTGGCTAATCTTCATTTGAGAACAAAATCTCTCCCTTCATCTCCTGTTCTCTGCTGAGAAAAAACAGGCTGCTAGTGAATGCGAAAAGAGCGAAGCATTTTAAGATGGTCATAGGTATTAATTGACACCAATGCTGTGTAAGTCATACAGAAAAAATAGATGTATACACTGGAGGATGAAATGTCTGAATAACTGCTCTGAAAAACTCTATTTTTAATCTCTTTTTATGAAATAACTAATTATTTTATTAGGAAGTAACTTGTTTTCTCAGCCTGTGAATTTTTTCAATCTTTATTGGGTAATGATATTTGCATCACTAGGTTTCCAGAACATGTTGACCATGATTAAAATAAACAAAAAAAAGTAAACAAAATTCAGGATGTAGTTGTACTATGGTTGTACTAAGCACCTATTTCCATAGCAGTTAAGCTAAGTTAAACAATGAATCATGATTTTTTACTTAAAACATCTACTCCCTAAAAGGGAACCATATATGCAAAGTTGGTAGATCATATTGATATCTCATGGGCAAATGTGTACAAGCTCGCTTGCTTGTCTTTCTTTTAAAAACTAGGGGTGTATTTTCTTGACTTGAATTCAGGACCAAAGGAGGCCTAACTCATTAATGGGAAAAAAAAAAAGAAAGAAGAAGATAGAAAATGTACATGATGATCAGGGGTTAAGGTAAAAATCGTGAAAAAAGAGAAGTTTTGATTTCTCTTTAGCATTTACTTTTTAACTTTTGCAGCCATTCAGTATGAAGACACAGAGCAGAAGTGAGAATAAGGAAGTGTGCTTTGAACATGTATCTAAAGAAAGAGATCAGGAAAAGTGCATTAGGGTTTGATAGGCTTTGGAAAGTACTACAAAAGCTAGCTAACATCTGCTACTGTTCAGGGATACTTTTATGTCAATTTTATATAAATGTGAACTGAGGAAGTAAATCTGGAGCCAACATTACTTTTCAAAAGCCAAAGTTTGGCATGAATTCTCCTGGCTCTGTATTATTAAGACAGCAACATTTACATGGAATAAATAGTTTTTTTTTTTTTTTTTTTTGTATCCAGTGTTATTTTATCATCTGAAGTACCCTGAGTTTTCATTTTAATTGGCAGAGAATGGAGTGGAGTTGGTTTAAAGAGAGGGAGCTCCTGGCTGGCCGGGCATGCCTCCCACTGCTCCTTTCCCCACTGAGTCTCAGCCAGGTGCCAAGAGCCCATCAGACCCAGGCCTGGTAGTGCCAGATGAGTCTCACACTCACTGGATACCACTTCCCATGTTGTTTGGGCAGGTGCTGCATGCCTCTGAAGCTGTAAAATAAAAGTGGTAAAACTAAAAAAGGTACTCATAGATCTAGAAAAGTCAGCAGATGGTTTCAGACATGAATATAGAGAATGGAAAACTGCTAGTACTAGATGAGATAGAAGATCCACATGGTTGGATTTCCAACTGTGATGCCTAGAGAACAGCATGCAAACATTGTGTGAGTGTATCCACACTTTATATGGAGTGCTATCTCAGGCTTCAGAAACACAAAAACTATACCTAGAAGTATTTTCCATTATTTTTTTGCAAGATAACTACTGACGTGATTAACTCAATCTCTACCCAGCACTACTCACAGAATCATAGAACTGTAGGGGTTTGAGGGGTCCTCTGGTGATCATTGAGTCCAACTCCCTTGCTATAGCAGGTTGCCTATGGTGGGTTGCACAGAAAAGCATCTAGGCAGGTTTCAGATACTTCCAGAGAAGGAGACTCCACAATGTTGTCTTAGTTTCAGCTGGAATAGAGTTGTTTTCTTCAAAGTGTATGGTATGATGCTATGTTTTGGTTCTAGGGGAAAAACAACATTGATAACATACTAGCGTATACAGTTGCTGCTGCAGGACAACTAACAATTGGCTAAGGGAGTAAATTTTGAAGGGGGTAGGAATTCATCTTGCTTTTCTGCTGCTTGGAAGCTAGCTGGGCATTGGTAGACATGTGCATCATTTGTGATGTGCAGGTGTATATGGTCATTCCCTAATCTGTACTGATGTTATTCCTCTCCAGGTGTAGGACTCTACACTTGCTCTTGTTGAACCTTATGAAGTTCTTCTCTGTACAACTCTCCAGCTCATCAGAGCTCATCAGAGTGTGTTCGCTGCTAGAGCCCAAACGACAAAATTCTAAATTTGTGTTAAAACTATCAGAGGTATTGTGAAACTGGTGGTCTTGATTCACCATCCAACAAGATCAGTTAGCTATATGGAATATATTGCAGCTCTTGTGCTTCTTCCCATTTGACCTGGTCATGATCATAGAGATTCTCATCACTATCCTTACATTTTGAGAAACACTCCACCTCACCTCTTTTGGGACCTTTCTCAGTCTACATCTGTGGGGGTGACCCAAAACTCATTGAAGCTGATAAAAATAGCTTAATACCTTTACTCGGCTTTGTGTCGAAGCTTTGAAACTGACATCTGTTCATATGCATGACACCTTTTCAAGGTGATTGACAGCTGTGATCATGTGTCCAAAGGCAGAATTATATACATTTAAATTTAGTAGAGATGGAAATTGCTAGTAAGAACCAGAGAAAAAACATATAAAGCCCTGAGTTCATTCTAAAAATGAAGTTTTCTTAGGTTTTGAAAACAGAAGGTAACTTTTAATGAACTTCAAAATGAAACTAGTTATTTTTTCAGGTAGAAATGACAACAGAATATACGATATAGCAGTGCATATGTAGACAAACTACTTCTCAACTTCGGGAAGATGATGTGAATCCCAAATGCCAAGAAATTATCTCTGAATATCCTCATCAGCAGGATTTTGACTGTTCTAAAGTAGGACTCTCTAATTTCCTTTGATAAACTTATTCCACTTTGTAAAAATAATGAACTGTTTGTTAAAGCATAAGCTTCAATGCTGGTCTCCCATATCCCAGATGAGTTCTATAAATGTTGGGTTGCAGAGTCAATCTCTCCCTCATGCTTTGGCTCAATTAATTTTTATTTTTTTTAAAACAAAAAAACAAATAATCAAATTGCATATTTGCAATATTTTCAGAAGATTTTTTGTGTTGCTCTTACTGATCCAAGCAGTCAGGTAAAGACAAAACCAATATTTTTTTGTTGTTTTGGGGAGGATTCTAAGCAAAGAAACTCAAGTTTTTAATAAGCTCCTTTTACAACAACATTTATACTTAGTGAAATGCTGCTAATAATGTGTAGGCTTCAATCCTACAAAGTCCTGGCTCTTTGCCAAGACCTGAAGACATGAAACAGTGCTTGTACGCAGAGAAACCTGTCTGTTTTTACCAATTACATCAGCAGATCTAATGAAAGATATGACTTCTCATTACAAACTTTTCCTTGTTTAACTCTAGGCTTTGAAAGTAGTCTCCTTGGGTTTAATTATAGCATGTAAATTTGAGCACACACATAGCTCTTCACAGGATCAGGGTCTCAGCAATTATCTGGGCAGGTCAGGTATTAAAAATTGTCATAATTCCTTAGCAGAACTCTGAAAATGTGTTGATCTGCTCTGTTGTATTTAATGTACAGCTATCTCACAAGAAAGTATCCTTCCTAGGTGGACTAATGGAAAGAGAGAGAAATTAAGTCCAGGCTCACCCAGTAGGAGATGGAGTAATAGGTGCTGGATTGCCAGTCTGAATCCCCATCCACTGGGGGTGGATATTTCTTTTTCAAACTCATCCTCTGCTCTTCTGCTCTTCATTCTGTAACACAGGCAGTCCTCAAACTCAACCTCAAATGTACACTTTCAACAGCTGGCACTTCTCCAATTTAGCACTCCTATTCACACAACAGAGCTCATTTTTAAGTATTGATGTGCAGAGGTAGCCTCTCTGGTGCCAGCTCAATTCCTACTCAATTCCTGCTATTGTATTTAAAGCTTTGATTATTGTCAAGTGCTACTGAGGGTTTCCAGTGATCCTGTAAAAATCCTCTTAATCAATCTTATCTGACTATACATTGTTCACCATTCTGATTAAATACATTGCACGCATACTTTATGATTATACAATTACCAATCCATTTATTCGTCTATCTGTAGAGTATATGTGTAAGATTATTTTTTGCCCTAATGCGATGGGAAGCAGATTAAGAGATATGTATTACCTCAGAAAACATCACTGTATTGCAAGTACAATAACAGTATGCAAGTTGTTGTATTAAAACTGTCATAAATCACACTGTTAGGTCATCAGAATTAATCTGATAATAGAATCATAGAATCATAGAATCATAGAATATCCTGGGTTGAAAAGGCTGCCCAGAGCCACATCCAGCCTGGCCTTGAATGCCTCCAGGGATGGGGCATCCACAACCTCCTTGGGCAACCTGGTCCAGTGTGTCACCACCCTCTGTGTGAAAATCATCCTCCTAACATCTAAACCTCTCCTGTGTTAGTTTAAAACCATTACCCCTTGTCCTATCACTATCCACCTTCATAAACAGCCATTCCTCCTCCTGTTTTTACACTCCCTCCAAGTACTGGAGCCTTGTCTTCTCTGAGCTAAACAATCCCAGTTCCCTCAACCTTTCTTCATAGGAGATTTCTGTTGGATAATTGTAACAATAGGATGCATCCAAACCATTTGCCAGACTATTGGCCCAATTCCAGTGCTACTTGCAGCCATCATTCTGTGTTAGAACACATCTGAATTAGTTTGCAGACAGTCAATACTGTCTTTATATGATTTTAAATTGTGATAATTTCATTCTGGACTCACTTGCAGATCTTGCAGTGCAAATCAATATATTTGACCATTATTTCTCATCAAAGCACTCTAATTCCTTTCTACCTTGGAGAAACTAAATGAACAATTAGTGAAAGACAGGCCAGCTAATATTATATATATACTATTTTGAGGTTAGAGTTATTTCATATTGAAAGTTCAGATGTTTTAGGCCAGGAAGAGCACAGAGAAATCAAAATTAGAGCTTCCATATTCTCAGTTGTTGCATCTCAGGTAAATACATTTGTACAAGTCTTCTATCATAGACAGAAAGACTACAAATCTTGTACTGTCAGATATTAGAATAATGGGGCAGAATTTAAAAGCCTTGAACACTGAGAAATAACCTCACACGACTTCTTTCTCCATGGGTATCTTCACATCTCCTTGTCTTGTTATTCTGAATGGGAAGAGGGCGTAGACTGGAGTCTGCCAAAGAAGATCGTCAACAAAACTTTCATTGCTTTCATGCAATCATAATCATCACAACAGCTTAAACTGATGTCATATAAAGTCCTCTGATAATCTGACTCATGGTACCTCTCACTATTGCTTCTAGACAGTCACCAAAAAACTGCCTATGTACAAAATGCCTTTTGGTTAGAAACAAATGTACTTACAGAATATATTTAAAATGCTTTGCTGCTATAGTTTTGCTTCTTTTTTTAAGTATATATATATATATATATGAATAAGATAATATAGTTCATAGTAAAATATAATCATGCTATACGTATTTATTGTATTATACAATACATACAGAAAATATATGTTATAATTACAAACAATGTGTTTTGGTCAGTATGAATTAATGAAGAATACTTTAAAAACAAATCATTAAACTCTACTCTGATATTTCAAAGCATACTGTTTGCTTACTAGTAAAGTCACCGAATGTTACATGAAGCAAACTTTTCCTGAGAGCTGATGGCTTGAATTTTTCTAACTATTGGTTATTACTGATAGATAAACTGTAGGATTTTTTTCACAAATCATGCATATAAGGTAGTGCATTTTGTCTTACAGTGTAAGTTTATAGATCTCATGTTGCTACTATGAAAAATCTGCATGTGAAAACAACTGTATGTGTCGCTACATAAACACAGTCTTCAGCCGAAGAGTTTGCAGTTCATTATTTGGACAAGAGAGCGATCATTTTATACAAAAATATCTCAGTTTCACATTAGGCTGCTATTATCAAACCATTATTTGACATGATGGTAATAGCTTCCATTTTCTTAATAGCTTTTAGCTAACCAGTAAGCTCTTAGCAGCAATATTGTGTCCTTCAGTTTGCAGCCCTCTGGTTTTCTCAGTCATCATGTAAAAACATGGAAGATTAACTCTGAGAGATACCATTCTTATGTTTCCATATACAAATCATCTACTTTTTCCCCATAGCTTGCTGCCTGCCTTACTGCTGTGCAGCTGTTTGTGTGGAACCATCATACCCTTCACCTTCAAATTCAGAAGGCTTGCACCACCTCCACACAGCAGATCACAACAATTTGGCAAGTAAAACATTGTAACAAAGTGAACCCAGTTCATTTGAGCAAAATGTATGCTTATCAGGTGCCTTTAATTGAATCTTCCAACAGCAACTCTACATAGTCCTGAAGTAAAGGAATGCAGAAATCACTCAGTGAAGTCAGAATCCTTGATTTCTTCTGTAGCCAGTGGTGCACTCATTTCAGCTGTCTTGCAGGCCCATTTAATCATCAGATCAGACAAATTTTTTCCTGGAAGAACTTGCATCACTCCACTGGATAGAATGGCAAGCTTGAATTTTACAAGCTAGAAGATGCCCAGTATAAGTTTACTAAATCCATCTATTAACATTTTAAACTTTACTGAAAGTATCACAGGAATATTATCTAGTTCTTCAGTATTGGTTTTAGACCATGGGTAGTAGAATGAAAATTGCACACTGTTACGTCAGGGTAATTAAATCTGATTAAATGATCCACTGATCATTTCTGGCCTAATTTAAGTAAATTTAGATATTTAAATACATTTAATTTAAATAATCAAATTTTAAAAAATTTAGAAGCATAGAATCAAAAAATAGTTTGCACTGGAAGGGTCCTTTAAGATCATCTGGTTCCAGCCCCTCTGCTATAGGCAGGGACAACTAGACCAGTTTTCTCATAGTCCCATCCAGCCTGGGCTTGAACGCCTCCAGGGTGGGAGCCTCCAAAGTGTGTTGGGCAACCTGTTCCACTGTCTCACTACCCACTTATTATAAGTCTGATTGTTAAATTAAACATTTCTCGTTGAATCACAATGACGTTTGTGACTCTCTCTTCCTTGAAGTCAAGGTTATGAAAATGGCCAATCCTACAGCAGATGGTAATGGTACACCAAAGAGACTCCAGGAGAGATTCAGATGAAGTATGTGTTTTCAAGAAAGTTAAAGAGGAGCCAATTTAGTAGAAGAAAAAAGTTTTGTCCTGTGTTCTGTTATCATTAGTGTTATCTCCAAGTTCTCCATTTGCTAACTGTAATCTACAGCTGTTATCCATACATATGCACAGTAAATGGCTTTTTTAAGTAAATGGATTTTTTAACATAAGTAATTTAAAACTGTCTATTACCAGAATTTTTTTTTTTTTTTCTGGATAAAGCTTTTGTAGTGCTAGTGGATTGGAAATGAAGATACAAGAAATGATGTAGCAGCTTTCTCTGGTTAATTTCCTTTTATTGTTTCAAAAAACTTAGTCAGGAAAATGTTAGCTACACATGAACTTATGTACTGGACAAATCTTATTTTGACCACATTTTATGAGGGAAGATCTCAAAATCAGGTTGTGTATGTGTGTTTGCATTTATTTATTTATTTATTTATTTCTCACATATTTTAACAAACCTTATAGCAGACACAGGAAACTTAGGCCTAGAATGTCCTCAGGTGAATTCTGAAGCTCTTAGGCATGGTGAGAATTTTAATAGCTTTCAGTGTTTGTTGCACATCTTCAAATTGCCTGCATAGAGGTTGTATTTTCTCGGTAGAGTCTTGCAGTTCAGAGAAGTATTTGTTTAATCCACTGAATAGAAATAGTTTAAACATCTTTCTTTCCTCTCTCTTTACTAGCAATTCAAAATTCCAAGGATCGCAGAGCACCTTCTAGATTTCAGGTTAAATAAATGTACAGATTGGGCTGCCATAAAAAAATTCTCTTTACTTTTAGAAGTATGTAGGATCACCATTATTTCTGTTTAATTTACTTTTTGTATTGTCAGGCAAGCAATTCATTTACAGGATTCGATGTAATATTCTAGGTTTTCAATCTTTTGTTGTGGAGGTTATCAATTATTGTCCTAGAAACTCAAAATACATCCTTTAATCTTTTAATATTGCTATCAATTTTATGTGGAAGACTAGGAATTTCTTTTAAAACTGAGAATCTTTTCTTACACTCTTGATTTTCTTAGGATGTTTTTGAAGTGAAATCTCTGTGGAGTCCAGTTTCAGAAACACTGCAATGGACGTGAATATTGCACTCAGTTGTCATTTCTATTAGGCTGACAAAACATTTTTTGAAATTTACAAAATTGTGGTTAAGGAGACTGATCTAATTTATTTTGCAGAGGATAATTTCTGTACATTGACTCCCCTGCCAGACACAACAGAGCCTATTTTCTTCAACTTCTTCAGAGCATTAGTCTTCATGAGTGTTACTTCAGTGGCTGTATTCATCATGTAAATAGAGTGGCATCCCTTAGCATGGTTTCTTAGTACAGCTTTTAAAACTCCTGGTTGCGTAAACTCCTAACACTTTGTACTGCCTTCTTTCTATGAGCTTAGATTAATTGCTAAAATGTTGTCCATGAGGGAATACAAATCCTGCTAGGTAATCTTTTCATACCTGGTTCTTAGCAGGCCCTTCTTACACGCGTCTCAAATGCTTACAACAACTTGCCAGAGTGTTTTTCACCACCAAATAGCTGATATGTAGAAGAAAAGTGAACTATTGTCATGAAAACTATAAGTATAGCTCTGCCAACAAAGCCAGCATCAAGGATCAAGTCAGTTGATTTCATGAAAGAGTCAGGCCTGCACATAAGGTTTCCCTCTCCTCTGCTGTTTTGATGCTGAGCAACACCACTGCCACACAACTGGCTTTTGAAGAGAAGTAGACTAAAGTAACATGTGAACACAATGGATGGTGTCCATATTTTAATGTGTTATCCAAGACACAATGTTAATTGGTGAAACATCTGTACCCACAAACAGAACATGCTCATGGTTTCTAGGCACACTCTGATCTCCTATTCTGGCCGTGTGGTTGCTCTCCCTCTTTGTAGAGGATGTGATTTTCACAACATTTTGTAATGTTACTTTTGGTCTCAAACGTGGAATGGTTTAAATTATTAGAAAAAATCTCAGCCTTGAAGAAATTTCCAGTGGTGTTGACCACAATAATGTGTGTTGTCAGAGACACAGAACCTTCACGAAAACAATGAAGAGTGAATTCTGCTTCCTACATGCTGTGCTTGCCCTCATAACGTTTATATTCAAACTTTAGCTTCACATGTTCAAGGCTTAGAATGGACTGACCGCAAATGTTGCACATTTAAATGGTTGGACAGCTGGACTAGATGACCTTGGAGGTCTTTTCCAACCTTCATGATTCTATGATTCCATACAACAGTGACAAGCCTCTGTTTCACTCTTTGGTGCATTGGAACTGTTTACAAATTTGTGTGTTAATATCTAAGATGTTTTCAATTTCTTGCTTTAAAAATATTAAAATTTCTCTCTCTAAAACACATAGTGCATCATCTTTATGTAGGAATGCAATGGATCCTGATCTATAACCTTTAAAACAGGAGTAGATAACTTGCTAACAAAGAAGCAATGGCTTAGCCCACGACTTTTACTGAAAGAATTTGTGTTATGGAGGATGGTTAAAATAATTTCTTGTGCATTTAAAACTCTGTGAATCTAAAATGATACAAATAAAAATAATACATACACATACCTCTGTAAATCATTTACTGTGTGGTTTTTTTTTTTTTTTCCACTGAGGAAAGGAATGAAGAAAAAAATTACATGTATGAGATACTTGTGATGTTGTGTAGTAGATCACTGAGATGCCAAGGCATTTGTAAACCTCAGAGAGGACTGAAGCATATGTTCTGTGTGACAGAGTAATAAATGACAATCATAATTATAAAACAGATAAGATGAAAGGAACAAAGCAAAAAATCCTTAAAGTAAGTCGTGTTTCCTATTCATGTTAAAAGACAGATTTTGTGTAAGGAAATCATTTTTTTAAGCTGCCGTATAATGAACTTGGCACAGGTTATGGAAGTTTTTGGTACTTGTAATATCCTCACCATGGGCAGACTGCAGGATAAAACAGATCTGTAGAATGTTTTAGTATTGCAAGTTCTGGCTTCTTGAAGAGGAAAAATGCCACTTACATGAACAGGGAACAAGAGACTGGCCAGAAATAGACCTTGAAATTAAGTTTGTCATTCCACTCCACAAGCACTTAAGAGTTTGGTTATTCGGTACTTTTACAGGAGAACTAAAAATATCATCAGCATTAATTTTTATGGTTTTCAGGTATGAACATCCACTCATGTAAATATAATTCATTTAATGTAATTACATTATCCATGGATATTAATGGAATAAAAGTTACTGTTTTCCATCCATGCATTTCCAAAGAAGATTTTTCCTATAAATCTCAGTGGCACAAAGTTGCTGTTCTTATTGTTTGGTGACCTTGTGTAGCAGTGGCTCTGCAGTTTGGAGAATGTAATAGATTCTCCTAATTATGGCATATAGAGCTTCAGAGTGTGCCCCTTGACACATCATCTGGTAACTTGATACCATGTGGAGGCACTAGAGAATGCTGAAGCTGCAGCAACATCAGGCAGATAAGAATAAGCAGGCTGCAGTTTGTGGAGGTGAGCATTCGTCCTAAGAAACAGTGTCTTTTCTCTGCTGTGCACAGAGGTGGCTGTTTGGACAGTGAGAATCAATGCAGACGTCTGTGGGTGTAAAATGTTGTGATATTTACTTAATATGTATTTTTTTTCTTTTTCTTTCTTTTTTTTTTCCTTCTCTCATTTCCTGAAATGCGGTATTTCACAATATCTTTAGTTCTCTGCTAAAACCAGAAACTCATATTATCATATCCATTTTTTGTATCAAGACTATATTATTATCATTATTACTATTACTATTATTATTATGGCATAAGGCGATGGTCAGGCTGGATATTAGGAAAAGATTTTTCCATAAGGGGGTGGTTGAGTACAGGAACAGTCTCCCCAAGGCGGTCATGGCATCAAACTGCTGGAGTTCAAGGAGCATTTGGACAACACACTCGGACAAAGGGACTGATTTTTGGATAGTCCTTTGTGGAGACAAGCGTTGGACTCAATGACTTTTGTGGAACCTTTCCAACTCAGGACGTATTATTATTCTATGATTCTATTATACGTAGGTCACTTTAAAAGTAACACCACCTATTTATTTCCACAGAAAATATGACAGAGCACAATAACACTATTTGATATAGCAAATTGTCAGTTACAAAATACTACTTTTCAATATAGTAATCCCCAGTAGCACTTTCACCAACAATGAACAAGAACTTGCATGCCACCCTCATAAAAATCTGTACCAGCAGAAGTGACTCACTGTTTCACATCAGCTATAACAGCATCAGTGCTGTCCATCCATCCATCACCTCACTGTGCTCACATCCACTCTTTGGTCTCCATAAATGCTCAGCAAGCATTAATGGATGTCAGTGAGTGCCATTTTCTCTGCATGGAAGAATTCAATGACATTCTTTTGTTTCATGTGCACTTCCATATCAGACATCACTTTGTCAGACTACCCCTCTGCTGATATCTGTCACACAGCAACAACTTGTAATGGAAGAGTGGCAAGAAGGTTCAGCCTCTACTGCCATGCAACCAACATCCACCTCAGATGTCACGGGCCAACATAATAAAATAGGAGGTATTACTTTTGGAGCAACCCTCTATTTATTACCAGAAAGGTTGTTCTGTTTAAAATATTTTATCCGCTAATAAAAGTTCTCAACAAAAATGGGCCAGATGAAAATAAACTATGAAGAGAATTTGATAGAAATAATTTATGATCAATATCAATGGGATTTCTAAAAGTAAAGTGACACAATTTTTCAGAAGTTCCTCAGTGGCTTCTGATCTTAGATGCTGCCTTCAACAGTGAGTAACGAGCTATGGTCTCTGAGCCTGAAGCTTCTCACATTTAATAGGAATCAGAAGGTTGATCCTGTAGATTGAGACAAAACCTCCTGTGTCTGAGTCTTACATTTGTAATTGCCCATGATACACCTCTTCTATATTTAAAGAAGAAAAGATGCATAGTGAAATTTCTCTCAAAATGATTCTCTCTCTGTCTTTCTCTGCATGCTGACAGTAGACAAAACTTAGTTTAAAGTGAATGACTTCCAGAGGGTTAAATCATGTGAATATCACTCTGCAATCATCTGTCTCTACATCTAAAACACATCTGAAACAGCATGTGTAGCTCCCATGGACCCACCAGGAGTTACTAATACTTGCCTACAGACGAAGTGTAGCCTTGATGTACCAAATGCCTCTCACACTTTGTCTAAGAGAAACATCCTAGATTTTCTCCTCAATACATAATAGATCTAAGTCTCACTTTGAGCTTGTGCAGATCCCATGGAGCTTTTATTTTCAGTTTATGGTCCGATGGTTTTTTCTCACTAAGGGAAGTACCCTACTGAATTTCATGTTGCTAACACTTTTTGCATGTGTATTAACACTTACTTAATTTATATTTTTGTCCTTATTTTTTACGACTTGACATTTTCTAAGTCACTCTTTCTTGAACATTTCAAAAGTCTGGTATTTTAGTTCATTCTCCATTTGTTCCATTTCAAGCAATTCTACTTCATTAAAGGGGAAGATTGGATTTTTCAAAAGCAACAGAACAGATCTTAATTACCATTCCTATTTCAAATTGGATCAAAGATTGAGGTTCATCTTGTCTACTTCGCCTGTCCCCAAGTTAGTCAGGAAGTTCTACACTAATTGGATATACTTTTTTATAGTCAGTGAAGAAAGTTATGAACTTTTACACTATCTTTAGGAATCTTTAGACTATATTTAGATATTCCAAAAGAATGAATCATAAATCATTAAATGTCATCTATCTTGAATACCTATTTTAGGCTGGAAAGAAGTATCTTTCCATTAGTTATAGAGGGAGCCTAGAAATCTGGCTAGAATAACATGATTAAGCAAAATTTAGATGAGATGAACCATAAAAACAAATGATTGTGATCAGTTTGGAAATATACTAAGAAAAAAATCCTGAATTATTTTCCTGAGCAGCTTTGTTTTCATTCATTTCTCGGTGCAAACTGCAGGAGTGCTTGGATTTGCTCTGTCACTTTGAGATGATCTGCAGGTCAATTCTTCTCAAACAGATTTACTGAACAAAAGGATGCATCTGGTATTTTCTAGGGGACAATGAGTGGTGTTTTTTTTTTTTTTTTTTTTGTCTTTTTTTTTTTTAACTTAAAAATTAGACATCTGAGGAAATAAGACAAGAAACGTTCCAAATGGTTGTTTGCAACATTGCGCTTAAGAAGACACAATTATACATGTTAATATGAAAAGTAAAGAGATCTATTTTTTTCTCTGTGAACAGCAGTATTTGAGTACCTAGAAATTGATATTTTTACATTAGATGAGTTCCTAGGAGTTTTCACTTAATTCCTTATTAAATGTGGATTTTACTGCCTATCCTGAAGCACTCAGATTTAAAATGTTGTAGTTAAGTTTCTGAGTTCAGTGGTTCAACAGAACAAATCAGAGTCATGCACAGGGGAACTGATACAAAGAACTCCAGCTACAAAATGCAAGCAAACTGCAAGTTCACCATGTGAATAAAGATCCACATGTGCTCCTGACTGATCACCAAATGGGCAGGAGCCACCAGCTGGCTGTAGCTGGGGCAAAGCCAAGCGTGTGGTGGAGATATTTCCCACTGAGATAACTAATGTAGGGTTTGTACAAGATACTTCCAAGACAAATGAAGTATTAAGTGCAATTCCTGTTCTCCCAGTTTAAGAGAGAAGAATTTAAGCAGATATAGGTGCAAAGGAGACAACATAATCAGGAGAATAAAGAAAGGAAATACAGGCAAATAATAAGAAGGTGAGAAGGGAAAGCATAGTTTTCAGTGCATCAGGAAGGCTGGCAGGCAGGGTAAGAGAGATGTATTTATTACAAAGGACAAAGTGTTAACAAAAAATGATCTGCATTTAGAGTTGCTGAGACTAAACTTAGGTTGAAAATCAAAAGAAAGACCCTATGCATTAAAACAGGACAGCTTTCCAGCATGAACACTGCTGGGAGAAGTCTCAGTAGTTTTAAAATTGCAATCTGATCCATTTATGAGAAGAGTCGTATCGCACAAGTATCTGTGCAGACCCAAGAAGTTTATCTTCCTCTCTTATTTCTTATATCTCTCTCAGCTGAACTTACATATATGTCAGTGTGTCAGCTGTTCACCCTGCTGGCATTTTATAGTTGGTTTCCATGCTTTTCTTTGCCTTTTTTTTTTTTTTTTTTTTTTTTTTGGAGGTGGGGATTAGTTTTGAAATACTGTTGTTACCCTGTTTGAAACATATGGATATACTTGAACCCTTTTTTTAGGGTTCCTAATCTCATTAATTTTCCTTGTAATTTCTTTGACTGGTAATTAGAAGAGTAATTAGATCTTAGCAGTTTTAAACATAAGACTGAAAAATGCCAAGAAAACTGTCCATCTCAGAGAACAGGCTAAACCGCAGCTTATGGAAAAAAGACTGAACAGTGGGACAATGACAGAAATCTACAGCAGCTGTCACAGCAAGGAGATGTTAAAAATCTTTGTCAGATGTATGCATTCTCATCATTGGAAATTACTAGGTCCTGTCCTAACAGAACAAATGTTATTTTTCAAGAATTAACACAAGGTATCAAATAACATGCATTACACGACTGCCACCTATGATTTGCATTAGTACAATTTTAGAGGTAATTAAACTCTGATAAATTAATGTAACTAGAAGAACTGAATTAGCTCTGTAGAAAATTGCTAATTTGTCTGTATTGAAAGATTGTCATTGCATTTGCAATAATGGATAACCCTCAAGGGGTGTCAAAGCTCTGGGGACAAGCACCTCTTTCAGATTAAAGTACGGTTCTCAGCAGAGCCCCTTCTCTCTCCAAGACAAAAAGGCTGTATTGCCATGTGTCTATCTTCCTCTCACATCATTTTTTTAAGAAATGTGAATAATATCAAATGAACATATTAAACACTTTTTGGCAGACTAACAGCAGGCTGCTTGTTGACCTTTCACCTCATATCGATTTATCCTTCAGTCATTTTTCTTGATGATTTCTGCTTTTCCTTCATGCCTTTTAGATAGGAATAGGGAAACTCTGTCGTTCCTAATGAAAAGCACATTTTGTAGAGAATACATTGCACAATATTTCATTCCCTTTCAGGACTGTGTTGGTTCAGGTTTCTCCCATGAAACAGAAACTTTGTCTGTTCCCCACAGCCATATCTACTCCTTAGTTGCTCCTTTCTCTGACAGATAAGTTCCTAGGAGGATATCCTTAAGAAACACAAAAAATATGCTCCCAAGATGTTAAACATGCCAGAAAGCTTCTATCTAGTCATAGATAGCATGGATTTCTCTGCCTAGTCAGCTAGAAGGGCTCAGCATAAAAGGAAGCCTCTTCCCACATTATCTAAACATCTTAATAGGATTTGTATTTAAAAGGGTCTCTGAAGAGGGCGAGCTCCTGAAGTGTGCAAGTGGTGCCGATGAGAACATGCTACTTCCAGAGCTTGTGAGCAGCCTCCAAGAGCTGTGATGTGCCCAAGGTGTGCAAGGGTGCTGCCAGTGGGTGCTACAGTACCAGACTTGCACGGGCTGGGCCTCAGGGACTGCAACATCTTCCTCGCCTGCTCACAGACTCTGACCTTTGGGGGAAAGAACAGAATGTCATGTCTTTACTGGCAGAGTAAACAAAGTCTGTCTGTTTTCTTCCTTGCAGTATTATGTTATTAAACAGGTATAAATTCCTGTTATAATAATAAAAAATTCCCCTTCCCCCATATAATCCTGCAAAAGCTTTTTGAAAAAGTAAATTAGTTGTCTGTCTTTTTGGTATAATTCCATCTTTGTAACTGCTGATGCCGGTGAAGGATGTACCAACCAAAGAATGACTTCTCTTTTAATCAACATTGTGAGCTTCTATGTCCTAGTGAGGTTTCACTTCAGGTAATGATGCTCTGACTGGATCAAATCAGTCTCTAGTTTAATAACACAGAAACATCTTTACTCCTTAACTTGCTCAGTTATGTTGCTAACTGCTAGCCTCTGATGTATGCTGCGAAAGTGACAGCCTGCTGTGAGTGAATGGTCAGTTTACATGGCAGGTAAGGATGGGTTTTGATGTACCTTCCAGAATGGAGTAGAAAAAAACCACAGCCTTGATTTTGCAAAGAGAGGTGTTAAATTTGAAATATCACCTTTATAAGAATATCAGGAATCTGAGATGTTAAAAGAACCCAAATGGCAGTCCACTTGCAATTTTGAAGTTCAAAGTAAAGACCATTTAATTTCTTAAAGCTATCATAGCTGAGTTTTGTTTTATAAAATCAAACTCATAAGGGCTTGTAGAACTTGAGAATTTTGAACAAATATATCTCTTAATGCCCTCATTTATTAGAAAGGAGGAACACTGAAAATGCCATGTGGTTAATTACTCCACTTTACCCTCCATACTTTCTTTTCACTCTGCTAGCAGTCCAAAAGCCTGTATCATTGTGCAAAATTGTGCCAAGCTGACTTAATAACAGTGCACCAGCACTTAGCAAATGCCCTTCTGACAGAGCGATTCCAGGTGGCTATTTCTAGATTCATACTAGTATAATCAGAATGCTGCAGGATCCATGAACAAGCCCTAGGGGGTTTGTTGAGCTGTTGCTACAGCTGATATCTCAGGCCATTTTTTAATTAAGCCTGCTAATTATGCAGAGTAATGATCTCTCCTTCCCTTGCCTTTTTTTTTCCCCATAATGCAAACTACACAAGGCTAGTCTGAGACCACTGTCTCATGACCTATCATAGATTGTGTCTCAGAGCCTGCTAATGTGTATAGAAATCATTACTTTCAAATTACTGCTATAGTAATTACATTATTACTTTTCTAAAAGCCAAAACAAAAACAAGAGAAAGACAAATGATAAAGCAAGGAAAAGATTGTACATTGTGAGGGTAATTACACAAGTCAGCTATGTCAAGTGGTGTGAGGCACACTAGTTATTTTATTTTGCTTGCCAGCTGATTTGCATCTAATTCATCAAAACATGGAAAATACTACTTTTGTTTAAGCATTCTGTGATGCTGGACTGAGCTCTTCTCTGCTGGAAGATGAAACCCTCTGATTAAGAGTGACAGACAATTTCAGCGAAGCAATTTTTTTAAACAGCTCTCTTTCCTCAGTCAGAGCTGCTATAATTTCGGGGTATTTTATTTCTCCATTCATGGAGTCAGTAAGAACAGGAAGAAATATCAAGTTACACAGCAGCCAAAGGGACAGATCTGTTTACTTGACAAAGTTAATTGATTATGCTGAGTTCACTCCAATATAGGGTCATTGAGTAGTTCTCTTATTGATGAAATGATACCATCTACTGAGGATATTAACCTTTCTAGCTTTCTGCATTAGTGTTGCTGTACAGTTTTGCTTCAACTTCACATACATTCCTTGTGTTAAAAATGAATGCAACTAAAAATATTATCTCATATATAGCTAGACCTATACACATACAAATATGTACATATACATATGCATGCATATATAAATCCAGGGCATGCTATAAATCAGCTGGGATGCTTGCACTTGAAGACTTATTGTAGCCAATGGAAATAAGATTCTGTTGTCATTTCATATTCTTTTGTCAGTATTTGAGAGTCTTTGTTTTTTCTTTCCATTAAACTGCTCTTTGAATATTACAATTAAATGTATGTATAACATATTCTTAAAGGAGGAGTTCAGTAATTCACCCTTTCAGCATTACGTAAAACTATCATCTGTTCTATTTTTCATATAAAGAACTCTTATTTCCTGTTACGATACCTTCTAGAGATTATAAAACCAGTCTAAAATTTTGGAATGATAAAATGATTTGGGTGTCTACAGTGCATGCTACTTAATGTTAAATACAGACAAGAGTAGGTCATTAATTTTTTGCAGGAAATTAATTAATTTGAAAACAGCTACTGAAATCTAGTGAGAACGATTTGCCCTGTCTCAGTATAAGAATTTAAAAAACAAAAACAAAAAGAAAACCTGTAAAATTTTGTTTAAAGAAACTATAAAATGTTTTATAATTCCAGCTTTCTCTTAATTATTGAAAGGCTCATACGAAGGCTTGTTAGCCTTCTTCAAAACAATGTAATTGTCTTTAATTTTGCAGTTGGGAAGAAACACGTGAGAAAAATTCACATAAGAACAAAACAGTTAACCTCTTTAAAATCAAGTATTCATGTACATGGAATCATTAGGATGGGATGCTCTCATCTAACTAAAACCTTTAACAACTGCAATGTGTTAGTCACTCAGTCTCCTTCTGTATATGGAGAAAGATGGGCAGCTCCAGTGGTAGACTGAGAGATAATATGTGGGCTGAACTGCCCTCTGACACATCCAGAGGAAATTAATTTCTGCTAACCAGCTCAAGTGGGAAAAATCTCCCTCAGAAGATGTCAGTGTTTCTCAGTTTTCTAAAATAAGTACAGCAGATAATTTAGCAGTAAGACCAATGAAGCAGATGTATTCGCAATAAGGGCTTTTGCAGCATACACTGCATTCACACCCTTTTACACCGAGCTTCTCTCTCGTGCCAAGATGTTTTAGAACCAACACACAGAGAAGTAACAAATACTCAGCAAGTGTGAATTGTGTGGTTCGTAAGGAATACAGATTCAGGCTCCTTGGCATGACAGTATATGAATGAGAAAAAAAGTTTGTTTTCCTGATGTTTGTTGCTTGTCCCAGATTTAAAATAATGATCAATGATAACAATTATTCCTGACTTCTGCCCCAGAAAATTCTTATCATTTGTACAGTTCTTCCCTGAGTGCTGCAAAATGTATCAAGGGGGTTGGGCTTGCTTTTGTTTTCCAGATGCCTTTAACTGGAAAATTATATAATTTTATTTCTGTAATTACACATTTAAATTATCTACAAATACATTTACATTTCTTTTTATATCTTTTTTCTCAATTTCGCTTTTTAGATCTTCTTCCTTATCCCATCTGTATGAAAGATATGTTACAGAGGAAAGTTAGAGAGATCTTTGTTTCTAGTCCTGTGTCGAGAGCACTGACTTTCTGCTAGATGTTCTCATCAATCCAATTTAGCTTCAGAATCAAGAATAGAATAGAAAAATGAAATGGCAGCACCTGATGTACATAGGCTCCTGCCTCATGAAATGGGCTCCATCTGAAACCTGGATCTATTATATTGAATTAGTAACTCAATATCACATTTTTACCAGCATTGCTTTATGTCACATGCATGCTGCGCTGTGCTGTGATTGTTTTCCCCTCCTTGGAAAGAGGTCCACTTGCTGCTGCTTCACCCTTTGTCATTACTCTGTGTTGTGCATATTTAATTAGTCACGCTTCTATCCTTCAGTGGTGCAAACCTTGTCTTTGGCAAAGCAATTTTCTCCTTTTTGCCTTTGCATTTGAAATTTTATCAGATTCAGGGCCATACTCCCTGGGGAGAATAAAGCATAAGCAGTGCTGTATACTTCCCCAGAGACTCTAGCTGTGTGACAGGAAGAGCTCTGAGAGATCAGTGAGTATGAAGAGCTGATTTCAGGTGCTTAATCTCCTCAGCCGCAGGCAGGTTTCTCATTGAGATTATGCCTTGGAGTTACTTCTGGGTAGCATGTAAACAGATGCTTAGACATGGACAGGACTTTCTTCTTTGCCTAACAGGGAAGCATGCTAGAGCAATTGGTGGTGTAAGCTGTACCAAGCAAGGAGATTGAAGGAATGAAGAGAAATGATGTCAGTGGTCTCTGTCCCATTCTCTCACTCTGACACCTTTTCTGTGAGGATTTTCTCTTTGCACAATGTTACGGATGATAAAGGCTAAAGTCCAAATGCCTGAGACTGAGGCAGAAGTTGCCTAAATTGTCAGAAAGAAAATCCACTCAGAGTTGTGTAAAGGTCAGTGCTATTAACACATTTGAAACTTCCATTCCATTTGCAAACTAATGACTGAACACTACTGGATTTCACCACTCTCAGTTTTAGAGCTATCAGGAGTAACTTGTGGCAAAAGCAGCCCCCACAAAGCCCTAGCTGACTTGCCTTGTCCTGGAGAGAAACTAATAAACAGTAAATGTTTCAACATACTATGCCTGTCACAGCAGTCAAGTCCTGATATTTTTCTGTACATGATGGATTACTTTTTCTACAGTTCCTTGCTGTTCAAACACAAGATTCAGAAACCCGCACTGCTCTGACTGTGAAAGGTGGGTGCAGCTGCTTGGAATGGACTGGCAACTACAAAATGCTAATGAGAGTCAATAGTTGTGTGTACTTGAAAATCAGTGTACTGATTGTAATAGGGTGCTATACTTATTTGAATTTAACCAGACGTACTCATTGGATGGTTGTCTGTTTCCCATCTCCTGAAACACGGCATTAGTGAAATGTCACTTTGTATTAAGATCATTGGTGGCCTTTGCTACGTACATTCTTCCATGTTTCTGCACAAAGATAGTGAAGCACACTGGAATTTTAGCTCTGGAGATCGATCTCTCTTCATGTCTGATATTAACTTACATTGCTGGGGCCAGGGGTGACTGTGAAAAAGGCGGGGAGAAATGGTGTTTATTCAGTGAACCTTGACGTAGAACTTTAGCAAATGGCTGAGCTGCTTTAAGCTGTTGAAATGACTGCAGTTTTGGTACCTTTTTAGGGTTTGCAATGATAAGAGCAGATCTCTAAGGAGCTGAATGTCTGAGTGATCTAAAACCAGGGCAGTCAAGCTGAAGAGGATGTGTGCACTAACCTGTTTGCATTGAATAGTCTCCATAAATAATTTACAACTATGACTGCTAGCTATTATTACAAAAATACTGGATTGCATTTTGACACATGCAGCCAGCTTGTAAGTCAATAGATACATTTCACCTAGTGTATGCAGACCACAGTTTCAGCTATCCATCCACGTATGTTTTACAACAATGCAATATACCGTTCCAAAACAACGGAAAGACCATTCAGAATAAGTTTAAAAATCTGAACAGTGATCAGACTGTTGGTTCTTGTATTTTATTGGTACTTAATGGAGTTCTGCCCACTCCCTGCACACACCTTTCAGTTTTAAACACTTTTGATGTTTTATTTAAGGGTCCTATTCTGCAGCCAGTGCTATGAAGTCACACAAGATAAACTTCAGGATTTCAGGAGAAAAAATTAAAGGATGCAACCCTGATATTTCTTACATTAGATTTTCCTTTGAGACTTGTTTAGGTCACCAAGAAAGTATTTCATTATAGCTTGATTTAAGCAGGAAGCATGTCAGTGGGTTTTGCCTCACTCTTAGGGGTTAGCAGGGCAGGGGAAAGAGGAAAAAGTACCGTTTCCTATAAAAAAAAATAAGAAGATATGTAGCAGTGCTCTAAATAACTCCAGAAAAGTACGAATCATGAAAATCTTTTCTGTAATCTAAAATGAAACTCCAGTTCCCTAAGTGTTAGCTTACTTAACATGTACTTGGGTTTGTGTTTCACTCAAAGTAAAAACTTAAGCGTAGTCATCTGAACAGCTCAGTAAGGCTATTAAAATATAGATATCCAAAATATAGACATCTCCTGCATTCACAGATGCCATAGAATGTCCCTCTTGGCCTCCAGATAACTTTCAAGACCATACATTTCTCCTGTAGGTCTTGCGCAGTATCTGCCAGCTGCACGTGGTTGTTTCAGATACTCAGGAGCATCTAAAATAACAATGTCTATCTGTACTTGGACAGCTGAATTGAAATATCAGCTAACATGCACACTTAAATGTAACCATTTACATTTCTTTTTTCATTTTGTGAGATACATTCAACCTTGAGTAACCTTCTTCCAAAATTCACCTTTTAAAAAATTATTCTATTTTTTAAATTCACCTTTTCAATTTGTGAAAATGTTATTGCCATTGATCGGGATCCTCCTTCCCAAAGGAAAGATGATAAGAAATTTGAGAAATGACTGGAGTTTATCAGCCTGTATCTTGAGTGCTCAGTGTGCTCTTGTGTAACAATCCTTTCTCTTGTGCTGTCTCTGTTCTGCTCTTCTATCTTTACAGAAATTTGAGGCCCCCCTACTGCTGCCAAAGTGATAAAAAATTTGGGTACAGTTATCAAAACTAGAGATAGGACATATACAAGCACATAGTATGTGCACGAGTTTCACTGCCTCAGAAACCCAACAGATTTCTTGCTGGTTTTGTTCAGTAGGAAGAATTTCTTCTTAATTCCTCATGGAAGGCCATGCAGATTCACACAAAGGATACTATTCCTTTCCCTGGATCAACCAGTCAAGGGCAAGCAATTTCTGAAATCACAGTTCAGGACTCTTCAGCATTCATGCTGATTAAAAATCAAGAAATCATTTCTCTTTGCCTTCTATATTTCACTACTTTTTCCAAACTTTTGGTACTACTTCAGTTTGTTTTTGTATCTTATTCTGCATAGTTATCCATACCCCAATTCACCTGAAATACCAAACAAGACACCAAATATCAAACAAGTGTTTTGGGACCTGGCTTTCAGTTCTGCCTAGATATCTTTGCAAACCCAAGGTGATACAGAAGCAGCTCCTTCTTAATGACAACTAGACCTAAAGCAAATAATATTATCAGTTTACTGGAAGTAGCAAATCTAATAATGAATTGTGACCATTTAAGTGACCATGGGACCAATAGGAAAAACTCGAATGTGCTTAAACTTGCATATAAATTCTTAGACTTGTGTATTCCAGTAGCTGCGCATGTATGTGACTTCACTAGTGTAATTCTCCTCAGCTGCTCAGAAGAGAGAACAAAAGCACCACAGAGTAAACAATAGTAGAATTTGCTCTATTAAACTACTTAAACTCTTTCCTGTACTTTGACATGCAGATTGTACCAGCATTCTCACAAGTGAACACCTATAAATTACTCTAAAGCATATGAAGTGCTATAAGGAAAAATAATTAGTATGTTCTATTTATAAATTTGAATCACATAAAAAATGCTTTGTTATAACTTGAACAGAAAAAGTATATTGAACATATTTAATAAATCACTGCAAATAACTGTGCATAAAAATTGCCAACTAAGGAAAGATCATGTCTGTGTCTTAAGACTATAACATTACCATTCACACGCTGGCTGGAGATTTATGACTATTTGAATCTGAGTTGCGTGCATTCTGTAGTGTTAGTTTTGGGGGCTGAGGAGCAATTTTTTCAAGCAAAAGATGCTTCAGGAAAAGACACCTGAGGGATAACCATTTGCTTCTCTAAAGGCACTTCTTGGTTGTAAGCAAAATAGCACAGTGCTATAAAGAACAAACCTACTGTATCTAATTCACTGTTGGATTCCAAGTTGTCTTATTCAAGCCCAGCCTTCAGCAAAATTAGGCTAGAAGGAGTTCAATAATCTATAATAATCAGGAAATCATTCAACTTCCTTGATTCTCTCTGAGTGGCGTAATGAGGCTCTGTGGCTGGCAGAGATCCAAGCTTAATTGATATAAGAATGGATCACAGACAAGACTGTGGTTATCCATAGGCAGCACATGTGATGGATAAGTCCTAGTGCAGCATTTTCAGTCATCAGTCTTTTGAGAAAAAAGACAATGATAGCTGGATAAAATATCTTGCATCAGCAAAAATGACAATGGTGTAAGGCAGGAGAGACTGATTCAGTCTTTAACCCATTTTCTTAAAGTTATTTTCTTATTTCTGTTTAACTTTACCTTAGCTTTAAACTAAATGCGGTGCATGAGTAATAAAATGAATAAAATTATTAATTCTTATTGACATACTGCAGAAGGAAAATACATTATTTTTTACGATACATGTCAGATAGGACTTTCTGATAAACTTTTAAGGTGCATCACAGGAAATATCCCTAGAATTAATAGCCTTCTTTAAAAAATACTTCGCTCACAGAAGGCCTTTTACTGGAAATTCTGATTATTTTAGCTATATCCTCACTATTTCTTCAATGTGTGTGACCACTTAGACTGAAACATGAAAGAAAGAGTTTCCAAGCATCACAAACAGAATACCTTCAACCTGCACAACTGCTACATGTGTGCTGTGTTTGACTTTGGAGCCACTAAGATCTTTTGCAAGGCATGTCAAATTCCAGTGCTTTCTCAGTGAGGTGTGACTGCTGACAGATACGAGGAACAAGCCCATATTTTAAAATAGATGTATTCTAAGGCACAATATTAATTGGCTTTGTTCAATCAAACTTATATTAATATCTGTTTAGGATACAAAAGAAAAGCAGGAATAGATCTTTTGTTGCTTTGAGATAGTCATTTAGTGAATTTTCAGTCCTGCCATTTTCAGTCCTGCACAGACATAGAATACATAGCCTGATGACCTGAATAGTTTTCCTTTATTATATCATCATTACTGCTATTATTCTCCAATGGACAGTCTTCCCAAACTCCTGAAAGTTCTAGTATGCTTGTCAAGAAGTGGCAGGAGATGAAGATAATTTTCAGGTTATTAATGTCATGAGATGCCAAACTGAGACAAACACACAATAGGAAGGATCAGTTAGAGAAGCTTTTTATCCACATAGGGTCAGAGGTGCTTTTACTCTGCCACTATAAGAGGTTTGAGGTGTGGAACAGAGAAGTCTCCCACAGTAATTGCACTTTTGATATCAATGTCTTTCTAAACTAGATATCTGTAATTCCTTGACAAAATGTAGTAGTCTTTTTAAATTATACATATAAGGATATGATTCCACCACAATTCTAGTAGCGGGGTTCCCATACAAATCAGTGGTATCAACTTTAAGACTGCATGTAGAGCAGATTGATTCATTTTAAAGAAAATGACTATAGTAGGCAGAAATATTTGCTTCAGAAATCTTTTCCTACACCTTGACCATAAAAGAAATTTAGTGTAAGAATATATAGTGCTGAGTTGGAATATAACATATGCATCATTTGTCTAAAAATGAATGAGATTAATTCCACTCTATCACGAACAGTTGGGAAACTACAGCAAATTATTTTGATTACATATCTATCTTAGCAAATTACCTATCCTCTTTACTGTAATGAGCATGACTTAAAAAGTCAAAGGTAATAACAATGTTATGTTCTGGTGAACTGGGAATCTCTAGTATTGACAACAGTGATGGAGGATATTTTGCAAACAATATTTTCTTTCCTGCTGTAAATTAAAGTTATGGCTTGGAATTAAAAAAGAGGAGAAAGGTCTGTTAAATACAAGATCTTACAATGAAAATGAGATGGGGATTGGAGAATATCATCTGTGGGATATTATGGGAAATAGGAACAGAGAATCTTAACAAGAGGCAGTGAACTAAGAAGGACAAAATTTCTAAGTGCTTATGCTGTTCTTGATACTCCATTTCTTTAAGAGAAATCAGATGGTGAAAGATGGAGGAGCAATACAACAATCTGCTAAAAGCAATTTACACTAGGCATCCTGTGGCTATGGGGAGAAACAGGAAAAGAAAGACTGCAGTAGCTGGAGAGACAGAACACAAGAATTGTCTTTAGCCTAATCACCTAAGGAAAGTAGATGATTGTGCTGTATGTATTTATCTGTACCTTTCCATGCAACTTAGAAAGAAAGAATCATATAAAATCTTGAGTTAGAAGGGACCTACAAGGATCATCCAGTCCAACCCCTGGCTACACACAGTACCACCCAATATTCAAACCTTACGTCTGAGAGCATTCCCCCTTTCTTGAGCTCCAGCAGCTTGGGGCTGTGACCACTGTGACCATCCTGTTCAGTACCCAAGCACCCTCTGGTGCAGCCCCTTTTCCTAACTTCTACTGTCCCTCCCCTGACACAGCTCCATGCCATTCCCTTGGGCCCTGTCGCTGTCACACAGAGCAGAGCTGAGTGCTGCCCCTCTGCTTCCTGTGAGGAGCTGCAGCTGACCATCAGGCCTCCCCTCAGGCTGCAGTGCTCTGGGCTGAACAAATCTCGGGACCTCAGCAGCTTCTCATGTATCTTTCCCTTCAAACCCTTCAGCATCTTTGTTGCCCCCCCTTTGGAACACTCTAATAGTTTTATTCCCTTCCTACACTGTGTCACCCAGCTCTGCCCCCAGAGCAGGAGGTGAGGCTGCACAGCACAGGGCACAGTGGGACAACTCCTCCCCTCACCTGGTGACAGTGCAGGGCATGGTGCATGCGAAGATGCAGTTGGCCCTTTGGGCTGCCAGAGCTCACTGCTGGCTCATATTCAGCTTGTCATCAACCTGAATCCCCAGATTCCTTTTCCTGGGGCTGCTCTCCAACCTCTTTACATCATAAATCATAGTTTTTTAAGTTGGAAGGGACCCTTAAAGACCATCTTGTCCAACTCCCCTGAAATGAACAGGGACACCTACAGCTGCATCACGTTGTTCAGAGTCCAGTACAGCCTGACCTTGGATGCCTCCAGGGATGGGGCATCCACCACCATTATGGGCAACCCGTTCCAGTGCCTCACTACCCTTACTGTAAAAAAACATTTTCTTTATATCCAATCGAAACTTCCCTCTTCAATTTGATACCATTTCCCCTTGTCCTATCACAGCAGATCCTGCTAAAGATTTTTTCCCATTCTTTCTTATGCCCCCTTTAGTTACTGAAAGGCCACTATCGGGTCTCCTTGGAGCCTTCTCTTCTCCAGTCTGAAAAGCTCTAGCTCTCAGCCTGTATGTCCTCTACTCTATACATTCTTCCAAGACACCTAACAATTTTGATCCCATTGATGAATTTTAATCAAATAGAACAACAGTAGCATGTTTTCACTAAATTTTTGAAACAAAAAGGTGACAGGAGAAGAAGGATCTTTCTCACTACTTACCTAGAAAAAGTCTACATTGGTAGCTCAACAGCAGATTTTCACATTGCAGAAAACCCTTAATAAATGCATTAACAGCAAATAAAATTTACATTGTAGGCTACTTTCTTGAATACTTTTTCTCAAGGTGCAGACACAAATTCATAAG
Organism: Meleagris gallopavo; assembly: GCF_905368555.1. Classification (NCBI taxonomy): domain Eukaryota; kingdom Metazoa; phylum Chordata; class Aves; order Galliformes; family Phasianidae; genus Meleagris; species Meleagris gallopavo. Next base: position 150,967,300 of record NC_139404.1, on the reverse strand, counting down.
AAAGCTTCATTTTAGTGCTCACACACTCTCTAGTTCTCAGATTTAAATCTTAGGAGATAGATATAATAGTTTAGGATCTACTTAATTAGTTAGAAGGGAAGATGAAAGTACAGAAAAAAAGATGAAGAGTAGTTTTAAGGATTATATAGAGGTTAAAAAAAGAAAGCAAGTAAGAAGAATTTCCCTGATGAAGATGCTGATGAAGAGAGAAGAACAAGAATAAAGTAGCAAAATCAGAAAAAATCAGGACAAGCTAAAGTGAGGTATAATCTCTGAAAGTGCTAGCCTGACCCATGCAGAAATGGAAGCGATATGTAATTTTTAAAGTAGTGGTGACCTTTGGCAAGAACGTGGTACAGTCCAAGGAGTATGTTTGGAGAAATAAATATGGCTTACTTGGGAAGCAGGTGAAAAAAAAAGAGAAAAAACAACAACAAGAAAACAACAGAAAATTAAAAATGTAATGATAGAAGAATATACATGTTAATGTGTTGTTTTTTTTTTTATCCATAGCCTCTCAGTGGTGTGGGAGCAAGATCACAGTGTAAATTATGTGGAGTTCCCCTTAAGAAAATGAAAACATTCTATTGCTCTCTTGAAACACATTGTAGAATTTAATAGAAAATTATATCCCTGCTACAATATTTTGCTAGATGTTCCATATGAACTATAAAAAGATTATTATTTGCTATTAATGTTCTTTCTACATGAGAGTTTCTGTAGAAACTCTGTTTAATCCCAAGTTCCATTAGATTTTTTTTCCCATAAAAGATGACTAAATTATCTTCAGAACTGTCACAAACAAGCACTTCCTCCTCAGTGAGCTACTCTCTTAGGTCTGTTACATGAAATAATATTTTGTGTGTTGCTTATTTATATTGTTTACTGCATGATCTGTTACCTATTCTTATGAAATGTAGCCTAGTTGCATGAACTTCCCAAATGCCAGCTGAAACTAAAATACATATATTTACTCCACTCAGAAATGGATTTAAAATGGAGGAGTCAGGGGTATAATAAAATAAATGACAGAAAGAAATGTATCCTATTTAATGCGGAGATCGACAACAAACTGCTTCTGAGGTATTTTTGTCAGAATAACATTTTTTTTTATCTTTTCTAAATAGACATATGACAGCATCTCTGTGCATAATAAGATGCAAGGAGGGGTTATTCTATTGACTTTTTAAAAACAGTTCTTAATAATGCTTATAAAATTCTGCCAGAAAGTACTCATTTTAATCATCAGTCAGCATTTTTATTATATTATAATCCTTAATTGATTGACGTTTAATCACAGTCTTTGTATTTTACTATCCCTTGTCTCATAAGAGGCAATTTTCTCTTTACTGTAGTTTAACAGCTGATGAAAAAGATTTAAGGAAACCTATAAACTTAAGATTGGTTAATGGTCCCTTATAAAAGAATATTACACTTCTAGGATCCATTGCACAGATGTGATACTCAATTGTAGAAATGTGCATGGGGTTTATTAAATTACAGCACAAATCTTCAGTCTTCTGAATTATTGTTCATGTTGGTATTGTTAGGCAAATGGGGAGACACATTATTGCTTCCAGTTGTTCGCATTACTGTGGTGTAATACACTCAGAGACAGCTGGCACATTGCTCGAGGCAAATGTAGAGCTAGAGCAGCTGCAGAGTTCTGGGCCCCAAGTGAAGGTCCAGCACCGCTGAGTCAGTACTGGGTGGCTCATCAAAAGATGTCCAGACATTAAAAGAAAAAGTTGCTTTTCCTCGAAGCTTATACACTGAATTTGTGCAAGTAATTAACATTGGCTGGTTTTGATTTTGTTTGGAAAACAGTGAACAAGCAAAAGCAATAGTAAAATCATTTGTCCTAGTTGCATGGCATGGGATGACTGTGGATATAACTGACTTTCCTCGTGGAGCCACAGAGGATGGGAATTTCTCAAATGTGGCATAAAGAGTTAATATTTTTGCAAGTTTTGAGTTCTACTGAGTGCTGTTTAAAAATTAATACACAAGTGTAATTTGCATCTGACATGTAAAAATTTTGTGTTCAAAGATTTTATGATTTAGATCATAAGTTAGATACTGGGTACTTACATCCATTCTTCATTGATTTAGAGATCAGAAGAAATCATTAAAATCATTAAAATAATTTACTTGGAATTCTTGCATGGCCTGCTGTAGTTCATCCAGCAAATCCACATTCTATTTCAATAATTTTGATTAAATCTATCTTCCAGGAAGACAACAAAGACTTTAATTGTTCCATAATTCTACAAGTTTATTGGTGATTTTTGAAATAATTACTGTTATGAATATTTATCTTATTCTACTTTGAATTGGTAGCAACTCCAGCCTTTGTGTCTCATTGTGGAATGTCAACAGCTAGAAGAATTTTGTTCCGCTTTAGGCTGTCCCCTTGGTGAGGAGTGCTTTTGTTTTCTGAGGGGAATCTGCAGCTTTCACTGTAAAGGTAACATTCTGGCCATGCTGCAGATAAGGTTGAAACAGCCATCACAGTCATTCAGCATGCCAGACCAAAGGAAGCACATCAGTCTCCTATTTCCAACCTGGAATTCCTTCTGGTGAACTGAAAATTGGAACTGAAAGAGACCTAATCTCCTACTTGCACTTCCTAAAACACAACGGGTATGTTTTAATTAATGTATTAATGCAGTGCGTGCTCCAATTTCAACCTAGATCTGTTCTCATAAGATGATTAATTCAAAAAAGTCATGAGAAAACTTATTTACCATTTTTGGTGCATTTACCTCATTCTAAAGTGGTGCTCACCAGTCTCTTGACTATTGTGCTGTACCTCATAATTTCGTAGTGTTTGATTAGTTTTCTATCTAACTTGGATTTTGTGAGCCAGTGTGTACAATGGAGACTTGAAAAAGGGATTTGCCAAGAAAATCTTATCAAACCAGAAAAGATGTGAATATCATTTAAGCACTATCAAAGGGGCAAGAAGTATTACTAACAGTCCTTATGAGAGCTTGCTTCCATGCGTGATCTAATTTTGAGTGAGTAGCAGATCTTCCAGCTGTTTTAGATTAGTATTACCAATCTTGCCATTCCTTTTTGCTCACTGCATATAACACAGGGATTACAACTTTTTCTCTTGAGTTTGCATTTATAAACATTTCTGAAAATGACTTTTTTTTTCTCCTAAAAATACCAGTTCCTGGGGTTTCAGTTCTTTCTCAGTCTTGTAGATTATAGGGCCTACGCATAGTACCAAGGTCCAAGTGGAAGTATTCAGTTTCTTAAGAGATCAAAATCTTCAGTTATCTATCTCTGAGACTGACTTCATAGACAAAATGTAGGAGCTAGTTTTTTGAATATGACTTCTCACAAAAAAAAAAAATTACATAGGCGCTCTGGACTTTCACAGTTGTCCACTGACTTCTGTAGCTTAACATCTTAGTTAAGAGTTGTAATGCTTCTACCACGTGTAAGTAGCCTGAATGGGAACGTATTTACTTATATGTTTATTTATTTCTGCATAGATTGCAGGGTTGTAATCTCTAGTCAACAGTTGATGACCAAGATTAACTATCTCTTATTCCATATTGGAGGGTACTTGAGCACCTTTTGGGGGTCCCTGAGTCTCTAAAGCTTCAACCTTCCTCCCTCTCTCTCTCTCTTTTTTTTTTTTTTTTTAAATAGAATAGCCCTATAGGGTTAACTTCGAATGACACCTGTTTAATAGCATTCTTTAACAGGGCTGAAGGTATGTTTCCCACAACAATAAAAGGATGGAAAGGAGTCTCTGTAGGATGCTGCTTGGCTGAGTTCCTGTTGGTATGATTATTTTCATTCTTCTGGGATTTTATTGTATTATTAATGATATGTGAGGGAGTTTAGAGCCTTAGACAGACATCTTTTTAATTATTTTAATCTAAATGAATTAATTGTGGCTAACCTTAGAAAACCATGTCAGCTCACTACACGCTTACATACTATAAAAGCCTTTTCTTGTTCTCATTCAAATCCTTTCCTAAGCCTACATTTTTTTCACAATATCCACAAGAATTCAGAATCACAAGAAAAAAAACAGGCTGGATGTCTATGGGGCTCTCTGTTCTCTGTATTTAAAACTAAAGTCAAGGCAGGAAATATTTCTTTTGTTGTCTTTTAGGTCAATAGGTCAGATTAACATCACTTGGGATAGCAAGGTATTACCCCATTGTTATTTTAACTTTTATATACTCAGGTCATGCTCTCAATGAATATCCATATCTATTTGCTGCAGAGCAAATGTGAGCAGTGCTGAAATGCTGCTGAAGAAAACCTGCAGATTTCATTCCCACAAATGTTTGCAGACACTCCTTGCCCCTGTGCTCTACTCCCTACCCTGCAACAAAACATTCAATTCTCCATGAACAAAGACAAAGAGCCGTAGCAGTTCACTTGGTATTTGGCATGCGTGCTATTCAGCAGGTGCGTGCTAAATTGCATTAGACTTAACACCGGGAATCAGATCACTAATTGGGCACCAATGTGAAGAATTTTTCTCATTTGGGACCTGAATTGCAACACTTATATCCCTTTAGGCAAGACATCACAACCTTCTTATCCCAAAGCAACAGCGCTACCACTTGAGCTAAAGGAGAATCTCCATTAGCTAACAGTAGTAGCACTTACTGTATATCCTGTTTCCAGGCTGCGAGCCACAATAGGAAAAAATCATTATAATCCCTTAGTGGTTTATAATTATCGTGATTGCTGGGCTCTGTATTTTCTAACTTTTCATTTATTTTTAATTCTGTGTAAAATCACTTGGATGAAATAATCAGAGTGCACTGGTTCTTTAAATTTAGACAAAAGAGATTTTAAGGCAGGTTGGAGAAATTAAGCATGTTTGTATTTTTTCTCTCCTCATTTCTCAGCTCCCTCATTCTTGCTAATTCAAAAATGTAAAATCCTTTCTCTCCATCACTATTTTATAAGCTGTAATGAGTTGGAACAAGAACCCAAAATTGCATTTATAGAAACTCCTGAAAATGACAGCTGCTCCCCCACAAAGATCAATCCCTGGGAGGTTAAGATCTTTCTCAAGCCTGTCCATTATAGGGCCTAGGCATAGTATCCAGGTCAAGGTAGAAGTATTCGTTCCTTCAAACATTGGATCCTTAGTTGTCTACACCTTAGAGAATACCTGACTTGAAGGACACACACACCTTAAGGATTTCCTCTGTTGCACTTCAGCTGTGAGATATATGATGATTATGGACTCCTTCTGTCTGCTGAGAATTAAATGACGTAAGCCTAAAATCAGCCTTGTATAACAAGTATTTTGTGATCCGCGGGCAACAGGATTACATACATGCATATAATTAAGATCATCCATATTCCTACTCCATCGCAGTACTATATATACCATTTATTTTTTTACATGGACCGTTAATAGCATTATGTACTCTTCTATAAAGAGCTCAGATTTTCAGTCCTTAAGTCAGCTAATCCTCTGAGGCTGTTTCCATACCACTCCACATCTCTATTAAAATGGCTATTTATTTAATATTCTTGCTTAGGTCAGTTATTTTCTTTATGCTTCTACAATAAGAATTACATAATACTGTGCTAATGTTAGCAAGAACATACGAAAATAATTCAGATATAAGGGTTTTTAGTCAGATAAGTAATTCTGCATATTCTTCAAGTGAAGTGCTCCAAGAGGATCCAAAGCACGAGTGCAAGTACTCTGTTCAAACAAGGTAATAGAAAGCAGCAGGCATAGACCATTTTATACAGATTTCCTCATCTATTAAAATTTTTACTCAGATTTTATTGTTAGGAGTTCTTACCTTCACTAGAAATTCTTTCTGCTCTTAAGGCAGCTTCTGATCTAATTGTTAAAAAGAAGACTATCAATCCGTGGTACTGGATGAAATTACAGAATTGTCCTATGAGGGATTATTATATTTCAGATTCCTTCTTTTTTCCAACTCAAATGCAAAGCTGGAATTCAAAAAAATACCTAGAAATTTAGACACTCAGTAAATACAACTTGAAATCCTACAGAAATATATGATTTTAAAGTCAAAATGATGGAGGACAAAATGAAGTGATTTTGCTCTATTGAAGCAAGTTTTTTTATTAACTCTCTCCCAGGATTTTCATTTGTTTGTTTCAAAAAACATTTCTATCTAATAGAAAATTCTTCCATCATGTTTGATTTTTTTTCTTATCAGTACTTCTAATTGTGCTGCCCAGGGTGAGGGAAGAAATGAATGCACAGAGCAAGATACAGTATTTCAAAACTAAATTTTCACTTGCCCTAAAGACTACCCCTCTACTTATCCATTTCAACAGTTTCAGAGAATTTCAGTGGGTTTCACTAGCCACTGAAAACTGACATCTCTTCCAGAGAAGAAAGTCAGGAAAATGCAGTTAAATAATATACATTACTATCTTCTCGTTATCTCAAAGTCCTTCACAGAAACTTCACTAGCTCTGAATGACTAGACCACTACTCCTTTCAATGCATTCATCATAAAACAATATTGTATAAACAGAACATAGAGCCACTCCCTGAATGCATCATTTCTCCCACTTATTATTGATGAGTTAAAGATTATCAGTAACTCAAGGAAATACAGTATATCATCAGTCTTTTGTCATACTATTACACATTCTTTGTATGTCCTGTAATCATTAAGTAATTTCTGTGACTTGCTTGCTGTGAATTTAACTTCTGTTATAACATGAGCATTGAACAAAAGGCTAAAAAGAACTCAGCTTTAGTGTAGTCATGTCACTTTTCAGAAAAAAAAAAATAAAAAATCACCAAGCTCATAATATGGCTACACATTTTTGCCAGACTTAAAAACTGCAATTACTTAATTCTTTTAATGTACAGATGCCTACAGTGCTCACCTACATGTGAGCAGACGGGTAGAAGGAAATAGGCACTCCTAAACTGCAGTTCATCTGTACTACTGCAGGTGTCTGTATTAAGAGGGGAGAAATTACATGTCAGACACACCTCATATTCCTAAATTCACCCAGAGTAGGCTGAGATGGAGATCTGGTTTATGGCAGACCGAGAGTCTAGTGAAACAAATTCTAGATCTACATACAGTGCAAGCAGTAGTTGGATGGAAAGCGAATTACCCTTACATGCTTTCAGTTAGAAAAACTTTTGCTATACCACATGTGTAAAATAAAATCCAATGCTGTTGCTCTTTTCCTGGATTTGAGGCAGAAATAAATTCTTCCTAGACATGAGTGTCTCTGGAAAGCAAGAATTCCTTGTTAGCAGAATGATTTCCTGTTGTTAGGAATGTCTTTCTTTTCAAACCTTTCCCTCCTTCTCTTCTTTGGTGGACACTTTGGTATCCAATTAAGATGGCAGTAGATGCATTTTGAATGATGAAAAATGAGGACATGGATTTATAACAGCCTATGCTCACTGCAAAATGAAAAACCCAGATACATCTAACTTATGCACTGCTGACTGCTAAAAGCCCTTTGGAATCTGCTTAGGAGCAAAACCTACTAAGGAACAAATGCTACTAAAGGTAGATCTGTATGCTTCATCCTGCATATCTATCCCAGTGCTGGGTTGGGGCTGCGACAATCAGCCTTTGGCTGATGACATGCTGAGTTGAAAACACTAACCACCTTATGCTTTTTGTTCCTGTGCCTCTTAATGGAGAAGAAAAGAAGTATTTAAATCAAGGAGTAAGCACAAGCTGTAAGGTGGTGCATGTATTACAGTGGTGGAGCTGAGACAGAGTAAAATCCCGCTGTGCTTGTCCTTTTTGTGGTACATGTGGAGAAGCAATGTTAAATCAGTAGAGTGAGGAATAATTAATGCTAGTTTGTAGGGATAACTAAAGCAATATCACTGCAATCTCGATTGTACAGAAAACTACCTGTATAGTCAGGAGATAAATAACTGTCTTTCTATGCTCTTTCCAAAGAAAAGAGGAGTTTTGACAACTCAACTTCAGTTTCAAATGTCACTAATTATTTAGAAGGAGAGAATGTTTGCTTTTTATTGCCCAAGAAAATACGTTTTGTAAGGCCTTAATACTGAAAGATTACAAAAAAAGAAAAAAAAAAAAGAAAAAAAAAGGGGTGAATTCTACTTTATAACATATCAAAACATCCTTTCCAGAGTATTGCTTCTTACATTTTTGTGAAGGTCTGCATCATATACATAATAATGCTATTTTCTGAATTTCTTGGAGGAAATTGTGCATTTAAATTTTTGTTATGCCAGTTTATTGTATATCTTTTCTTCTCTTCCACAGCAAAGTCAGCTTCGTCTGACAAGAATCTTCTTGTGCTTTGTCTCATTCAAAGCCTTTCTTCCTAAAACCAGTGGTTAACGTGAAAGTCAGCAGTATTTTACACAAAAGTCATTGTTTCATAAGAGAAAAGAGAGATTAACTTTAATAATTTAAGACAGTCTCTAAATTAACAAAGAGGAAGTGGACAATATAACTATACTGTACCCAGATGGATGCCCTTTTCCCTTTAATTTTTTTTCCCAGATTCATAGTAATGTCACTCAAGTTTCAAAATTCAACATTACCGATTTCCATCATTACATATAACCTTATGTGCCCAGAGCAAGATGTTAAGGTTCATATCTGCAGCTTTGAGGATGAAGAGCATTTGTGTCACACCACACTAGATAATTGGAGACATCCCTGAACAATGCAGGGTAAAACCAGCCATTTGGAAGTTAGTAATGTTTTAACCAGGAGTCTTGAGGATGAAGAAGGGTGTATGTGCTTATGAAGTACCAAATCCAAATATGGTTTAATTTCCTAAAGAGACAAAGGAATAGGGAAGAATATTAGCAGATTACACTTTTCTGCATGTGTGTGAGTCTGCCCTTAATCCTCAACCTCATTTAACTTATGTGGCTCTGCCTGTAACTCCAGACCTTTTTGAATCTGGAATGGAAGTTCAGGGAATTGGAAGGAAAATAACACGGCATGGATTTCAGAACCACACCGAGTTTTCTTCTTTATTGCCTAGTCCATACACCTGAGATGGAGCAGCAAATGGGTAATAATAATCATTCATTCAACATGTTTTAACAGTGCTAAAGCAATAATTCATTCAGTGTGTAAAACCACATGCTAATAATTGGTGTTTTTGTATTAGTTGAAAAACACATTGGTGCTCCTGTGTATGAGGCACATAAACAAGTTAAGTCCTGTAGCAAATAACACCATTGTTTTAAAGATAAGAATTGGGTATTCATAATTAACAAAATGCAGAGACATTGCAGTACAGATCCCTTACCTAAGTTGAGTGTTGGCTTCCTTGTGCCAGCTTGCAATATTTCATCAAGAGATCACAGACATACAACTATTATGGCCTAGGAGAAAAAGAAGTACTGTGCCCAGCTGAATACCTTTGTGGAATAGACACTTGTTTTTAGAGAGGAAGATATGAATGGTGCACCTTTACAGAAACTAGCCTCCACGGTTCCTGAAGCAGCGTTGCAGTGGTGACTGGCTGTCTGCACAGAACAAAGTTCAGAAAATAGCAGGCTGGATCGCAGCCTCCCCCTACTTTTCTGCTCTTCAAGGACATGTACTTGGAAACTGTGAGGCAAAGAGCCAGTTTTCCACTTCAGCTTTATATGCTGCTCTCTCAGTGCACACATAGTCTTTAAATGCAGGTCTCCACCTTGTCTGAAGGGCAGTAATTAAGTGGGGTTTTGGTTGCCCCAGGCTGTCAGATAATAGGAGCTTTCCTATCTTGATGAGCAGTCCCAGAGGATCTGTGTTTTTGTAACTCCTGATTTGACTGCTGCTATGCACTTGATATGGAGCAACCTTGGAAACTGCACCAGCTCCTGCAGCACATGGTGATCTGCTTTGTAAGCCATTCACCGCTTGTAGGGGGTTTCTGTGTGGTCCAACTTATTCAAGACTATGTGCCTCCTTTGTCCCAGCAATGGCAACTAGTTAAGAATGCTCCTGATCATCCTCAGGTTTGGATTTAGTGGTGGTAAGAGGAAATGAAAGCACATCACTGTTGACAGCTATTTTTTGGTTGGTCCAGTGATGCAAGACTTCATCTCTTGGCTGAAGATCATTGCTTCACTGGCTTAGCATAGCTCTAAAATTTCATCATTAGGATAATGTATTAACTCCAGCTTTCTAGGAGCAAGCTGTTTGGCAACCATATTTTTGAGAAGAGTAGTTATTTTCTGTATTGACTGTTCTTATTTTTTCTTATGTCCCATTGTCTAAATTAACTTGGAAATTGCACTAAGTACACAGTGTATATACATGCATGCATAACTTCCAGTAAGAAAATGAATGAATGGGTAACACTAAATCTACGAGGCTTATGTTAGTTTTGCTTTACAATGCATGGAACTTTTGCTCAAAATCTGAAGATGAAAAGAGAAAGCAAAACAGTAATTCCTTTTATGGATTCTTCTTTTACATACTTAACCCTGTCCCCATGCAAGTGATTGGACCTGATGATCTCCTGAGATCTCTTCCAGCCTACAATCTAATGGTTCAGATAAATGCACACTGAGAATTAATTTGAAATTTCTTTGGCCCAGCATCAGATTCTAAGCAAATCATCATCTGTTGTCAGGATCTTGTTTCCTTTCATGCTGATATACAGTATTGGGTTTACATGGCCAGGTTTTGGTAGCAGAAGGGCTACAGGTTGACCTCAGCAGTAGAGCCCAGCTGCTCCAAAAGGGACTCGCTGCTGTCAGAGCTGAGCCATGATCATTGCTGGGTGTGCCTCTAGGAGAGCAGAATAGATTATACAGAGGGAAAAACTACTGTGCAACACCCGCTGGAAAAGAGAGTGAAAAATGTTGACAGAAACATCCCTACTACCATCCCTCCTGCCCACTGCAGGTCAGTGCAGAAGGAGGGCAGGAGGTGTTCCAGGCGCAGAGCAGCAGCTCCTTGCAGCCTAGGAGAGGTCTACGGAGGAGCAGGCTGTCCCACTGCAGTCAGTGCTCACCACATGGAGCAGATCTCCACATGAAGCCATAGAGGAGCCCACGGGGCAGCAGTGGATGAGGCCTGAAGGAGCCATGGAGAGCCCCTGGCTGGAGTTTCAGCCTGTGGAGAGCAGCCAGTGGTGGGCAGGAGGACTGGGGGAGCTGCTGCCCGTGGAGAGAAGAAAAATGAAGGCAGAGATATATCAATACTGAAACTGTTTTACACCTGAATATGTTAAGAATCCAACTCATTTTCCTGCAATTAAAAATAAAATAAAAAAAAGTATACATTGTCAGAATTTTGCCAGTTAATCTGGAGTTACATATCTATATAATGACAGATAGACACTTAAAAGCTATTAACTGGGCGTGTTAAGAATTTGGAGATGCTTCTGCAAGACATTATCAGTCTTTGCATTTCTTCACTGATATATTTTTAAAAAACAGTTTCATTAAATCCAAATATTTCACAGTGATGTTTGTTCAACTATTTCAATGAAGAGATTTCTCAGTAGCAATGTAAATTTTGTGTTGGAACAAAAGGGAGGGAAGTAAACGGACTTTCCTAAATGACATTGATAAGAAACAATTTCCCTCCTTCATTTAGTTTATCTGCTCTTATCTGGTCTTTTTTTTTCAGTTTTTTTTTTTGTTTGTTTTGTTTTGTTTAATAAAAAATGTACAATTGCTTTCATTTCACAGTTTGAACCCTCAAGATGTATTTAAAGCACAAGAGATGTTTTCCACTTGGATTTGCTTGGGAGATTATAGCAGAAAAAATGGTACCTTACTCCAATTAAGCCAAGTAGTGCTGAAGACAAAACATATCTGAATATCTGACTTAGCACTTCATATTTTAAACAATCCCTCTCAACAGGCTGTGAAGAAAGAGACTCAACTTTGCAAGATGTATATATAGAAGATTTTGTTGAAAGGAGTGAGAGAGACAGAGGTTTGAAAGTGCATAACTCAATTTAAGTAGGAGCTCTTTTGCTTTCTTTCCCTAAAGGTCTTAAATGGCAGGCATTAGAATTTGAACACAAATGTTTCTCATTGACTTTTTGACTGGATTTGCTACCACGTTGTATTTTACTTTTTGATTTTCAGATCTCTAATATATCCAGTAGCTGGGAGAATAAGAATGAAGACAGTTTTCTATGACAATTTTAAAATTGCTTATGTCAGTATCTCTACCTGACTATGATTGCTTGAATATGATTTTACATCTAAAGCAAATCATCTGTTTCATCACCAGTTTTCCTTTTTAAGGATAGTTTGTACCTCACTAGTTTGGTATCTGAGGATATCTAAAGATTCTGACTACAGTATGTCATTCTTTCAAGATTCCTTTCCATTAACAGATTTACCCATATGCAATTATCAACTGACTCAGTGGATTTTTAACTAAAATTTCAACCATTTGTTTTTAGTTAAGTTAAAAAAAAAAAAAGAAAGAAAAATTTGTTGATTTTTTTTTTTTTAATACTTTTGAGAAATTACTGGGCTAGAAATTCTTAGAAACATCTATTAAATCATTTAAGATGAGGTTATTTTTTCCTATATTTTTAAATAAGACTGGAAAATTAAGGGTAGCTGAACTGGTGAAATGTGGCTCAAATTTCCAGTAAGGGTATTTTCAAGTATTCTTATTTTGGTAAGCATCTATGATAACACAGTCCTAGTTTGCATCTTGTCTGTACAAATAACTAGCAGCAATGATAGTGATTATTGTGTGTGCTATCGGGCAGAGATATATCAGAGCAGGTGCTCTCCTAACCTCTCTTCTTTAATTTTCTCCCATTGCTACCAACAGTGGCAGTTGATCGCAATTTTTTTTCTGGAAGGCATTCCAGTCCAACACTTGACTCGAAGGGGAGTCCCCCATGGATATGCAGACATTATTGAAACCAGGGCTGTTGCAGAGCAACACCGAGACCTGACCTCCTTCTGTTGTCTGCTGTATTCCTTATGCTGCCTTTCCCCTGTCCCATTGTGCAGATGACTTCCCATCTGCTTTCAAGTTGACCTAGTCTGTGCCAATGGCCAGGTTAGAAAGCATAAGAGGCAATTGGGCTCCTTTTCTTGAGCTGAAGACATAACTTCTGAAGATAAAAGTGCTGTGACTAAAAAAGACACTTTTCTAACTCTTATGATTACATAAATAAAACACAGAAAATTTAGAGGAATTTAGAGGAAGGGGACCCAAACTCCCCTTGCTGTAGATTAACATTGTCTCTGCACTATCATGTTGCACTCTCATTCTTTTCAGAAGTGCTGCAGCAAAGCATAAGTGGTTATCAAATCACAGAAGTGAAGTTACAGAAACTCTCAGGCAAAATAAAATAGCCATTTCCTGCACAGACTTTCTCTTACATAGAATTAATTCAGTATTTCATTGCAAAGTGATTTAGCTGCAAATGAAAAGATCCATCTTTGTAAAGAAAATAAATTGAGCAACCAAATCAATTTATTTATAAGTAGCATTCTTTATGCAAAACTTCCAAAAGCAAATGAAGAGAGAGCTGTAGATGCATTTTTACTTTCTAATCAGAGGAAGGAATGAAGGATTTGAGAAGAGGTTGGGGAAACAGGAGAATTCAACTGATGGTGAGTTTTATGAATCAATCCCAAAATTCTCTGGGAATATTTGAGATCTAAGAAAGATTACAGCCTTGTTACTTGGAAGTGAGGTATCTTCGTTTGACAGAATAATGTAACCTATATACAACAGATAGGGTGGCAGCTTTCAAGAAAGCAATCAGTTCTCCCTCACAAAATGTCCTCATACATGAAGCATATGGAGAGGAATAAAGTGAAAGCAAATGGCTCTAAGACAATTAGAGAATGCTTACATAAAATTCACACTGACTTCAGAGATCTGGGATAAGGTCCATCATGACAAAAAGACAGCATGACTTGGTTAGCAATGAAAGACAATTTTGATTAGTTTCCACAAAAGAAAAGAAAAGAAAAGAAAAAAAAAAAAACAAAAACCAAAAACAACACACAACACAACAAACCATAAAACTAACATAAGCAGTAGAAAGTCAGGATAAAATAACACAATGCATTCAAGCATTAATACAGCCACCCAGATATCCTGTGCAGTTAAAAATGCATGTGGACAGCAAGTGATTTTAATGGCAATGTAATATGGAAACAACAGAAAAAGCAGAAGTGTGACCGGCGTGAACACCAAATCTGATTGTCTGTAACCCGTAATATCTCAGTAATATCTTCACTTGCAAAGAAGCTGCTTGTCTGCTCTCAGCAAGTGGAGCTGACAGGCTTCAATCAATGTAGAGATTATGCCACCTTCTGGTCATCACATAGATGACAGCTCATTGTACTTAGAGGCTGATCAATTCATCAACAGTTTTATATTTGTGGGCATATAAAGACCTGCCACAAGTGCTCTGCACTCTCCTTTTCCCTTTTGGAGACGTTTCATAAAACTTCTTTAGTGACTACTTCAAATCAAGTGTCCTATATCATTGTAACATAGATGTGCAATATAAGGCATTTTGTTTCTTGGAAGTGACAGAAATGTCATTTTCTTTTGCTAAATTGCTAATTTCCACAAAATTCTTAATTTGGGGGAAATTTACTCAACTAAATGTTTGTTGTAGCATCTGTTGTTGTATTCCAATCAACTAAGCTGGAAGAGCTTACTGCGACTGTGTAAAATAGCAAACTTTTTTACTCCACTGACAAATGTTAAATAAAATATCCTTATCAAATTCCAAGTTGGGTAAATTCCACATTAGCTGCTTACTTTTCCTTAACTTGCCTCTAGATCAATGAATGAGTGTTGTTTGGTTGCAATAGAAAGAAGTAATAAATGCTTTACTTTTTCCTAGAAGCAAATGTTGGGGTTCTGTTTGTTTGTTTCTTAGTTTTGTTTCCAAAGCAAATTATATTGAACTATCAGTTATTTGATTTAGGTGTTCTGCTAAGGAATCCTAAGGCACAGTAGATTCTGGTACAGAATCACTTTCCAGAGCAGATATTTTTAAAGCTGGATTCTTTGGAAAACTTCTTAGGGACAAATATTCCTCTTCCGATTTTTAGCCTGGCGGACTGCAGGACAGAAGAAATCTTTTAGTGCATTCTTTCAAAGAGGATCCAGAACAAGATGGAAAGCTCCATGGATTTTCCTTTCTCTTGATTTCCCTTTCTCCACGCTGCCAGACTCCTCAAATTCTACTTATTCTTATATCAACCAGCCTGCTTGACATAAGTTAGGACTCCTTTGGGAAGCATTGTACCTAAGCATATTACCACTAATTGACTTCCATACTGCTTTCTAGAACTGCTGTCTTCAGCCCCCTACTCTTATGGGTAAGGACTGCCTGAATGGATTGTTATTAACTCTCCTTCTAGCCAATACAGGCAGGAGATCTAAATAAAACTCAAATATTTAAATCCACTTGGGTAATTTGGATTGCACACTTTCAGTATAAGTTCCCAAAACACATCTTTACAGTACTTATTTCCCATTTATTCACCATCCTTCTTCCTTGGACTGTAATAATATAGGACAAACCATTGGTCTGATTTGTACAGTTCTGAAACATAGCCATTGTTTTCAATTATTTTTCACATTATAGTTTCCGATCATTTATTTTTTATGCTTAGTTATGCTAATTAGGTTAAAAGCCTCTAGTTGTGAGCAGTATTTTTCTTTCACAATGTTTGAAAGTTATTTTATATAGGCTGTGACAATCCATGTGTTTATAATACAGTATAAAATTATAAAAAGGTCTAGCCAGTGAAGAACAAAACAATGATGGTTGGCATTTTTTAAATTTCTTTCCAGTGGAAAAAATCCTGTAAGTACAGAGTGGAATTTACATAACCGGCAATTAATGAATTATTTGAGTAGCAAACTAAATACTGAAAAGATGTTTAAATATCACGTGTCACTTTCATTAGACTTTACAAAAAAAAATTCTCATTGAACCATATAATCATGAATGACTCTTTCAGGCATTGTTCCAGAAAATATATAAATGAAGAAATTATTCTGTCCTTTATCATAAATCAGATTAAATTCGCACAGAAGAAATTTCTTACTAAGGAAAATTTTTTATTCATAGGGAAGTTGTTACATTGTAAATAGGTTTTTTTTTTCTTTTTACAAATATGATTACATATGAATTGTAGTAAGTCAATTACATGCTTTCTGTTCATATAGCTAAGGTAGAGATGTTTGCTGAGATAACTGGAGATCATTGCATAGTTGTGTGGAATCCTAAATTTTATTTAGAGTTCAGTCTTGCATAAGTACAAAGTCAGATCACTTGCAGGTCTACCTAGATTTGGCTTCTATCTAGAAATAGGTTGATGATGGAGACTCATAAAGGAATTCAGAACTTCCCAGTGAATACACTTTTTTGATGTCTTTGAATATGGAATCAAGCTCTGCAGACTTGCCCTGAAATTCTTTATTTTCAGTTATCTGAGACCTAACAAAAGCTTGAGACATTTGTAGTTATCTTGGGCCCACCAGGACTGTAAATCAGACTGTGCTCATTTTTAAGAGAGGATAATCACAATGAAATACAATGAACATAGACACAGGGAAATAAAGTGTCAGTTCTGTTTACTGTAATCTGTAGGTGTTGCTGTTTAGTATAAAGTGAATAATTAGATCAGATGTGTTCATTTAACCTCATGCTCCATCTTATATTTTAACAGCAAAATGACAACTTACCACACCCTATAAGTAGCAATAAAGTCCTGGTTTCCTCTTGGTCTCACTTCTACTGTCCCTAGGTTGCACAATCTCAGATTTTGTTTGTTGTACTTCATTTTCACTGACACCTCTCTCCTTTTATGTGTAGTGTTTTTGTTTTGTTTTGTTTTGTTTTTTTAAATTAAAGTGTCCCTAAATGAAACTTCAAAGCTTTATTGTGATAAGCTGTTAGAAGGTGGTGTACAGCCACTGGAACTTACAGGAGGGTTCCCATTGATATTCAGGATGATTGGATCAGGTCTTTCTCAATCTACTTAAAGAGAAGCTATAGGATGTCTTCAGGTATCATGCACAGCATCTCTTAAGGTAAAGGAGAGAATTTTCAGAAGGGAAAGGAGGAATAAGCTCATTAATCTTGGGTCATTGAGGATGCCATTGGAGGCAGCAGAAGAGGTTGGTGCTCTAGGTTTAGTCAGCCTTGTACTTGTTCCAGTTAAAAGAAATACAGAGTGGGTAAACCCCAGTATGACAAAATACTTCCATCAGTTTTCCACTGTAAGTTAACTTGTGTGGTTATACAAAGGTAAAGCGTGCCTATGCTGATCATCTTTTTTTTTTCCCTATATTTTTCTTACAGTATGAAGACATACTGTAAAAAAATTGTCCTGTCATGACTTTTAGATTTTTGGATGATCTATGACATTTGACAGAACACAGCAAGGAAGAGCCAGAAAGCCCTTAGAGATTAATGGCACTTTTGCAAAATGATGAATTTTGTTGGCCTGGAAATCTGGCATTTTTCATTTTGTCAAGATCAGAGCAGTTTTTAAGCTGCTTAAGTTGTGATTATTTTCTTGCATCTGTTTTTTTTTTGAAAACTAATTGTAGATCTGAAGTTGGAGTTTTTAAATAATTCATAAAAAACATAAATCCAGAGGAAAGTGGCAAAGGTATGCAGGAACCCAGTGAAGTACAAAGAAAAGGGTCAAGACAACTGTAGTTATCTGAGCACTTCTCTTATTCGTGAAGTACTTAATTAGGCCTGTCTGACTATTTGGCCCTGGGTTGATTTTTTCTTTCAAGAGAGCTGTTGACCTGATAGTATATTAAAACACACTCAGCTGCAGCTTCAAAATGGTTCCCGAAAACATTTGTATATGCTGATGTTTTGGCAATAGGAAGGAAAACATAGGCAATCTAATGAAATTCATACATTTATAATTGTTTTGTTGTTGTTGTTGTTTTGTTTTAATTCATGTTACAGAATAGCCTTTTAGCTCTACCAATTACACAGATCAGCTAGACTGCATCATGTAAAGTAGGCAATAAATTGCCCAGAAGAATCTTATCTATGAAAACAAGAGCTTCAACAATTTTTGAAGGGTCTCCTAACCAGGCAATTAATTGAACTAACTCAGCTATGCCTTTATAAAGTTTATAGCTTCTGGAATTATTGCTGAGCTTTCAGAAGCATCTTAAAGATTACATCTTCAAAACTTCTAGATCAATTATTTTACAGTAGGAGTAGATCTCTTGTTTTAAAATGCTTCTTTGTGCTGATCTATCATTTTTGCTAATACAGGCTATTTTTGCAGAACTAATTAGAAACTCATGCCCTGGAGAAAATTCTGTATGTTGGTTTGTCCTTTTCTTAGAAAAAAAGGAATTTTTACACTTTTATTCAAAGGAAGAAATCATCTTCTGTGAAGATAAGATATTAGAAGGAAATATTAAAAGAAAAAAGAGATAAGGGAGAGAGTGGGCAAAGAAAAGCTACCAGACTTAACAGAGCTGTAGCTATAGCTGTTTTGAGAGGAGACAGAATTTTAGCCTTCTGTGTTTGCTAGTCCAGGGCTTTCCCACTAAGAGCCGTTCAAATGAGCATCCCTATGATTATTAAAGCTGCCCTTCTCTTAGTAATTTGAATATGACTTCTCCCCTCTCCTCCTCAGCATGGTACCGAACAGGCTCCTGTTTTATATTTTGTTATTGAAAGGGAGCCTGTCAGAGTTGACATTCTGAAATATCCATCTGGCTCCTTAAATGCTATCATGTCTCTTTTGTTTTCCCAAGTCTCCGATGAGAAGATGTTTGTCACTTAATTGCTGCTGAGGATCACAGATGATGGTTTATAGGTTTAGGCAAATTGCAGGCAGCACTTTGTTAACAAACGGTAGAGCACAATGGTACTTCATAATTATCCTATAGAGCTCAATTGGCCCTTAACGGCACCTGCATGTACAGCATCAGGGAGCCTTGTTTCAACACAAAAGCTCCTTCTTGTTAATTAACCTGTGTGCACTTGTTACAAATGAAACCTATTTGTTTCCACTTAATATATTTGCAGCTAGTTTAAATATTCATTTATTATTATGCTTGTTAAGTGAGGAGAAGAATAGTTTGGATCACTTTCATTAGTATGCATTGAGCTTAAAAGAGGTAGCAAATAGACCAATATGTCAAGTGTGTTCCTTTGTGCTTTCCTTCTTCCTGCTCTGTAGGTCCCCAAATTAGGCTAACAAAGACGTATATCCATTCCTGATTGAAATAATACAAAAGGAATGAGAAGTATAGGAGCCCTCGCGAAAAATCAACAATTTCTCTGAAAGAGGCTTTGTACCCAGTGACAAATACAATTCATTCTAGGTGAAAAATGCCTCTTACTGCATATTTAAAATAGTATGTACACACACACACAGTGATTTTATTTGTATGTAAAAGATGAGAAATAAAATCGAATCCAGTGTATTTAAATTTTATGCATTTATTAATGCTGTTCTGGCACATACGCCTTTTAATATTTAACCAAAGATTTTACTTCTATTTTACCCTTATGAACAAAGCAACCTTTGCTCTTTAACTGATAGAAATTAGATAGAAACTGATAGAAATTATTCTGTGTTTATTAGAGACTGTAAGTGCATATAAAAGGCCATTAACTCAACTGCATAGAGAGATTAATGGACAGAGTTTGTTGCTTTTGTTACCTTGCATTCGATTAAAGAATATTCTAAAGTCTTTTATTCCTGATAATGGATGAAAAATCTCATTCCCAAATACTGATTTCGACCACTTCTTCCTTTTTACAGAGATGTAGCCTGAAGGTTTTCAAAGAGTTTCTTTTTAATATGATTAGTCCCACAAATTGAATAGATTGCAGAGCAGGTGTAGCTGAGCAGTGAGGAAATTTTCGCTTCATTTTTTGAAGCTATTTCTGAAGTATAACATTACAAGGGGATTTATCCAGTACAACAGTGGTCTTTCGGCAAGGAAGCACAAAGGATGATAGTCATCTCTCGATTAACCACTGTGAATCTTGAATTAACCCATTTCCTTCTAAATGATTTACTTCAGCAGCAGCACTGAGTAGGATTAAATCCAGAGAATTTGCCCCTTTACACCTCAGCATTAGCAGATAAACATTTTAAAGCTAAACGGATAAGGAGGGGGAGCAGAATTTAGGCTGCAGGTCAGTTCTTGTAACAGCATGCAGAGAACTGTCAAAAATACACTTCTGTATCGATGTAAAATGCATTCCAGCAGCTACTAATCAATTGCTGTGATTCTTCTGTTTTAAAATTGGTCCAATAATGCATTTTAGAATAGGTCAATACTGCCTCCTATATAGAATAATACATCTAATTTGTTTCAATTCATCATGATCATATATTCTTGGCCAGTTTATTTAAAATTTCAACTTGCCAGGGGGAATTAATGAAACAGAGTAAATTGTGAGTTACTTACATGATGCATGTTTAGAATGGATATACCTCAGTATGACTTGATAATGTGGCAATTAAATGGGGAAAACTATAGAGTTAAGGGACGTGTAACCTACTCTAGAGAACCTGCTTGTAGCAAAGGAGTTGGACAAGATCATCTCCAGATGTCCCTTCCAACTGCTATGATTCTGTGATTCTGTGTGTTTGTGTATTTTAGAGGAGATTGCCATGTTTCGTGACATGCTATTGTCATCAGATATATTGATCTGTATTGATAAACCAGCCTGTATCACTATGCAGAAAATAAAAGCACTAGAAATTATCTCTAGTCCCAGAATAAGTCCCATGGAATTTGTAGCAGAAGAATCTTCAGCATGACATTGTTCTGAAAGTCATTGTTTTTTTTTCCAAGTAAAAATGTCTTTAGGATATCTTACTATTCTCTTCCTTTAATCATATTTTCATCACAGAGGCTTCCAGTGTATAAGTGTGGAAGAGCCCCTGTGATGTACGTGTATCTTCTAGGCTATAGATGGCACTAAGTCAGCAGCCACTTTTGGTTATTACTGATTCACAGTGGATTTCAATTGTTATTTAAAACTGAAAATGTTTATCAGCACTTTAATGAACATTCACAAATCTAATGAACTCTCATTAAAATATCTTTCAGCTTCCAGGATTCCACGTCTTTGCAAGCATTTGAGACAGGTTCTTCAGTTATTTCCAAAGCAGGTGGGATACCAAGCCATTATTTTGGCTGCTTCTTTGTTTTTGTGATATTCTCCTTCATCCTGCCAGTGTACACAGTTTCAAAAGCATCGGAGACCCTACTGCACCCTATATATACAGCATCTGTTCTCTTGGGTCCACGAGTTGAGGGAAGCAAAAGGGTAAAACTCCAGTAGCACAAACACAGTGGCTACTACTATTAGAATGAGCTACATACATTTTAGACCTTTTTCATCTCTCCCAAGTGCATCCTGCGAGTGAGAGGTTTCACAGCACTATTCAAGATAAAACTGCACAGTCCCCAGACTAGATCACTGGACTACAGCCCTCCATTTTTCCACTTGTGAAATAGCAGCAAATCCAACAGCATTTGTCACCTGCAAGGCTGGTACTTTTAAACAGAACATTATTTATTCATTGCATAGTATGTAGCATTCTGAGAAGGCAGATGGAACAGAAGAAGATCTGTTCCTGAACTGTGCTTATTCCTGTGACTTTTGTTAACTTCCTTTCCAAGTGGACACCCCTTTCTTAGCCTGGGAGATA
The DNA here is from genome assembly GCF_905368555.1 of Meleagris gallopavo. NCBI lineage: Eukaryota > Metazoa > Chordata > Aves > Galliformes > Phasianidae > Meleagris > Meleagris gallopavo. Next base: position 150,945,657 of record NC_139404.1, on the reverse strand, counting down.
CAGGCTTGTTGCCTGCCACTTGTTAACTCCCCACTTTCCTTTGACTGCCTCTCTGCAGCATTTACTTGCAAATATATTCTCCCCTCTCCCCGCTTCTTTAGCCACAGATTTATTTCCCTTTTAAACAATTTAATTTTCTTTTCCTCCGAGGCTTTGGTCAGGGAAAACACACCTGTTAGCCTGACTGCAGACAAGCAGGTGAATGTCTCACCATTAATATCTGCTTGCATTCTTTCTGTCACTTGGCATTCCTCTGGAGATAGCTCATCTCTGTCATTGTTTTGTTTCTAGCTTGGTTTTTCCTAGTAGCTTCTTTGATTTAATTCTCTGTAGTCAGGTGGAATAATATCAAACTGGAAAATATAGATACATACTACATTCTGAGAAAATAATAGTACTATCTCACTCATTAGCCTCAGTGGAATTTATGACTTGGAAGATAAAGGAAGTGGGAAATACTTACAATAGAAACTTACGTTCCAAAATGGAGTTGTAGAGTAGGTGTGTTTTTTTGTAAAGATGTGGATTAGCTATCCCCTAAAATGCTCACTGTTGCATACCAGTAATTAGACAAAGTGGGTATTGCCATCCTCCACCTCCAGGTTCTGCACTCCTGCACCTGTCCTCAGCTGTCCATACCAAGTTATTCTCTAAAGCTATGAATAGTCTTTTGCTTGCCATGGATTCTCAGTTTCACATCTTCAGTAAGTGAAGCCATTTCCTCATTTTTTCCCATCGTTTTCACTGCTATTATTAGCAGCAAAACCTATAATATGCAGTTGACCTAACAAGGTGACTATTCTGCCATTGCACTTTCCATTACGTTCACAATCCGATCTGTGTTCTTCCTCTGTCAGTCAAACTCCCTTTCATGTTAGGAAAGGTATATACTGCACTGCATCTATCCAAAACATTTTCTAGGCTCCTTCCTGGAATATACTGACCATTGAAGAGTCTCATGACTGGTGCTGATGCTGCAGCTGTGCAAATCATTGTTGAGAGGCTTGAAGAATGCTAGCATGCTGCATTGGCTTTCTGATGGTGTGCACAACTCCTAGTCTCATTTACTCATGCATGTATTCAGGAGTTAAATGTCTGTTGTAACAATATACAACAGCCACTGAGCTGTGCAGTCAGGAGCACTAGGATTTGCCTGTAGAGTGGGAAGAGTGCTTTTTCATCTTGCAAAACTAACTGGGATCACAAATTACTGAGTAGAAGTACCCTTTCTTTGTCTTTCTGCCCACACAATAAGCATAAATATGCTCCTCTTATGAATATTACAAATCTGGATTCCTCACCACCACACTCAAATGAAGGCCTTTGTTCTTAAAAATGGTGTTTTTGCTTTGATATGGGGCTGTCCCAGAGAAAAGTGAGTGTTTGTAGTATTTGTAGTACTGGTGTCACTGCTGTGAAGCTTTCTAGTAGCATAGAAAGCATTTTAGAAATGCAAAATTCAGAAATAGGAATGCTTGAAGTGAAATCCACAGAGCTGTGCTCTGTTAAACCTCTTGCAGAGTACCTGGACAGGGTTAGAGACTTCACATCAATGTGCCATCACGACAGCATTCATGAGAGCCAATCTAATAGTGGGCACATTGCCTTGACTGGCTAATCTGAAATGTTTAGAGGAATGTGTGGTATATAACAGCTGTTCAAAGATCTGACTTAGCAAAAGGTCAACATCAGGCTGAGTTTACAGCCTGAACTCTTCTTTTCAGATCCAGAGAAAAATATTATACCCCTTTCAAAGAGCAGCCTTTTTTTCAAGATGTCTTCATGGTGCAGCTTTCTTTTCCAGTTGCTAGCAGACTCACTTTAAAGATGTGGATTTAATTCCCCTTCCATTGGCAGAGTTTCAAACCTACCACTGCCATGTCTCAAAGGAGTTGCTAATCAATGAGCAACCATCTGTTCAGGGTGAAGGGGGAGGAATTACTCCACTTGTCTTACTGGTGTCCTCCCACTACATAGGAAAAAGATGTCATGACTAATTGGGCTCAGTAGTTAAATCACTCACCTGAGAACGAAGAATCTCCAATTCCTATTCCTGGTTCAAAGGCTGCTTCTGCAAAAACTGAAATTTACTTCATGTAAATAAGCTTTCATGCCTTTAAGTAGACTGATACATGTTATAAATGTAGTAAACTCTGTGTAGACATCTACAAAAATGTACTAACACATAAATGTGTATGTATGTAGTTATTTAATTATTTATTCATAGGTAATTAATATTCTAATTTTTATGCTATATTGACAATAGAACCAGTAGATAATAATCCAATTTTAAAAAATCATTCTTTTCTAAAAAAAAAAAAAGTAGTAATAAAAGTAGCCTAGAAGAATAAAGCTAAACACAGAACATAAAATGTAAGGTTCTGATTACTAAAAACTGAAACAAGATGCTGATTTTCAGTTGACAAAAGAAGAATTTTTTAAAAAAAAATTTAAAAAAGTTTAAAGGTGTTTTGTAGGGAAAGAGAATGTATGAATAAAAGAAATATTTATCTTACTTATTCAAGCTGATGCCTGAAAATTAACCATGGTCTACCTTACAGGAGTATGGAAAATGTGATGTCCTAAAAGCTGGGATGTATTTTTCTCCATAAGAGTCAGCTACTGAGTTGATATGACTATAAAGTTCTATAGATAAAGCACTGTGAGTTGGCTGGCATAGGTTTTAAGTCAAGATATGTAACTTGATGTTCTAATATTTGCTAACTCTTACTTCAAGAAATACATTGCAATTGAAATCCTTCATTTTGAAAACATATTTAAATGGAGAAATTTGTTCTATTTTTTTCTAGGTTCATTTGGTAATTGCATATGTCATTTCTATGTACTAACCCACTGAAATGGAGGTTTTTTCTTATCCCTTTAGACAGCTGAGTGCCACGATTCCTAGGTATCAGCTTGGACTGGCATATGGTTAAATTAGCACTAGCAAGCACTTTGCAACCACATATTTATTTTTCTCGATTTATTAAGTGGCTAATTATAAAGGTTTGCAAAAGCATTGACACAAGGGAAGGAGAGCACCACACTTCTATCAGCAGCCCCATGAGGCCTGTACAAGTGTCATTCGTAAAACAGAGCACAAATTAAACGATGACTATAATAAGATCTAGGTGGATAATGAAAGAAAACTTCCCATGTAGATGGAGAACAGCCACTAAATGGGTTGTTTTCATGTTTGACAACGAGACCCTTATGTAACTTCATGAATTCAGAATCTGCTGTTAAGGTAATATTCTTGGACTAGGCTAGATAGTAACAAGCTAAATAAAATGACTACTATTTATTTTGTATCTGTGGCTGTGATTTCCAATTTCGTTTTCATGCAGTATTGTATCATAAGATTTTCTTAGGTAGGGTATGGTGCCTGTACTGTTTCCTGAGTAGGAAGATATTTAGGAATCTACTAGTAGAACTGCAAAATGAACAGTGTTTTATTTTAAGAACAAATGCAATTGACATGTTAACAAATCATTTCTTCTATCTACGGCTGTCAACTCCTTATTATTAATAGTTGGATTTAAACTAAAGAACAAATTTAAATGGCAGCCTTTTTCTTGTCTGCAAGATTTATATACAGCAAATTGGACTTACTTTGTCGGTTTAAGTATTTAATGAAACGGAATGAAAGTCTTTTTTTGTGCATGTGCTGTTTCTCCCTTTCTCCACAATACAGCTACTCTCTATGCATAGCGTTTGCATCATTATGTAAGACATTTGCAAATATGTATGATGTGTTTGCCTATGGGAAAACTCCTCTTCTAATGTATTCATGAAAGATGAATTAACAGTGCTTTAGGTATGATAAAGAGATTCATAGTATAGTCTATTATAATGCCGATATTAAAAAGCAAGCTCATCATTTAACAAGAAAAATGTTAATCTTTTACAATCATGGCAATATGTTTTATTTCTGAGAATGCCTTCCTTCCACCATTGTCTTCTTAGTAGTTATAATTTCTATCATTTATACTAGGATGATATCAGGAAAATAGTTAGGACTCCATTGTGCTTGACACTATACAAAGACAGAACCCCTACCAGAAATATATTTGTGTCTATTTTTTTCTTCTTTTCAGTTTCTTTCTTCCCTCGATCTTCCCCCTCTACTCTTCTCTGCAGAGTAGACCTCAGACTTATCTCCTCCAGGATACTGATGTGAAGTTTTTATTGCAGTTTCGGTGCAATTAAAAAAAAAAAAAATATATATATATATATATATATATATATGTATTTATATATATATGTATATAAAGGAATTTTCTTCAGAATGTCACTGTCCCTGATTTTCCCCAGATCGTTGTTTTTCAGGTGACAAAACCTAGGCATTCTCTGACCATCTGATCATGTGTGCCTGAAGTAAGCTACCTTTCACAGTTGCATTCTCTCTTTGCTGGCAGAGATACTAGTTTATTTGGCTCTGTATACTATCATCTCAAAGTTGCACTGTAGCCCAAACTCCCTGGATGCCCCACTAAGTTAGCTCCTGTGCTGATCCTACTCTAAGTAGAACAACAGCCCACCCGAGCAAAGTTACTCAGATCAAGTTAGCAGGTAATGTACATTCAAACACAGTCCCAAAGGTATCCAAAAGAAACATTCTTGAGCTACTTCACTATGAGTAGGAGAAACCCAATTAAGCAGGGTTATCAAACTACAACTCCTGTTGTATTTCATGGAGACACACAGTGCAACTGTGGAAGAGGACTATGCAAAAGGATTGTATTGGACATGGACAGGCAAATCCAAGAGACTGAACCCTTTGCTCTCAGGTCTGTAAGATTTTGTCTATTTTTCATTTTTATTCTGTATGTATTTCATTTTCTGAAGACTTGCTGTTACCACATCCCTCTACTCCTTCTTTCTCATGATAGCATTCCAAATTTTTTCATTCACTTATTTGTAATTTCTTGTAATTTATGTCAATTTCCTACACATAATCCCCCGAGTCACATACAGCAGTCAGTGAGAACATCCTCTGCAAAACTACCCTGAAGTTAAATGCATTTGTGTATTGAAATAGAATGATTTTGTAGCAACACTGATATCCACAACATCTTCATGATTAGTGGATTTAGATTCACAGTCTGTAGTTTAGGAAAGATCTATATTCAGGACCTTGTATATCTGTAGGAAAATATTTCACTCCACAGGCTTTTGGGACAAACAGCAGAATGGCCTAAGGTTTCTTGTAACACTCTAGGGCACTAGCCAGTCAATTATTTATACATCCTGATGTGGGAAATGTACTTGCAGCCTTTCTCATTTCATAAATTTCTGAAATGTGAAGAACTGCAACTTAATTTGACTGAGATTGTGAACACCTTCAAAAATGTGTTTGCTTCTTCTTTCATTAATTTTTCCTACAACTGCTGTTTCTGTAAAGGCAATATATTGTAGTTTATAAGCACACTGGTCTCTTAAAGAAAATATAGTAAGATATAACAGAGGGTCATTCATTTCATTTCTTTCTTCATCTTTGTATTTTCCTATTCAGTACCTGTTCCACCCTGTCCTCTGCTGGTTTCTGTTGTTCAACTGTCTTAGACACATCATTGTGTTGGTAATAGCAGTCCTGGATGACAAAGACAGAATCTTACTCCTTACAGTTTACTTTGTCTTTTGGTTCCTCATCCTATCACATTTTCTGAGGGCCATATTCATGGCTTTTTGGATGTGCCTAACAGGCCTTCATTTGTCAAGGCAGGATACAACCAAAATCTGAGTAACATAATTGGTTGATCTGACTTTAAGGATCCAAGTCATCTGAACTCCTGCTAAAGCATGTTTGTTTTAAGCAAATGTCATGAAGGTCAACATGATATCCCAGCATGGCTTTAAATACAGCTAACAAAGTTCTACATCTGTTGTTTGAGTATACTGGGAAGGCTTTTCACCTGATATTTTGTCAAATATTGAATGAGAATTACTGAAACAGCTACCATAATCTAGTGTGGCAAATCTTTCTTTTAATGATAGGGCAAGAGAGGTCTATGAAGAAAAGAAGCCTACGCTAACAAGTTTTCCATACTTACTCTACAAATGAAATTAAGTATCAAGATCAGTTTTACAGAAAAAGACACAAATCCTCACCTTTCTGTTTTTGGGATAGGTTAATAACTGAGGTCTGAGAAATACAGATAGATATACATCAGTTGCTCAAAAAGTAATGTATCCTATTTATTTCCATGGAAACTACAACAGATGTAAAATCACAATAACACTAACTGATAGAGCAATTTCTTAGCTACAAAATGGTATCTTTAACATATTCACCTCCGTTAACTATGCATTTTTCCAACTATGAACTATGTATGCTATACTTAGAAAAATCTGCATGGTTGTCCAGAGCATAGCTTGTCTTTCACATCACTGTTGCCGCTGTTGAAATGTACCACCCAACACCTCACTGTGCTGAATCCACTGTTTGGTCTCCAGAAACATTCAGCAGGCCTCAATGAATGTCTCTGTGTGCCATTTTTTCCACATGGAGAAATTCAGTGAAACCTTGTGCTCCATACGCACTTCCATGTCAGACACCATTTTGTCAGACTTCCCCTCTGTTGCCATCTGTCACGTGGCAACAACATGTAATGGAATATGGGTGGGAAGGCCAACTTCTACTGATATTGTGGACTGACATAATTAGTCTACATTCAGAGCAGCCCCCATAGAATGTATTTTACTATATAGTCTATATGTGATATGGATGTGTGGCCTACTTAATGGATTTGATTAAAATACTTGTCACAGAGGTAAAACATCATTTTATCTTCTAGTGAAATATATATATTAAAAAATCACCCATATTTATCTTAAAAAAAACCCACATGTATTATTTGGCATGTAAGCTGAGCACAGTGAGTCTGAGAGTTCACTGTACAGAACCACGAGCAGAATCATCTGGTTTACCACAGCTACCAAGGAAAGTCATTCACAGTTGCGTGCCCAGTGTTGCTCTCACAGTTTCATGAGTATATCTGGTATGAAAACACTGATATCTGCCTAGTCTTTTACAAGTGCACTTACAACATCAGTATGCATAGTCATTCTAAATATATGCACCTATCAGTCAAATTTGTGCACAAGGATGCATAAGCATACCTGTAGACAATCCTCAATCCTTAAATTGCATGGAATCAATCATTTTCAATAAAGAAATTTGTATTTCTATCTCTCTTTCACAGAATATTTATTATGAAAATTAATAAATAATTTCTAAATATTCTCTAGATAGGTATTTAAATCATTAATGGATTTTGTTTCTGGTGTTTTTTTTTCTTTCCTTTTTTATATTGTCACTGTTTATCCTATCAGTTTTAAGTTTTAAGAATAACAACAATAACAATGCTTCCCCCACTGTTTGAACCAAGCTGTTATTAAGGAATTGAAGTTTTGTGGTGAACGAATCAGTCCAACTGCTTTTCATGACAAAGTTTGTAATTAGAAGGCCAATTTAATGGTGAATCAGGCAGAAATATTCAAACCATGACAAATGACTTTAATAATGCAGCTTGCAATGCTTGAACAGAAATAAATTTCACTTCTGAAACTCTCGCCTTTTTCAGCCTGCCTGGGAGATAAAACTGTCCAGGAGGTATTTGTACTCTTTATTCAGTAAAGCTTTTACTAGAACTTAAGCAGGCCAAATAGCTTGCAAATGCAAAAACATTATTCAAGTTCATCTGATTTTTTTTTTTTTTCCTGAAGGTAGACTGTATTGAGAATTCTCTGTAAGTCAAAGATTTATTTTTTGTACATAACACTTAACCACAGCAATAGTGTTTTATTGTTTTATCTCTGACTTGAAGCATTAGCAATAGTCTACATTGGCTTCAAAACTGAAAGCTAATTTCAGTGTTTGTCATAAGTTTTTTAAGACCACATGCATTCCACAGTTTGAAAAATTTCATTATTCTGTCCATGCTGGGGCTTCGTAATTGGATAGTAAGGATGTTCAAAGACTAATTTAGTGAATTGCACAATATTTTAAACGGAATTATGCAGGTTTATGGGGCCTCGGGGGATTGAACTAGGAGCCTCTTGAGAAAATCTGTTTATCAGTAAATGATATTAGCAGCTTTCACCTAGCTTTTGTCTTCATTAAATTGCTGCTCTTCCAATTGAGGGTCACATCTGAGGCCTGCTTTGATAATTTGTCATTATTGTCTTGTTTATTGGAGCATAAAGTTGATACAGCAGAGGTTGTGCAGTTTACACACAATGTGCAAAGAAGTTTTTCCTATAACCCTGCCAACCTTTTATCATAGCAAAACATATCAAGACCACAGGAATTGTAACTTGTCTAGAATTCTAATATATATTAAATCAGCATGCTTCTGTATGATAGTTTCCTAACATTTTGTAGGTGAATATAATACATTATACTCCAGATTACATGAAATTGTGTTTTCTTCTATCATTTTCAACTGTAAATCTGATTTTTTTTTTTTAAGCTGGGGTCAAAAAATTTTTTCTTATATTTTGCTCCTGTTCCAATGTAGCCGTGGATTTATCCTGGTTAAATGTCTGTCCCAGTATATTGACTTCTGAAGTACCACAGCAAAACATTGCAAAGAAATAATAATTCAATACCCGTATTTATATTAAGGTTTGTTGTAAATATAGACTGCCTTATCACCCAATTATTTTTTGTTGTCTGTTATGATATCACCATAATGGACACATTTTTATTTCTCTAACAGAAACTGTAGGTAAGATGTATCAAAGTCCATCTAAACTGAGAGACTACTGAGCTACTTTAGACATAGTTATACTTTCTTCGACCCTCCTGTCTGTGATTTTTTTTATATGTATGAACTTTACTTATGTTATAATGTTATAATTATGTTATTTATGTTACTTATAGAAAACATGTACTTTTCAAAATTCATATAGATTAGGCTTACTTATACCACTTCAAAATGCTTGACAGTATTGTTACACATAAATTTTTATGATTAAAGTATTCTGTAGACTAACAAAGTAGTGAAAGAGCATTCTTGTTATATTTTATGCCAGTTTTCCAAGTAAAAATGAAACTTCCAAACTGAAGAAATTATGCAATCAAAAACGTTTAAATGTAGGGCAATGTCTGCTTTGCTTGTTTTACAACCAGTCAGCTTAAAAAAAAAAAAAAAAAAAAAAAGGAACAGGGAGATCTCCATTTAATTTAAATTTTTTTAAAAATATGTTTTGGGTGAGGACTAGTCCTCAGTATTTGTTGATGACTACCATGTCACCTGCAACTTTCTCCACTTTTTCCTTCAAGGGAACCTGTTCTTCTGTACTTTCCCCTTCTGGCAGAGAATTTCTTAGAATTATGGAATGTCTTGGGTTGGAAAGATTCACAGATTTATCGGATGGCCATACAATAATCTTCTAGTTTCTGCTATGTGCAGGGTTGCCAACCACTAGACCAGGCTACCCAGAGTCACATCCAGCCTGGCCTTGAATGCCTCCAGGGATGGGGCATCCACAGCCTCCCTGGGCAACTTGTTCCAGTGTGTCACCACTCTCAGAAACAAACAAACAAACAAACAAACAAACAATAAATAAATAAATAAATAAATAAATGAAAATAATAAAAAATAGCCTTAAAAATCATACTTCCAAGCCCCCTGCTGTGAGGTTGCTGCCCACTAGATCAGGCCCTATCCAATCTGGCCTTGATCACCTTCAGGCAGGTGCTGCTTTGCTCGCTACCACTTAGTATTTAGAAAGAAATTTACTAGCATTCAGAAAGGAGTTAGGTGGCCTGTGTCCAATCAGTTGTTTCTACAACTTTACCTTTGCTTTAAGACTAAGAGAGCTTCTTCTCTATTTTTATCTTTTACTGTGGTATCAACTTTAGAAAGAGAGCAAACAAGATGGGCCTTTGTAGCTTGGTGACTGTTTATGTGTTATGCATCAAGAGCCATTATATAAATAGCCACAGGCAGGGTAGCTTAGAAAAAACTAAACCTTTTCTCCCATTTTACACTGACATTTTATCTATATAAATTATATATATATATATATATAACACTGGCCATGGTATTAAAATTGATTTATGCTGCTTCATATCTGAAGTCAGACTGACATTCATCTTAAATCTTTCTGAATCTTGAGTTACACCTTTTGTAGGAGCTTAAAGTTGGTTGGGAGCTGAATAGATCACAGAACCTCTCTAGGATAAGTGCCCTGATCATCATGGATTGAAGCTCCCTTTCACTTTGCTCTTTGAAAGAAAAAGCCAGCCAGCCATCATTCCCCTAAGGGACTTAAATAATGCAGAGTAAGGAGTAAGAAAACATTCTCAGGTGGCCTCAATCACATCCAGGAAAAGGCAGGATTTCAAATATTCTTCCCCTTGGTTATTTTAGGAACTGAACCTTCTACTTAATTTATCAATATATTGCTGTTGTGAGTCCCACCCTATGTTGTCAGGACGCTGACATACAAAAAAACAAGCGTGGCATCTCAATGCATCACAACATTGCAATCCTTTTCAACAGATCTGTTCTTCATTGAATGTGTAGCACTGAGTGATTTGCAGATTCAAAAACAATGAGTCAAACCCTTGTTAAGACAGGAGACACTTGTCCTTTATAACACTTCAGATGATCAAAGTTATTATGACTGAAGTTGATATAGGGGCTCACTGACTTGGCTTTAGTAGTTAGTAGAACAGTGGAAGAAAGTTCAAATCTAACCTGGGCAAACGTCTAGCAGTTACCTTGGTTTGAGTATTGTGTTGATGCAATCAGGACTGCCAATACACAAGCTTGGATACTGATATAAGTATGGGCACAAAGCTGCCATGTATACAGTTGGTTTCAGCAGCATCATAATAAAGCAGCCTACCAGGGTGCCGTATGTGTTGCAGTGGCACCAGCAGCTGAGGGACCTAAAAATATTGCTGGTGCTGAACACCCTTCTCCAGAATGATTGTGTGACTAAGATGATTATTCTCTTTCAGTGAGACCTAAGGGATTTTGTGAAACCAAAATATGCAAGGGTTTGTGCTGTCTTCCAGATACCATCTTCTCTGGAAATAAATTAGTTTGGTATGAGCTGGTAAGTGGGAAATAGTGGTAGAAATGGTTCTCAATGTGTACCTCCATATCTGCATAAAATGTAAAAGCAGACAAAATTGTTTAGTTGGACTAATTTTTAGATGGCCATGAAAGGCAAAAGGAACTTCACTTACTATCATATACTCTTTTGAATAAAAAGCTGGATCTCACATGCAAAAAAATCTGAAATTAAATTTGTATTCTTTGTCACTTTTATGTGGAAATGCTCACCTGAATTTGATATTGCATATGCCAGAATATCTTGTAACAGAACATCAATATGTAATGTTCAGTAATACATATCTAGGGCTTCAGCACAAATAACTTAGTAGTCTTATTACAACTAAGCTAAACTATACATTATGTATATTTTGCATGTGTGAAAACCATTTTGACATTCTGAATAAATAAATTTGATATAGAAGAAAAAAATATGAGTCTATCTGCAAATGTTTTGAACACCTGAATGCTAGAGAACGTAGGTCAGAAAGGGATTAACAGTTCTCATTATTGCTTTGAGAGAAAATTAAGATATTAAATGATTTAAACATGAAAGTGAGATTATTATGGGAGTTAGTGTAAAAGTATAAACTTAGGGATCCCAGCTACAGTAGAGGCAGCTCAGCTGTTGTGAATACAAGGACATATACTTGCTCTTTGTGTTAATCTGCTCTGTGTTTATATATGTATTTTTCAATTCTCAGGGGACATCAAAATGATAATGATTTTCTATTTTTGTAAACAAATGGAATACCACCTTTCATGACAGCTGTTACTTGAAAAATAATCTAAAATATTTATAAAAATTACAGCTTTTAAAATCTTCTCACTGAAGGTATTTTCTCTTTTTGAGAAACACTTTGACAATTAAATACAAAAGGCAGCAGATCCATGCCTACTATTGTTTAGTCCATAACAAAGACAACTGTGTATACCATTATTGTGAGTCTCTTTTATCTGAGCAACCTTGCTTAGTAAAATTGGACGATTTATCACTCCAGTGCCTGCAGCAGTGTGCACTACATGCAAGTGATTAGTTTGCCACTTCAGCTACCAGCTTTGATACAGCTCTGAGAAACTGGTAGTCTGAATGAAAAGGTCAGTGCAGAACTTAAACTAACTCGGGCATCTGTTGGCCCAGGGGGCAAATAATGGGCTCCAGTGTCTTTTGCCCTTCTCAGCTGAGAGTGTTACTTGGTAACATCTGAAGGCTGTTCCTCAGCATATACAAAGTTCTTGTATATTCAAACATGGAAGGTACAAGATACGTTAGGTGTGTGACGTTCACGTGCTTTGTAAGATCAGTGGAGAAACAAAGGATGATTCTATCCACGATCACTTGGGTTGCTTATCTTTCTCTCTTTTAACTGTTTGGACTAATAAGAGCTGTCTGCAAGTAAAAGTTTAACACTGTAAAAAACTAATATGTGCATCTGGTTATGATTTCTACTCTTAATTTCAGAAACCCCAGGAATTTACTGGATCTGAAGACCAGACTCCTTTGAGACCCACAGCAGGCCTCTGTGGAGGCCCACCATCAGGCTAGGTGGGCTAACTTGCACTTCCAGTGTTCTTTTTGTGAATACATAAACAAATAAAATTAAATCTCCAAGGTTTTCACAACCACTGAATTCAATTACAGAATGCAATACAATGTACAATATATAAATAACAGCAGCAACTTCTGGGATGCACTCAGCCTTATCTGAGCTGAATAAATTCTTCACAAGACATTGTGTGTTTAGAAGCACAAGAAAAAGTTCTAAGAGCCGTTTACTCTGAGGGAATATGAAAAAAATACCTGGAATAATAATTCTGCCTTTGAGAGGTTACAATGGAAGGTCTCCTTGACTCCAGTAGTACTGGTATTTAGATCCCATCTTTCCTCTCCTCTCCTTTTCTTTCCCTTCCCCTCTTCTCATTTTCTTATTTATTTATTTTATGACATACTAAACAATATCTATTATAACAAATTTCTTTAGTCTTAAAGTTTCTGTGCTAGACATTGTACGTAAAGTACTTGCTTCTATTCAGATCTTTAATGTTTCTGTTTTTAATTTCATTACAGCAGGAAATTTCTTTTGAATTCTGCTCTTTAGAAAAAGGAAGTTTTAGGCCCTTGAAAACCCAATAAATTACTAAAACAGAGCAATTTATGATCTTCCATGCATCTCTGCAAAGAAAATTCTCCCTGCAGGTAGACTCAGTCTGTCTAAGATTCAAAGATATTAGAGGCAATTTTATGAAAGGGATCATTAATTATAAGCTATTAAATTTTAATAAGTAGGCTTCTTTTTCCTGATATCTTGCATGAGTCAAGATCAAAGTAACTCCCATATGTTGACCTAGTAAGCATGCTAACTGAGAAGATTAGCTTCTCTGTCCTTTGTAGCATCAGATAAATCACACAAGTGATGTGTTATAAGAGAGTGGCCATATCGGTGTCATAAGTGTAACCATACAACATGGATAAATGATACTTCTCATTCATAAGAGGGCAGAACTGGATTCTGCCAGCTATGATTATGCATATTCATCACAGCCAGAACTGAGATTCCTAATGCTTTATCAAAGGTGATCAAGACTCGTACTTTGTACATTCAGTTTAACTGCTGCGGTTTGATAAGTTGCCTGGTTGTACTCAGACTTTTATAACATATGCACTGGTTTTCTAACATAGAACATAAGCCACAAACAACGTTCCAATCTTTAATTAGCACAATTACAGTAATCCAAATTTGACTTTCTCTTCATTTGAAATTTCATATCTGAGTTTATTAAAATGCAAACTATTTTCTTGAATTAATGTTGAGAACAGATGAGCTTCATATCACTCTGCATCAGTGTTCTCTCCTCTTCATTATTGACCTTAAGTCATATGAAAACTTCATTAGTGATGACTTTATTTTATTCCAGGTCATTGATAAAAATGTTAAATAGAACTAAACCCACTGGAACCCAGCTAGAAATATATCCAGTCAACAATGATTAGTCATTTTCAATTACATTTGGAGAGCTATCAATTGGCCACTTTTTAATCTATTTAATTGGTGCTACAAAATGAATTGTTCTAATTTCATAATCAAAAAACCATGAGTCACCAAGTCAAATGCCTCATAGGAGTTTCAGCGTATTATATTCACACAATTACCTTTAGTAACTGAACTTCTAATCACATTACAGTATCAAGTCCACATTTCAAAGAGCTTTTATTGATTCACATTAATGATATTATTGTATTGTATTAGTTACACTATTGCATTATTATATTTTATTTAAATCTTTTATTTAAATCTCTTCTGTTATTTTTCACAGGACAGTAAGTCTACTATTATTTCAGTCACTTCCTTTAGACTTTCATTTATGATTTTTGATTTTTTGAATAGACAACATTCGATTGCCCAGGGAGCTCCTCTTTTGGCAACCAACTAAATTTATTGCATGCAAGTCTGTTTGCATGCAAAACCTGTTGATTTACCATGAATTATTACCAGTATCTATGTTTTAACCAAATTACTTTTGAACCGGAAGTGTTTCATCATCCTCTAAAGAGACTACATTGTGTTGCTTTTTCTAATCTATGAACAGATGTACATAATGAATTTCTACTTTTTTACTTTACTACTGACATTTTGTAGTACCATGCAACTATTGTTGTTAGGGTTTCTTTTGTTAATGTATTTCAAAATGTTATCTCTGTTATCCTTAATTCTACTGGTCTCAGATTTCCATTGTGTCCTTTTGATTCCTTTATCAATTTCCTTCTGTTCCTTGATCTTTGTGTATACTCAGTTCATATCATCTTCTCCTTTTTACCATGTGTTATATATAAAATCTGTACTTTGAAGCTCTTATATCCCACAAAGCACCTAATCCCTTGATACCAGTGAAAAACCCGTAAGATTATGGAGAAGCAGTAGCTTATCCATATTTAAAATTGCAATTCATTTCCACTGTGTGTGTCTGATTTTGTGCCTCATCTTCAAATGTAAGTTAAAAAAATATATATTTGCTTCATAGTGTCGTATGAGGTCTGCATCTGAGGTAGAATTTCCCACCAGATTTGAAGGAAATTAAACAAGTGGTTAATAAATTATGAGATCTTAAATGTGTATGTCTTCATCAGAATAATAATAGGAATGACTAAGATTAGTTTTTTCTGAGTAAAAAAAAAAAGAGGAAAAGGAAGAGATAGAACATAGTTTGTAGATTTTGCATGTGTGCTGTCAGTGCACAACTCTAATGTTCTGGTGAAGAAATGCTGATTTGTCCTGCTTTGCATTGACAGTTCACAAGGATGAACTAGTTGTCACTCTGGGACGTCTGCATGAGGTGAAGGAAACATAAACACTAACAGCAGCTCTTCAGGGATCCATTTATTGGGAAGGCCAACGGGGATGAAGGAGCTGACTCCTAGAGACTGAAGAACATTCTACATTAGAATTCAACTGCTACTGCTTACCAGCCAGGGCAGCTGCCATCCTTCGTAGAATATAGAGGTGTGTACTGCATTTCAGTTGGTAATAAGGAGCAAGTGGAAGCAAGACCTTTAGATCCACTTTATCAACATCTGGAGGTGATTTTTTCAGTTATGAACCCCCTAATAAAAGCATAAATAATATTATACTAAAAGCAGAAATCAGCTCATAGACAAGAAGTTCCCCATACCAGAACTTCCCCATACCAGAACTTCCCCAGTTTGCCCAGACTGGCAGATCTTTTGGTTTAATTAGGATAAAGTGAATAGGTATTCCTCAGTTTACATCAACTGGGAAGACCATCATATGGGAAGATGACATAGTCCACTGTACTTTCAAGGGAAGTGCTCAGATACAGTATTGTGTTCTTACCACTGCTTTCACCCTCCTTCTCCTTTATTCCCTTTCTACTAAACACTGTAAATTTTTTTTGCAGAGAGCTTCAGTAAACCGCTGAAGAAGATCTGTGCACCCTTACTTGTATGTCCTACCCAAACCTACCCCTGTGAGGCTGCATACTCTGGAACCAAGCTTAGGTTTAAACCCAGATCTCCCAGTTTCTGAACTAGTACTGTAATAATTTATTATAAAAGAGGGAGACATGTTTTTTGGAAGAGTGGTTGTAGTTGCTGATTTTGTGGTTGCTGATGTGTATCAGATGGGATCCACCATCTTGAAGGTCAAGTCCAGCAAGGGACTAAGCCAGGTAAAGCTCATCTGGTGAATTCTCCAGGCTCTGTAATACCTGGATATTCAGATGTACCCCCCAATTTTTTTTTTTTTAAGTGTATTTTATGTACTAATAAGCATACCTTGTGTCTCAGACACTTCTGTGGTTTCTGTGGACTTTTCTGGATCACCCTTCACTTCTGGGACAAGGCACCCAAGCCTTTTGCTGAATTTGTCTTCTGTTGTCAATAGGACTTTGTCCCCCAGCTGTACTCAGAAGTGACTCTGACAGAAAAGCTGCCAGCGTTTGCTCAGCAAATGCTTCTGCTGAGCTCACAGTAACTGGGTCCTCCAGAGTATTGTACAGCTCTTCCCAAATGTAATAATTAGGATTCTTTGGACTAGTAGGACAAGCTGGTTGCCATTAGCGGTGCCTTTTTCTCTCTGTTACCACACTAGTGCACTAGTGTTTGTTTCTGCTATTGTAAAAGTAAAGTAGGATTGCATTTTCCTTCTTTTCGTCCTAATGTTCAGCTTGTCCCTGAACTTCTGATATCCTCTTCTGTTTCATAGTGGGGCATACATGAAAGATCACAGATTCCTGTGTTCCATTTTAGGAGATTATTTTGGAAAGACAAGACTTCCTCCTTTCCTTGGCTTTATTATATGAGTAAAAAAAAACACTGATTTTACAGTGAAGGATGTGATTCAAGCTACAAAACACCCAAGTTTTCATGACTCCCTATGGTCTCTTTCTGTGAGCTGTGCTCTAGTCAAGCATGGAACTTCCTTCCTTTGGAAGTGAAGGAGGTGAAAATGCTGCTGTATATTCTTTAGCTTCATTTGGATATACAGTGGAGGTACACAGCCCACTGTATAGAAAGGTTCCTTGGTTACAGGGCCCTGCATCCCTTATTATAGGTATAACTTCGTAGCCTATACTTCCATGAGATCTTCATTCATACTCAAATCACATATGAACTAGACTAAAAGATTACACTATAATCTTCTAATCTAACTGACAGCATGGTGTACAATTCATCTCCACAGTAGCAGCATACTATTCAAGTTCTTTGTTTGGAAAACGCTTAAAGGACTTTTGCTTTTAGATGAATTAATATGATATTGATCTCTGATTTTTCATACAGTTTGCTAAACTGATTGTTTTTCTTTGTCAGTGTTATTAGCAACAATGAGGGAACTTATTACCTGCTGGCTATCTTGAGGTATTAGAAAGAGAAAACAGGTTATTCACACTTGGCTCTTGATAAACATAACACTATATTTGGCTAAAATGTTCCGTTTTTCTTATAGAATGTCTTGGGTTGAAGGTCACCCCTCTTTTGATGCAGCCCAGAATACAGTTGGCCTTCTGAGCTGCAAGTGCATACTGCTGGCTCATGTCCAGCTTTTCATCAGGACCTTCAAGTCCTTCTCAGCAATGCTACTCTCAAGAAATTCTCCCAGTCTGTACATTTATCTGGGATTGCCCTGACTCAAGTTCAACACCTTGTATTTGGCCTTGTTGAACCTCAGTAAGTTCTTCTGGACCCACTGTTCAAGCTGGCCCAGGTTCCTTTGGATTGCATTCCTTACCTATCTTGTATCAACTGGGCGACTGATCTTGGTGTCATCAGCAAACTTGCTGAGGGTCCATTCAATCCCACTATCTATGTCATTTATAAAGATGTTGAAGAGCACTGGTTCCAAGATGGAAACCTGGAGACCAACACTCATAACTGGCCTCCAGCTGGACCAAGAGTCATTGACCACAGCCCTCTGGCTATGACCATCCAAATAATTCCTTATCGACCAAATAGTCCAGCCTTCAAATCCATATATTTCAAGAACGTGGCATGGGAGTGGATTTTTTCTTTTTTTTAATTGGAAAGTCCCATCCTCTTTATTAATGCATCTTCCCCATGAATCTTTCATTAGTGAATGTGTTTTTTTGAATCAGGTGGTTTTGCAGAAAATTAAAAGAGAAACTGCTGTGAACTTCCTATTCTAATGAAACTGCAGTACTTCATTAAAATAAAATTTGAACATCCAAACAAGTAACTTTGGTCCCTTGTCAGAAGAGTGTTTTCCAGTAAGTTCTAGGGAAAACACAACTGGACAATTCTCTACATACTATCACACAGAGCTCAGTAAGGGAATGTGTTTCATATACTGAAAGCAAAAAATTGATACATTCAGTAAGCTGCAAATAAGTACAAGGTAAACATTTTATAAAATTTGATGACATAGCTGATATTCTTCTCATACAAATATGTCTCAGCAGCAAAATTAAAATGGAAGAGTTCTGTCTTGTGGGCATATAAATGTAGGTTTGATCTCTCCAAAACAATGATGAACTGAACTATAGTTTAATTACAGTGTAAGTCTCAGTGTTTCCCTTCTGCCTTTTTCTGGTATATAAGCAGAAATAGAGACAAAGACAACGTAAGCTTATGATCTGCTCTTCCTTTTCTGTTCGTGGAATGGAAGAAGTACTTCTAAGGAAAGAATGAACTGTATTATATCAAAGTAGGCCTTGAAAACAGGCAAGAGAAAATACATCCCAAACAAGTCTGTTTTTCTGCACTGACTGTGATAGCCCGCCATGATTAAGGTGGGCACAAATGACTCAGCTGCAGACAGACACCCACAGTCAGTGGAGCCTGATGTCCCTCTTGTTTAGGGGAGGACAATACTGATGATTTCTCCAGGAAACCAGGTGAATGTGCATGTATGTTCCTCTGACTGTCAATATACCTGTGACTCACAGGTAGTTTCTGAAACCATTGGCTGAATTCTGTAACTAATTCCAACTTAGATTGGCAAAGAACAATGGTTGAAAGATATGTGTTTTATCAAGTTGTAGAAAATAGTTATTATTTGGGGAATTTTTTTCTTCAGAAGACTGGTGCTGTAAGTGTCAACATTTCCTAATTGAACCTTCTATGAAAGACTTTCAGAGTCTGCCAAGTAGGAAAGCACACTGATTCATTCCTCTTCTGATTAGCATCTGGAGCACTTTCCTGACCAATGTGAAGATATCTGCTCTTACTCTTTACCTGTAGCTGCCACACAGGCCATCTCATGCTTCTACAGTTCATAGGACAGAACTCCTTTCATCCCAAAAATTTCAGTGGTATCTTTTTTTCCCCTCCCCTTTCTACTGCTTGTTCTTCCTCTTTGACTACTGATATTGGTATTTAAGCAGTCCCATTATTTGGAAATACTGAATTGTGACATAGGCAGAAAACTGAGGAGACTCATAGTAATAATTTTAAACTATATTTGAAATATTGAAAGAGATCAGAAATTAATTCGCTTAAATTAATGACATTCCAGTTAGGCATCCGGTAAACATTTCTAGCAGTAAAGCGGCAGATTGAGTTGCCTAGGGAGGCTGCAAGAGCTCCATCGATGGAAGTTTTTAGAAGCAGATTGAAGAAACCTCTGCCAGGTTCAGCGCACTTACCCTTCCCTGAGGAGTCCATTAAGTCTGTGTGAATTATGATCTCTACTCGTAGAACTTATACTGATGCCACGAGAGTGTCATGGTGTAAGAGACTCACAGCAGAAGGTGGTAAGAGGCTTATTAGGAGGTGCTGCTTTCTTAGGCCTCGCTTTCTCCTCTTTGCTTTCTTGCTTGTCACCTTTCCCAGCAAAACATGGGAGAACTTTGCAGTCTCTGCAAGCTGGAGAGGAGGGAAGTACTCTGCACAGAGGGCAATACTTTTTGGTGTGTTACAAGTACTTCTCCTTCTTCTCTATTATTTGCTCTGGTTGCATCTAACTTAAGAAGCTTGAGAAACTATCACTTCCCCACATCTGGATGCGTATTCCAGCCATGTCCTTTGCTCAGGGCCAGGATGAGACCTTTTTACTTCTCTATGCCTTAGACTAAGGTCAGCAAGGAATAATGGGTATTCCAACTGATTTGTCACTCTTGATGCCTGCAGTGCCAAGAATGTGATACCCTTCAGTGGGTTTTCATTACTGCCCTCTGTCCCTGTCTGTCTCTACAAAGTGCTGAAGCTTTGTTCTTTCTTCTTGTACTCTTTTCCTTTCCATTTGTATTCCTTATGGTTTTTATTCTGATATATTTCTTTTTCCCTTACTTCTTCCTCTCAGTTGTCTCCTCATTTGCGGTTTATGTTTTTGTCTCTCTCTACATTCCCTGTCTTTGAATATCTTCCTTTATTTAGACCTAGCATGTTTCTTAGTTATGTTTCCTCATTCAAAACTAAATCACCTCATTTCAAGTTAGACTAGTTCAATGTAATTGAAATAAAGTAAGATCTATGTATATGTATAGAGATGGGGTGGTTTACTGTTATGCATTACAGTACTTAGTAAAAAATGTGCATTTGATTGGATTAGATAAGTTTTCACCGCCTGTGTCTTTTTCCTTTTGCAGTCCACTACACTGCCTTTGTAAAAATAGCAGATTTTGTTTTGTTAGGGATTTGTTTTTGTTTGTTTGTTTTTGGTTGTTATTCTTTTGAAACAGCTCAGTTCAAGTCATAAAGTTGTTCTAGTTTTCTCCTGGGAACAATTCATCTCTCAGACCGAAAGTAAGCAACATACTTAGGCAAGTATTTACCACTCCTTTAATGTCCCTTGCTATCCTTGAGACATTAACAACTGAACTGTAATGTACCTACCACCTTTGCAGACCAAACCTTTCTAAGTATTTGATTTGATTTTTTCCTCTCTGGCTTCCTTCTTTCTTCTCAGCGAGTCTTTGCAAAATTTAACTCTGCTTTTCCCAATGTTTCACAGTGTTTCCATTACGGCACACTCTCTACTTTTCAACAATGCTGAAAATGAGTTAGATCCTAATACAAATATCCTACTGTACCGATAATTTATTTCAATGCTTTATTCTCTTGAAACTGCTAGTATTCTTTGGGTAAGTAATGTCTTGCCATAGGTGTGAAAGCTCCAGATGTTTCTTGTCCTTATTTTGGCCGTCTGTCACAAAGTACATTTGAACTTCCATGCATTTCAGAGAGACAAAATTAGCAGCTTTGGGTCCAAAACCCAAAGATAAATCAGATTTTAAAGGTACTTAAAGTACATCATGTGAAAAAAGCACTTGAATTGTGTTGCTGTACTAGCTGGGAGATGGAGTAATCAGATACCTATGAGATTATGAGAACTGTGCTGTTTGAAAGACTAGGAGCTGCTGGTTTAGATAGAACTTTATTGAATTCTTCCATTCAAATGAAGTTAATGGTAGGGGATTCTTTATAAAAGATATTAGCATCTTTAAACAGTTTTTTATATTTTTACCTTTAAACAATATATACATTTTGTAATATTGTTATCCACATCACATCACAGATAAATAGTAACTGACACATAAGACCCATTTTTGACACTGATAGTTTGATGGGAGTCTTCACAGAGAGATCAACCAGCTCTGAATTACCACACAGTTGCTAACAAGCAAAAAACTTTGTTTAATTTTGGATTATTTTACTATTAATGAAAACTATATGAGAGGATGGAAAAGGTTTACTGTAAGTTAATTTGTGCAACTCAGATCACTAAGCCTAAAGTTTGTTATTTTTATATTTTTACCGTTGAAATGCATAAAAGATTTACTAGCCATTAAATTAGTACTTCATAATCAGAACATAGATAACTCAGGCTGTCTTTACTGCAAAAAGTTCTACTCCATTGTCCTGGAGTAAATTATTTCACAATGTAAAAAGGTAATGACATACAGGTGTACACATAAATATGCATGCATTTGTATAACCTTTGTTTAATAAATGCATATGTAACTCAGGAACTAATTAGAAAAACAAACAAAGGTAAACATATATTAAGAGAGCAAGGTAAAGTGGTCAGCCATCACAGAAACTGTAAAAACTAGAGGAGTAAATTAAATACTGTGTAACCTGGGGAAACTTATTAAGCCATCAGTGGGGAGGAAGATGATGATGTCACACCTAGCAGAGGCAGAAGTCTCATGCAAAGTTGGATGAGATCCAGTTTGTGCTGTAGATTTACGCAGTTAATTTTATCCCTTGACTGCATTCAGATGAGCATTTCTCCTCAGCATACACCAAGAAGATTGCTGCATTATAGCTGTGTTAATGGTAATCAGCATGCTAATGAGCACCAGAAGGTCGTTACAGAAAAGAGAGGTTCAAAGATGTATAACGTAGAGAAGAAGATGAAGTAAGTCCTCGGGGAATGCAAGTGTCTTGTTTGTAGGTCATAGATTATTTGTTTTGGTCATTGTAGAGCACAGGCAGTTTAATTTAAGGGCAGAAAAAGATTAAGCTTTTTGAATTTTAGGAGTAGCATCACTTAATTAAATATATGCCTATGAAGTAGACAGCAAACAGTACTGAATTGTTTTTATTCTGGTCTAATGTATTCCTTGATAGATACTGTAAAAGTGTAGTTTATGTCTTTCATAACACAAATCTAACCTTATTCATTCTTAATATCAAATCAGAATTAAACTACAGCATTTTGTATTTTTCTAGCGATGCAGAGTAAAAGAGGAAAGGTTTTGCAGCAATGAAATCAGAGTAAGTATGTCAAAATATAAAGTGAACAAACAAACAGAGTAAAAGCAGGGGAAAACAAAATTATATCAGTGTGTTAAGAGATAAACGTAAGATAAAAGAAATCATACAAAATAGTAGTTATAAAATTATAACAATCACAGGCTGCTACACTGTTAAATTGTTCTGTTTAATTTCAGTTTCTATTTCTCCTTCAAAAGGCTAATCTGCTCCCTGATACTCAGAAAAGCACACATATATACATTTGAATAGTTTTGTTAAAGAGAAACTGAATAAGGACTTCATACGTTTTAGAGGAAGCCCTAGGGAAAGGGGAGACAGAAATAGTTAGAGAAGAGGTTTTGGACTTAGATCTTCAATGAAACCAACCCCACACATTAACAACTAGCTAAAGTAGGTGGATTTGAAAGGAGGACAGCATATCATGTCTTCAACAGGGAAAACAGGAACACAGATTTTGAAAGGATATCTGCATTTAGGTGATTGAACACAGCATACTGAGCTTTTCTGAAACTCTAGAGTTTCAGAAGATTTTAAGCTAGAGTTTAAATGAGGTTAAACATTAAAGAAAATGCCAGTCCAAGCTCCTTTACTTTTGTTCCTTTAGTGATGGTTCTTAGAAGGAAAACTAATTTTATGAAAAACTACACATAAGGAAAACTGTCCACGTGACCTAAACACACCCCTAAGCACTTGAGACTGCGTTTACTTCATGTGCCATTGGTCTAATGCTTTTCACTGAGGTCTTGGTCTTTTGTAGCAGCCTTTCTGTTAACTTTATTGATCTTACCTTCAAAATAAGATAATTAATTACTCACAAAACAATTCTATCTCAAATATTTGACAGTAAAAAAGCTGTCAAATATTTATGTTGCAGAAATCAAGCAAGCTGTAATAGTAAACTACAAACTAACCTGTTCAGTGTCTGCATCTCTAACTCCCAGTGTCTAAAACTCATCTAACAAAAAGGTTTCAATTTCTTACAAGTGTCGTGTGGGTGAGTTGTTTATTTTTTCTTTTAATGCTCTAGGATAATTTTAATTATTCTTACAAGGGAGGATGGTTTTAAACTAAGATGGGAGGTTTAGGTTAGATATTAGGAGGAAGTTTTTCACTCACAGGGTGGTGACACACTGGAACAGGTTGGCCAAGGAGGTTGTGGATGCCCCATCCCTGGAGGTATTCAAGGCCACACTGGATATAGCTCTGGGCAGCCTGGCCTAGTGGTTGGTGACCCAGTACATAGCAGGGGTGTTGAAACTAGATGATCATTGTGGTCCTTTTCAACCCAGGACATTCTATGATTCTTCTAAAAATTGGTACAGCCTTTAAGTTTGATTCTTCCTGTGGCAATCATTGTCACAGGCTAAAGGTGCATGTCAGCCTTGCTAGGTTTTACCATTCAAAAAATCTAATCTAATGTGATTATTGAGTCCTCTTTATAGTAACTAGAGAGGAGCTGGTAATTCCAGTATGTATACTCGCCATAAAGTAGACACAGAAGACACAACATTTTGTACCAGAGAACCAGAGCTGTTTGAAATGCTCTATGGGCTTGAGTTGCCTGCACAAGGCTGGTTAAGTAGGAGCTAAGGGAAACCCAGCCTCTAACACTATATTATATATAGTGTTATATATTATATGTATATTATATATAACACTATATATTACTATATTTAATAACAGGAAAAGTGCCATTTCTTCCACTAAATATGACAAATACTTCAGGGCATATCTTCTATATGCAGTGGAAGTGTGAACTGAAAGAAGAAAATTATGTGCTCATTTCAACTTTTTTTTTATTTATTTTGCTATTTGTATTTCACCTTTCAAATAAAATAACGAAGTTCATCAGCTAATACTAACTGATAAAAACAATCATGTATGTGTGCAAGCCCTATCCTGCATTGGGCAAATTACTAACATAATAGAACAATAAGAATTGAGAAAACACCATGAAATTTGGCTCCAAATTGGAAGATTACATTCTTTAATGTAACAAATAGTACCAGGTATCCTCTTGTGTTTTGGTTCCAGGTTTTTGTGGTCTAGAAATACAGTGTATCCAATTTTTTGATCTAATCTCCCCAGGAGTTCCAGGGGCATCAAAGCCTTTATTTCTATATGACTACAAAGAGCATAATGTTCTAGTTTACTGCAAATCCAAGAAAATAAAATACAACCAACAGCACTTTCTCCTTTCTTATTCATTCTTTGTGGTGAAGCTGAGTGCAATGCCCTTTTATTTTTTTTTTTACAATATATATAGATGTGGAGAGAAAATCAGCTACTTTCTCACAGATTCAGGGAATGGTAAAATTAAAATGGTTAAAGATAATTTGTTGATCTTTTTACATAGTATTTATATATTGGGAGTATCACCTCAAATCATTTATTTTAACATAACGTAATTCTACAAAATATTATTTTAGTCACAAAGAAATTCTATAGGAGGAAACATATTGGATAAAGTATTGCTCATGGTGTAATTTTAATTCAGAAATATCTTGCTAAGAGGGCTTATTTAAATAGGTTCTATCTGAGATGAATATTTAGAAAAAAATCCTACAGGATGATTTATAGAAAAATTATATGAACAGAATGAAGGACAGAAGAATTTTATTAGAAAAGAGACTCATTTCCACAAAATATAAATTACGCCTTTTAGAAAATATATTGAATTTTATTAATATTCTGTAGACAGCCTGCAGTGTTAATCTCCACCCATACCTTTAAGATTTTCATTATAAGTTACAAGGTGTATTTACCCTTTAACCAAATAATTCTTGAGTAGTTCAATACAGACTTGACTGCAGTTTACATATCTTACAAAATATTTTTCTCTTAGAAGCAAAGATTGTTTTATGGCAATTTTCTATATGAAAGGTTGTGTTGGGTGGAATATTTATATGTATATAAACATATGTTTATACAGTTATACATATGTATGTACACTTATGTAAATATATGCAGTATATATATAGGTATTGAATTTATACATATTTCATGTTTCCATTGTAAGTATAAACTTTACTATTTGTACACTGTACACAAGTTATTGATCTTTACCACTTGTGTATACATTTTCTGACCTCAGTTACCTAACTAGCCTGGCTGACAATGAATTCATCTCTACCTATTAGTGAGTCAGTATAACAGAGAAACTATCCAACAGTTCATTCAGTAGGGAAATTTGGATAATCAATACATTTGTTTACTATTATTTCCAATTATTATTTTTCCGCAGGACTCCTCCATTCTTTGAAGCTCAAGAAATGTATCACAGTTGTTTTTTTCAGTGGATTGGTCTCTTATCTGCAGGATTTCTGCATCAGCCATTCCAGAAATATGACCACGAGCTGTCTGCAAGAAGAAAAAGAGGTAAGGAACCTCCAATAATACATTCTGGGAGTAGTTTTCTTGCAAGAAGTTTTATGGTCTACACCTATATGAGTTGTAGAAGATAGTACCAACTATACAGAAATTAGAAGCTTTACATTTTTGAGTAGAAAACATATCTTCCTTCTTAAAATTCCAATACTGTATAAGCAGTTTTATTTTGTCTAAATAATATATTTGGACTCGCCTAATAAAATCTTTATCTGAAAATTATGAGATAAATATACTTAGAAAGTTGCTAAATATATCTCATAATGGCTTGCATAAATTATTTTCCTGACCTCTTCAAAATACACTTTTCGTAACATACATAATCAACCCATTATATCCAAAATTTACAGTGATTTTCTGTACTATATAACTTGCTTCCAACTCACCAGAACATTATCCAATGATTTAGAAGAAAATTGTTTTTTTTCTGTATGCTTAGTCACAAATGTAGACTGTGTTAGTCATAAATGTAAGACTAACTTACTCCTGAAAAGAGAATCCATAAAATTAAACATGATTTCTTAAATAGTACTGTTTATTGTACAGTGGGGATCTGATTCTGGATGCTACGCTTGATACAGTCAGATATACGTAAGGGAGATCTGCAGACAAAAGACCACTAGGGAATTGTCCTTTCCCAGACCATGACCTGCTTGGAGATCTCAATTAGTCCTGAGGAAAAATGTAGTTGATTTGGCTATTGACCTACATGTTTGTTATGGTTTGATCTGAAGATGACTATCATCACAGATCTGTGAGGAATGTCAAATACAGTGTGAGGGATTTTATTCCATTCCCCATAGAAGTTAGCTCCATACCACACAAACTGCAATTTTCCCCGATGTATTCTCCTTGTATTGCAATTCCATGGCTATTGGGATTGTTGACAACTAACAAAGTGCACACAGCCTTTGTTTGCAGTAAAACCAACAGGCTGATACTTCAATTTCTAAATTCATAGACCTAGTATTTCCAACTTTTAAGGCCTGAGCCAGGGTCTAATCACTATAGTGAGAGACAGACACCTCCCTAAAACAAGGAAATGACTTCTCATTTCTTACAAGGGATTTCATGTCTTACAAAATTTCACTTTGTTACATGCCAGGATCAAACTATTCAATCTAAGTGTATTCACAAGCAGTAAATGACACAGAATATATTTTTTGTTTTGTTTTCAGATGAATGTTTTGCTCATTGCTAAGAGCAAAGCTAGGAAAGATATACTGCAGTGTTAAGGAGCCTTTACTGTTATCTGTGAACATTTGTTCCTGTTTCAGCATTTCATAAACTCTTGGAAAGCTACAGAATGAATTCCTGGCTTAGACCTTTTCTCTTTGGTTGAGAACCCCCTAGCAGAGCAACAAACTCTACTAATCTAGCCAAAGGAAGAAAGCAAGAATTATAAGGATTTATTAGCAAATTGACTAATGAGCTAGATGGTTGAAGCCAAGATTTTTCTGGGCAAGACATCTAGGACAATTAATGGAAACCATAGTGGTGAAAGAAAGCGAGTTTGGTAAACAGTATGGTCAAGAGCTGGAGGCAGAAGGAAGATTGGCAAATCAAGGAGAAAGAGCAACTAGTGGGGGTAGAAGGAGGGGGGAGAAAGGAGAGAAAGGGGGGAGAGCATCTGAGAAGGTACCAGCACACACTTGGAGAGCTGAATCTGGACAGGAAAAACAACAGATATGAGAAAATGAGGATGGGATAAGAGAACCTGACACCACTAACTAGATGACAATCTGAAGAGATGAAGTAGAAGGAGTAAGGGAAGGAGGAAAGAAGTCAGAATGGTGTAATAACTGATCATTCACAAATGCAGTCAAATGTCACTCTGCTTAGAAAATAGAGTGAGACAAAATGACTAAATGTTTAAGAACAGCAGGCATTAGGCATAACACATTATCGGATACTTTAATCAAATGTCTCATTTTAAAATGTCCATACAATGAGAGGATGATTTCAAATACAATTAAACACATATTTCTAAAGTATGCCACTGTGTAAGACTGAGCAACATAAGAAAAGCCACTAGGAAAATCAGAATTCTATCTTCTAAGCAGTAAAAAAGAAAAAACACTAAAAGAGCTCTTCATTAACTGAGCAGTATTGCACTATACACAAAATGAAGCTGGGCTTCTTGGAAAAGGTAGTAGGTGATCACACCCTTATAATCATACTCAATAAATATGCACAAAAGGATTAAATGAAATAGTACAGGTCAAGACTTTTCAGGTCTTTGATAATTACTGAATTTTTGTGTTATTTATAATAAGGAAGATGTCTTGCATAATTATTCTTTACTTTTTAACAGTGGTAATCTTGAGCCCCACCCATGACTCTTATCCCAAATGGAACAAACAAACTGTAAACAAAATTTAAAAAGAGACCTTGCGTTCCACTCCTTCCCTGACTTATTCCATACTAAGTCGGAAAAAAAGATCTATACACAAGAGGGAAAACACGCAACTTATTCTTCATAAATTAAATGCATGGTTTTAATTCATGCATCTTGTGTTAGAATATGTTTGGGTCAGCATGTACTAAAGAGAGGTTACAAATCAAAAGGCAGATGAGGAATGAAGCAAAGACTAAAACTGAAGAAAAAAAATGCACAGTACAAATACTGATTCATGAAAAAAAGCAATAGAATTGTTCTGGAAATTTGAATGTTCAAGATAGACAAGCCCTCAGGCAAGGCTGACTTGCATAATCGACCTTTGCTTGATTTGGCAGATACAGAAACTCATTGTGACAATGCTAAACATAAGAGTTTTACTGGGCTGAATTATTCTTCACCAGACACTCTGGTATAGAGAAATGGGCATAAACAAGTTCTCCTCCTGCCTCCAGTGAGTATGTTCTGGTTACCAGTTAGCATTTCTTCTGTCTTCCAAGGCATGGAAATGAATGTTGTTGATTTTAGCAAGTGAGGATACTCTGTGTGTTTCCTGCCAGACCGCTGTAACATATGTGTTGGCATTACCAAAAGACCAAAGGAAAACAAGATTTATTTTGTCAATGACAGTCATTTAGTGCAATCTAATTTGAAGAAGTTCTTTACTATACTTCAGTACTGACAGTTTTTCATTATGTCATGAATATTTTTATTAGGTGATTGAAATAAGTTGAATGCAGCTTCTTCATTCATCATGCCCATGTGGTCAGAATAACCTTTATGTTCCTTCATTCTTTCATTCTTCTATCTAGATCATCTTGTCTGTTTTCTCCTCAGTTATGTAACTTTCACATGTGTTTGTAGATGAAATCCACTGATGAGTTATTTCAGAATATCCATTATACATCTATCTGATAGTTATCATTATTGCATCATAGGTATCTGAACACTGTCAAGGAATAACTTGACAAATATCTTGCAAAGTGCTATTTGTATTTGTTAATTTAAGAACAGTTTATACTAAAAGGTTTTCACTATCTAGTTAATAATAATTTCAAGCCCAAATATGCTACTTAGCTTATTGTTCTTATTACCCTATTAACAGTCACATGTTTTTAACTCTAAGGAGTTATGATATGTTTATTTCATTCTTATGTCCAAGTTCTAGATACTCTCATATCTACAAAAGGTGTAATCAGAACTTTAATAGGACTCTAAAATGTAATACTACTTCTATTTGTATGTGCCACACAGCATAAAAATAAAATATCTCAAAATAATGTACAACTTTATCTTCTACTTCTCCCAGATTTTCCTCACATTTAGCAAAGAATTAAAGGTGTTGAATGCTAATTGTAACATTTTGCTTTTTGTTTTGGCCCCAGTGGAATTTAAAGCTCACTTTCTGAGCTTTGGGCCCAAGGGGATATCCACTATTAGCTACAGAAAGCCCAGAGTACTAAGCAGGAACTTTTTGTGGTAGGCCATTTATAAGGTGGAATAAAAACAGCTGAAGTGGTTATGCGCCTGCTAGGGATATCTGACCAGTTGCTGTTCTGCTGTATTACATGAATACATGAACGGCATAATGAGACAATCTTCTGAAAACAGAATTTTAGGGTTCTTTAGAGCAAATGCTTTTTTTTTTACAGTCAAAACACAAATCCTACATTGTTTTTTGACACTGCGTATCATTCAAGTCATGATCTAGGAAAAAAAAATCTATATTGATATTTCTCAGAAATTTGCAATTGTTCATTTTGATAGTAGTATAGTATAGGAAATCAATGTTGAAAATGTTTAAAAATTTTACATGTCCTTATTCTCAGAGTTTATTGCACTTGGCATTCAAGTTATTCTCTATAACAAGTTATTTTTTCCCCTTTATTCTGAAATACCCATGGAGTAACACTTAGGGCTTGATTTAATTTTCCAAACATAGTTATCTCTGGCTATTCAAAACATACAGAGTTACCTCCATGCAGTTGACATGCCTGGTACAGAACTTAAAGGGGACCCTAACTCTTACCAAGTGGAAGATGGAGACACATATATTGACACAACTGAATCAGGCCTGAGGAGTCATAAATAAGATTGTAGTTAAGATCTTTGTATTTTGGAGTCTGGATTTGGATGAACATGTGTCAGCTAAGTATAGAGATCTAGTCACTGCAGTTGATGAATTCAGAAGAGATAGCATGCAGATCTACTTCATGTTGGGTTGAATAGTATTCCAGAGTCCACTGACAGTCTTGTTTTGGGATTCAGTTCTGCTACCCTGACATAGAAACTTGCTGTCAGAAATGTGCCAAGGCATGGCATTCAGATGCTACTCCAGGAAGTTACAAGCCTGCCAGAAATTGGTCTCATAATTGCCCAATCTTTAAACACTTATGTTTGGACAACTGAATCTCAAATATTGTGGCAAAAGACTGAATTGCACCAATAACTGGGTGGGACAATGTTTATGACACAGGCAACTGAACGCCTTGCTAGTCTAAATAACATTATTCACATAGCAGGAATGAGGTCTCAGAACACATGCATAAGACAGGAGAAAGAATATTGAAAGCTTGCCCTACCTCACAAAGTGCCAGCATTTAACTCATCTTTCCTTCCCATTCCTGCCTTGTGCACAAGAAGAGCAATCTCCTTTCAATAAAATCCTATTGAAAATACGCCTAAAGCAAACAATCCCAATTATTTCAGAAGATGCAATCTATGAAACTCAGCTGGAGTCCTTGGAAAGTAATACAGGTCTTGAAGAATTAAATATTTTTGCATATCTTAACAATATGCAGTAACTACAATGAGAGCTAGACCTGAATAAGATAAAGGACTTGGTATCATCACTTCCCACTAGCCACCAGGATCTCAACTACGGGGACAGGGGAAGACCCTAGCTAAGGCTGACATTCAATAAGTCCCTTGTCATCCACTTCTACTTGGTAGGAATTATGCTAAGGATACTTTTTGGTAAATACCATGATTTCATTTTGAAAGTGTTTGTTAGCCTCTGATGCTTAACATTAAAGTTAACATGAAGCAAACTTCCCTTTCCTTTGGCATAGGAACATTTTTCTACATATTTTCGAGTGTGAACTTACTCTTTCTGGAAAAATGAATAATCAAATCAGTTCAGGTTATTGCAGACAAGCTTTTACCTCCCTTCACAAAGACATTGACTCTTTTATCTCTTCTGAGGAATACCCCAACAGACATACCTAAGGATTGCATTTGTCTTTTTCATGGCCACTTCACCTTTGAGGCTCATAGCTCCCTCAGATGAAATTCATCTCACACAGATATATCTAAGTAGTCAGCCCAGGGTTCCTTTATGGTCAATTTAGAGAAACAGGCACTAAGGAATCACTAATCTGGCCAAATATCTATTTCAGGATGACATGGACTATGCCATAAAAGTGTTTCCTATTTCTCCCAATTGACTGTAATGGCATACATATGTCTTTGGTCAAATGAGTTTCTTTTCTTGCAGTCAGGGATTCAGTCTTTCATATCTTTGTCATATTTAACCAGTAAGTGCCAGGAAAAAAAATGTCTTCATATATCTATGTTACTAAATTTAACGTGGTTTGTTTTTTTTTTCCCTCCAGTTCTCAATGTCACCTCATTCTCCCTTTGTATCCCAGTTCATCTTCTTTGAATATATCCCTCAAACTTGTTTTACAGACAAACTTTGTTCATGGTCTCATATTCATAGCTATGTCAAAAGTGAAGTTGTTAAGTGAGAACCTTGTAAGCTGATCCTTGAAAAATACTAGGAGTAATTCGCTGACAATGCTGTTCCATATCAAGACAGAGAAAGTAATTTCTATATCTATTTTTAAAATCTTACATTAATTGACATGTTTTTTCAGATTACATGAAAGCATGCTCCATTGTATGAAGTGCTTTCTGAACTCCAGAGATATTAGACATGCTCTGTTCGCCATAGTATATTTTCTAAAAAACCTTTTTCTCCACAATATCCTCAGACACTCTCAAAACAAGTTTGGATAGGTTTGTCTACTCTTTCATCATTTCCTGAACAGTGACAACTACCTGTATTCTGTCATGTTTCCATTATTCTGAATTTCCCAGCAGTTCATTTTATTCTTGTTGTTGCACTCCTTTCTTGTTTTATTTTTTAATTTATTTCTCAAAACTACAGCTTCTTAAATAAAGGGTAGGTTCCAGGCTACATAATATGTTCACCTAGCTTGTATCCTTCTTTCATTTTTTAAACATGCATTTCATCTTCAGGAATACACTTACATCCTCTAAGTAGCAAAATAAGCAAGGCAATTATTTTGGACGGCATCCAAGTCCTCTCTGCCTAATTTAGTGTCCAAGGAACTTAGTTTTACTGTCTTCTCTGTATCTAGGGCAGGAAGAAAGATAGTGAAGATCCTCTATCCTTCCATCTCACAAATCATCTTTTCCACCATCTTGAGTCAGTTAGAGTTCTAGTCCAAGAAGAATCTGACAATAATATTATTTTAATGCAGAGGCCATCTGGTGGATATGTCTTACCAGGAGCCTTTTTGGTAACATGACTTTGGAAAACAATACATCCTCTGTTACTGAAGACAACAGACGCAGTTATTTCTGAAAAGTGTTCTGATAGTTGGTGCTGCTGATCTTTCATAACAAGAAATTCTCAGCCACGTTTCTGCCTTTTTTTTGCAATTTTCAAAGAAGTCTCGGGTCTGCACACCTGTTTCTCACTCGGAATTATCATAATATCTTCTCATAACTCTTCAGTAAGGTTCTTTTTAAGTTAGTGTCTGCTTTCCTGCTACATTCACAATTTCTCCTTTGTCTTGTGTATCTAGCCAGTCTTCTTCCTTTTCAATAACTGCTTTCTCACTCATAATATGATCTGCAAAAAACTTGTTTTTCAGGTCAGTTTCACTTCTGTTGGAGAATTTGAACTTTGTTTTGTCCTTTTGCTCACATGCTTAGATGTAACTTTGTGACCACCTCCATATATACTTGTGTGTAACAGGAGTTAAATACTGTTTTTTTTTTTTGAAATCTTCTCTTGATTTTTTTTTCAAACTCCATATGTAAATAATTTACATGAAGTTGTTACTTTTACAGATTCTGGAATCCATTTCTGTTTCTTCTCCCAGCCTTCTTTAGTTCCATCCCAGCTATCTTCATGACTTTCTCTTATTACATGACCTTTGAAGAGAAATGAAGGTATTTCACAAATATTTTCTTTGAGCTGCTATTGAAACTCTCCTAATTCATGTTATCTGTTAATTGAGACTGGGCTCATTTGACAGATTTCAAATCAGTTGGACAATCACCAACCCTGGTGATTCTATGATTCTGTGATTCAAATGATGTAGTTGTCCATTCCAGAGCTATATCTTTCAAGTCCTTCCCTATCCAGTTGAGAGAAAGAGGCATTTTTAAATTTCTCCTTAAACTGCCTACATCCCTAAATTAAAACATTCCTATGTCTATAAGTTCTTTTTTAGGCTTGTCAGGTAACTGTGCACTACTAAAGGATGGAAGCTGGGAGTCCCCATTAGAAACTCGGGCCAAAGCCTTTGTCTCAATTCCATCATAGACATGCATTACTCCTTGAAAATTATAAGCTGTAACCAAATCAAATGATAAAACAAACAAATGTACTCAATTTTAATTTAAGAAAATAAATATATATCCATACATATCCAGGAAAATTATGTAAATGCCAGCTGTTTGAAAATGTTCTTTCAAAAATTTTTGACAAAAAATATTTTCACTTTTTCTCTAGAAAATTGTTTATATAAGTTTTTTTCTTTCCACATTTCTCTTGATGTGATATTTCCCTTTTCAAAAAAGAAAATCACTGTGCCTCATTGATTAAATAATTATCAACCATAGACTAAAAGAAATGAAAAAAAGTGTAGCACATCCAAAAAATTATTCTCTCATCTGAGTGAAAATGATTTTCATGTTGGAAATAATTTCAGAGTTAAATGCTGCAGCTTTCAGAAATTATATTTCAGGGCACTAAAGGCAAAAAAAAAAAGTATTTTTTTTTAAATAAATTTTCATGAAGAAAAAAAATCTACTGAAAAACATTCATATTGGAATGAAAATAAATTTATAAAATAAAACAATTAGAAATTCATGCTTTGCTCATTATCACTTAGGACATGTGAAACAACATTTTTATTTTTTTTTATTTTTTATTCTTTTGGTGTATGTTTAAGGTATAAATCCAAACATTTGACATTTTTTATTTAGATATCATTGGAAAGTATAGCTGTATCTGTATTCTTACACATTCCAGTGGCACTTGTTTGAGAAAGAATTGCTTAATCTTGTTTAAATAATGATAAGTTCAATGAAGAATGCTTGAGCCAGTAAATGTCTAAGTTTGTACTCACCCAGCATTATGTGAGAGATTAGTTCATAAGTTTTGAATGTGTGTCACCTTTTTGTTGTATCAGGAGCAAGAGGCTGAATACATTGCAAAACTGAACTCTGAATCAATTGCAAAATCTTCTTTCTGAATATAAATTGTTTTTGTATTTCTTTCACAAACATAATTTAATTTACATTTGATTAGACAACCAAAAAGCATAGAAAGAAGTTTCATGGCTTGTGTGTGGCACTTTTTCATTATTTACTGAAAACTTGCTGATACAGTTGTGATGCAAGTTTTTCTTTCTTACATGTAAAATGATTTTTAAAATATAGTAATTAAAATTCTTATCTTGTTTCTCAAGGACTACACTAATGTTGTCTCTCTAGTCTTGATTTTTTTCTTTAATGCTCAAAGTACTTCATTAAAAGAGTGGGCAAAGATCTCAAAACTAAAAGACTGAACATCACTACTGTAGAAGTTGAAAGGTATAGAATATGAACAACCATTTCAGCTGGTCTAAATCTTCATCATGAGTTCCTCTGATTTATCCTTCCATTGGCCATTCTAGGAAAGTACCTTTTTTTTCCTTTTGCCCCTTGTCTTCTATATTTCATTTCATGTGTCTATCGAGGCTATGAAAGATAAAGCTATCTGCTTTCTCCTGTAGTAAAGAACTATATGGAATCAGTTCACCTGTCTGTCACTCCTCATTAAATTCTTACCCTCTTCATTCACATTCTGATCTTTGCAAATGAACATTTGCTTAATAAATGTTCCCAAGACTAACAGTGCAGAGTGAAAATCCCACACAGCAGTAAATTATTAACTCAGTCACAGGGGGAGTGCCATATATGACTTTTCAGAATGAGTTATTATGTGGATCATCATGTAATTATGAATTTTTCAAGCCATGATAGAGGAAAATTGAATATTTAATATTTTATGGACATATTCTGCACTGAGGACATCTTTCAAAATTTTATGATAATTTTTGGAGTGAGCAAAGAGCAGAACAAAAGTTACAAAATAATTACAAAGTGGAATATTTAATCACCATGGACATTGTTGGTGATTTCTCAAATTGCATAATATAATCAAGGTCGTGAACTTTTAAACACGATGTATTCAAATGGAAAAAATATGTGCATTAAAATTAATCTACAAGTATGTTTTGATTGTTTAATAAATGAGAATATGAGACTTCATACTTTATTGTATGATAGGTAGAATGATGTAAATATTCATAGCAAGATAATGGGCTGTCAAGTGTTCCTGAGTAGTCATGGATTGCCCCTGCATGGGGCATTCAGTAATGCAGAAACATGAGCATAAAATGATGCTGCTTGCTCCAGGAATGCTTGCTGGGTGCAGGGAACAAAAGGAAGAGAAATACAGGTGCCTAAGCATATCCAATCTGAACGTTGTGTGCTATTCACAGCATGCCTACAAGGATGGCAAAAATAACACAAGATCTTTGGGAGACCAGAGACCTCTTAAAACAGCAGCTCTATGCCAGGCAGGATTCCCTAAGGCATCTAAATAGTGTTAGCCACCTTATATTTAGCTTCAGAAGCCCACAGAGAAAACTACAGAATACATAGGTTGTACATGGCACAAGTTTGTAACTACTTTTTGGTTATGAATATCTCCAAATGACTAAAAAAATACAGCTAAATTCTATTTTATTCTATCTGTTTAAAAATTTTAGATTTTCAGACAGAACTGCTTTCATGTGACACTTTTTCGCCCTTCTGACTGGATGAGGACAGGTCCTGCAACATGCCAGGATGAGAAGAGGTAGTCAAAAAAATAATTGAACATGCTGGCCTACT
Organism: Meleagris gallopavo; assembly: GCF_905368555.1. NCBI lineage: Eukaryota > Metazoa > Chordata > Aves > Galliformes > Phasianidae > Meleagris > Meleagris gallopavo. The sequence continues at coordinate 150,908,903 of NC_139404.1, read as the reverse complement.
TACTTATTATTTATTTACTTCTTACTTAAGAAGTTCCAAGGTAATAAAATGTTTCTAATATCAAACATCCATTTTGGGATGAATATGGACTTGTATGTACATTCACATGGAGCACAATTTATAATTTTTTTGGTGGGATGTACCACTGAGCATCTAACTGACCACTGTTCCTTTCTCTAAGGTCAACTCTCAACACCACTCAGAAGGAGATGCTTCTTGTATTTGAATCATTTCTTCATTTTTAAAAAAAGCTATAATGTGTCTAGGTGAAAAGAACACCATTTTTTTTAGTTACAAATAAATCCAGAATCATAAAATGTGTGAAACACTTAATGTCAAGTGTATGATTGCAATATATGATTAGGATGTTATTTCTTCTCCTTTTGTGAAAATATCACTGGTAAATGTCCTGACTCAAACCCTGCAATGGTGTCAACAACAAATAACATTTCCAGTGCAGGTAATTATATATTTTTTAAAATCTGTAATTACACTGGCAATTTCAAATATGAACAATACCTCTTGTTGTTTCTTATTTCAAATAGGTATTTAGGTTTCTGCATTCTATTAAATGACCACTCTCTTCTGACTGTCAGAGACAAGTTAAATGTATGAAGGATTCGGGAATGAATGCATGTATGTGTGTGATGACTAGTAGTATTTTGAAATAGTATACATTTGCTTAATATTCATCCAAGAAACTTTTTCATATCTCTGTTTATGAAATTAAACCATCAAGATTATGGTCAGAAAAGCATGTCATTCCCAGTACTGGATTTTCATGCCTTTTCCAGTGATATTTCCTAGGAACTTTTGCCTTTATATGGATCTACAGAATAAATATCTTGCAGTCATCTCTGCAATTCATTTGCAGAAATGAAGTGAATTCAGGTTGTTTCAATGTCACTAGTCTTTGGCCCTGACAGTCAATGGCAGGATCTTTGGGTAGGTCACAGACAAATGTTCAGTTTCATTTTCCCTAATAGTTAGCTGTCAGCTGACCTAAGTTAAGCAGAATGAATCTATAGGAGTAACCTATATTGATAATCATAGACAACAGTGAATTGCAGCCTGTGTAGGTCAAAAATATCCACAAATCTAGTGACTGCAAGCCTTTCCCCACTTCCCTCTTACATGTCACAGTGCCTGGGACCATGGAAGTATTCAGACACACTTGAATTCTTCAGTGAGATGAGGAAGCTTGCCAACGTCTCCCTTTGCCATTCTGTATAGCAAATAGCCAAGCTGTACTTTTTAGGATACCTACAGTGATAAATCTTCTGCAGCTTGTTCAACAATGTAGACTTGATGAGCTTACTAACCTTGAATCTGCTCCTGATGAAATGAAAGCTGAAAACCTTTACTGGAGGTGCAAAATACTGTTACAAGGCCCATGAGCCAGGCTTAGAGCAAGAATCAAAGAAAATGATTTATTTTAAATTATAGGGTACCATGGAGTAATGTACAGAACAGTATAAAAACCTGATATTTTAAGTGGGTTCTGACAGGGAGTCACTTGCTAATAAAGAAAAATAGATGGCCTAGTTTTGTAAGTCACAAAGCCTCAAAGCTTTATTTTTGGTTTTAAAAAACATTGCTCCCAACCAGTCTGCAGAACAAAGTCCTGGCTGACAAGGGACAAGCACAATACCCCCCACTACATTAGTGTTTTCTTTGAATAGTAAACAAAAGCCATATTTAGCACTTCCGTAGCACTTTATATGCTCAAAGGACTTCACTAACCATTACTGGCATAACTAGATGCTTCTTATATGCAAATGAATGCAGATATGAGTGTAGGCATTAAGAGGCAGAATATTAGAATACATTAGCAAATGGACAATAGGAAACAGCTGTTTTGACTGGCTGCTGAGCATCTGAGTAGGGAGGAGAGAGCAGCAGAATCTAGTGCTCAGAATTATGGAAGGAATTGTGCTGATTGCCATCATGGCTTAGAAACTCAACACTTAATTAGCAATATAAATATTTTAAAAATTAACATTTTATAAAACCACAATAACAGATTCCACTGTGGGAATGGGAAAGGATTAATTCACAGTTGGCTGGACCGGTGGCACCCAGCCTTCATCCTCTTGCCTTACAACAACACACTCGGTGAGAATTAATACAACACAATTCATACCCTGTCATGTCTCATTACTTAATTATGAAATGTCTTTACTACTTTGGACATTACTGAGCCTTTTTGATTGGCTGTGACTGAATGTTTTAAAGTGGCTGCTACTTTAAAACTAACTGGTACATACATAGATAGGTTTGTCCCCCTCCTCACCATTTTCCTTCTTTCTATTCATGAATTCTATTTCATAACAGTAATAATATACTCCGGGCAGTGCATTTCTAGGGAATTATTGCATTTCTCAAGTGGGGAAAGTCTTTCAGCCCTATGTCTTGCAACACCTTCCTAGGCATGATATAATTGCCCAGAAATATACTATCTTGTATATAATAATTCTTACATGCCACTATTTCTTTTTCACTACACCAACCCTAAAAAGCCTCAACACATAAAGAGAAGTTGTCAGATGTGTTGCTTTTTTTTTTTTTTTCAAATGAGACTCTCGGATATATTTGTAAGGCGTGGACTGTTTCATGCACAGATAATTTAAATGCAATAATTTACAAATATTAATCATTTAACATCCTGTATAAAATGTAATGGACACATTCTCATGTCCCTTGACAATTCCAGAGCACTGTCTGGAACAGTGTCTCTAAGGTGGCAGCAGCACAAGATGTTACACTTCATTTAATAAAAGCACTGAGCCACATGCAGTAATATAATAGAATGCTCAGATATTTTTGAAGTGAGATGCTGCAATGGTTGTTTATGAGAGCTTAAAAGCAATCATTCTTGTAGAGCCTAAGACTCAAATCTTTGAGTCTATTGATCAAAGAAAGTACAGGGTGTGGTTTAAGGTAAATCCTGAAGTCAAAACTAACTTGATGTAGCAAGAGAAAATAATTTAGGCATGAAAAATATCCTCAGATTTAAACAGGAAAAATTCTTCCAAGAAGTTTCTAGTCCCTCCAGCACAGAATTCTTAAGTACATACTCTTCTGCTTATAGATCAGCAAAGTTGGTCTGAAAGCTGATTCATCTTCATCTCTTCTGAGTTAATAGAATAATTTTTGATGTTATGACTCAGCTTGCCGTGAATACCTTGTATTCCTATAATAATTTCCAACCAGATATCTCTAAATACTCAATCAATTCAAATGAGTCTGCCTTCTGGCAAAGTCCAAAAGGAAAGTCAATTTATAGAAACAAATTTATGGCAGTTTGCTAAGTTAGCATTTTTGATACCTGTAAATCTAAAATGGGAAACCTACCACTAAAATATTCTTCCTGTACTTCCATTCTTGCCTTATTCTTTGTTTTTCTTGGAGGTGTGATCTTCCACTGTCTGAACTGCTCCTTTTTTTTCTAAAACCTTCTAATATTACCAAGTATCTAAAACACCTCACCAACCTCACGTCTTCAAACAATGAGCAGACAAAGACGATAGCTTCCCCTTTCTCTTAAGGAAACTGGTGTTGCACATTATCTGATAACTCCTGCATACCAAGAGCTGAAGTAGACCTAATCATAGTGAACGAAAGAATGGAGGATGGCTGGGGAGCAGAAACACATAACTGTCCTTAGGGGCTTTAGTTCTTCCGCATCCTGATCTGGTCTTCCCCTGTCTATTACAGCTGTACGGCAGAAGTGAAGCAATACTCATGTCACATCTGCATCTGTTCAAATGCCAATTAACCCAGTATAATTAGTCACAATTTTTGCTAATTGTGCCTCTACTGAAATATCTGCTGCCAGAGATAGTGACTTCCTCTCTGTCAGAATGAGTTGATAAACAAAATGAAGGCTACAACTAGAAGTAAACATATTTCAGTAGCTGGAAAGCTCACACCATTCTGCCATCTATATCAAAGGGCAGTTAAAGCTCTGAAGAGGCTGCTCATTAAATAACTGGGGCAAGAACAAGTTGAAGATTTTAAATTTGAATAATGCGTAATATCAAGTTTATAAATAAGTAACAAATTGGAGCTTCTTCAGTTTTGGTATACCTGCTGTAAACTAATATGGTCCTAGAGAAAATGAGGAAAGGCTGACAAGTATACAAGCCCTGCTTGTATAAAGCAAGGGGGAGTGAATTGGAACAGATAATTGGGATATAGTCTGTGAGGGATTTTTCTTCAGAGTGAATATTCAAGACCTCTAAAAAAATGTCAATATGCTGAAGTTTAGAGGTCGGAATGGATCTGAGCCAAATCTTAAAATCCAGCATGCTTTTTAAAAGAGGGAAAAATTGAAAAAGGAAGTCATAATTAAATTCTAGAATGATGGTGGACTTATGGAGACTGGGGTGTCCCACCACCCGTGAGCACTAACCCAAAATCTTCTTCTTTAGGTAATTATTTCTATTCCATATATCAGAAAAGAAAGACTTAGTCCTTAGTGGTGTCTTTTTTTTTCCCTCATAGGCAATATTTTAGGCTCTGATACTTGAATTTCTTAACATCCTTTGGGACCAGCTCCTGAGTGATTGGAGCATTAACAGCACTGCATTAAGATACCCCCATATCTGCCTGAGGGACATTAATCCAGGCTTCCTACCTGCTGAAGAATGCTCTCATCAGCAAACAGCAGTTATTCTGAGGCTGAAAGCTCTCAGTCTTCTTGTTAAGCCATTTCACTCTGTATAAAACAAACACTCCTTCATACAGAGAGGGAACCAATACTGCCTTCCACCTGAGTTTCCTAACCGCTCAGCTACACATCCATCTTCATCTACTTCCTGACAGAACTACATCCTCTGATATAGGACAGACGGCATTCTACAAGACAGTGCTAACAGTGAAGCTGTCGGGGGAAAAAACAGGAAAAAAAAAAATCCTTCTCCACTGTCTGTGGGGAGGGGGCAAATGCTTAACTGGTCAGTTCTGCGCTTCGTGCAACACATGCATTACTTTATGACTCCCAGAAGGGCCTAAATAAGAGAATGAGAGAAGGGGGTCAATGCATCATAGTAATATTAGGCAGACATACATATCCAGCAACATAAATTTCTGGGTTTTCAGCACTTTCAGGATCTAGGCCTGAGTGTTATTATTGCCCATGTTTCCCATAATGAATTTAGACACTGGAGTATTTCAGTTTCCTTGAGAATTTGAACCTGACCGTGGGCATTACAAACTATAAAACAATTTGAGAAGTGTTTGGATTGGCATCAGGTAGGTGACAAGTAGTAGCTCACCTTTGGATGTTCTGTCTATAGGGACTGGAGTACAACAGGTACATAGAAACAGTTACACTCTCAGGAGTTACAATTACATGATACTTAACTTTAGAATTGTTTAATCATTTTCCTAAAATTCAACAAGCAGACCTTGAACAAGATTATGATGGACATCTGGTTTCATACATAAGGTTTTTCTGACAGTGAGTGTTAATTAAATCATGGAAGCCTGAAAAATGGCAGTAATAATAAGGAAAAAATCAGGTATCGGGTCACAGTGGATTATTTTACCAGCAGAGAAGAAAGATCCGACAAATTAAGGCAACTATTTTAAATACCCAGAAATATCTGTAAACCAAAGACCCTCCTCAATGATGCAAATTCCTTCCCTTTCTTTAGAATTAGACTGATTACTTTTTGCTCTTGTTTATTATCAATTACTTATTATCAGCTTTTCACCTGAGAAAACAATGAGTTATCAAAGTGACACATCACACAGTAGTTTAAATAATGACAAAATCAAAGATCAATATAGGTAATGAAACTCTGAAGTTATAATTTTTTCAAGAAAAAATAAATTACTAATTTTTTTGAAACCAATTGCACAGAAAATCAATAGTCAAACTTTATCAAACTAATTTTACTACTAAACGGAAGAGTTAAAAAACCCTGACAGTATAATTAATAGAATAAATCCACAAAATGTACAACATTTCATATCATTTGCGATATTTAAAGTTATGGATTCTCTCCATCCTTTTTTTTTTTTTTTTTTTTTTTTTTCAGGATGAACACATGCATCTGTTTTTTCAGCAAGGAGTAGAAGTTTCAGGAGGTTGTCAATTTGAAGATATTCTCATCTTAATCATTACGTCATTTGCTTTGTCATTACGATCCAGGTGACACCAAGAAATTGCATAAATAAGGAATACTGCCATGTAAGTATTAAAATGCAATATCTATTTTTAATCTGAACTAATAATGGGGCATGAGTGATATGATAAGGAATGCAGTTTATTTCTGTTAAAGACAATTACTGTCACTGTTAGCACATACCTTTGCACTAATAGCATAGTTTATGTTTATCACAAGAGCTGTCATTCAACTGACAGATGGCTCCAGCAGCTGAACATAAAGCAACCACTGAAATTGTTCAGTGATTCCTAAACTACTTTAACAATGTATTGCAAATTCCCATCATTGTATGTGAAACCATAATTTATTTATCAGTGTCACTTCTTACATAGCCCCCATTACTTCAGTTTGAGCACTTCCCAATATTATCAAGCACATATTGAAGATACACTATTTCTTTCTCTCTCTCTCTCTCTCCCTCTCTGCTTTCCACTCAGTGAACTGTTTAGAATTATTTTATTTCACCATTTGTCTATATCTCCGTGTATTTCTGAAAAATGAAAAATCTTTTCTGCTTTTCTTGCACCAGTATCTTCAGTGTTTTCTTCCAGATAAAACACTCTATCTGGCAGAAGGGCTACAGATGCACTGGTCTTTAAGCTTCTTGGCTGATTTCTCATTTCCCCAGCTTCTGTAACCAGTGCATGGTCACATGAAAAGCGATTGATGACATTTCCCCCACACTAGCCAGACAGTCCTAGTAGAAGACAGTTACTCTCAAAAAAAAAAAAAAAACAGCCATGCCTGTAGCAAAACCTTTCTTGATTTTTTTTCCTAAAGTCCTTTTTCCTTCCTTTGCATGCCTACCCTTCTCACAATCCCATATAGGTATATCATGGTCACCTCAGAGGAAGAAGCTGTAAGGAGCCGACACCTGGATTGCCAGCCCTTCCTGCTGTTCCCTCAGGCCGTGCACATTGGCCTTTAGCCAGTAGCCACCTCTCAGGATCACACTGCCTGCACATCTGTGTGCAGCAGCACAGCCCCTCTCCATAACTGTCACCTGGGCCACTTCCATCCACTCCCCACTGATCTGTTCGATTCAGGGCTGTCTCTGAAACAAAGAACATGCATGGAAAATGGGTTTGGTGCCTCTCTGATCTATGTGTGTGCATCTTGGGGTGACTTTGAGAAGTCACAGCTACTCCTCAGTACCAGCACAGCATCTTGAGGCAAGGCACATATCAGCAATACACATTTTGTTTCCAAAACTCTGATTGCAAACATAACCCATCTCTTCTTTCTTTAGGTTTCCTAGTTTGTTCTGGGACAGAGTTAATTTTTTCCATCATAGTGTCCAGTATGATGCTTTTGGCTTTAGGAGAAAAAAAGTATTGATAACAAAGTGAAATATAAGTTGTTGCTATTCAGTGCTGTACAGAGCCAAGGACATTTCAGTCTCATACTGTCTTATGGTGAGGAGGGTTGGAGGGGACACAAGGAGTTGAGAGGGAACAGCTGATCTAAACTGTCCAAAGGGATACTCCATACCATATGACATCATTTGAAAAGAAACATAAAACTGAGGGGAGTTGACTGAGGGAGCCTCTGCTTGAGGACTGGCTGAGCATCAGCTGGCAGGTGGTAAGCAATTGCAATCAAGTACATCACTTGTTTTCTGTATATAAGTGTACATATATATATATACATACATGCATGCATACATATATATACATATCCTGAGAGAAGAGAAAACCAAGAGAAACTCTTGCTCAGAAAACACCCACACAAGGAAATGCCCTCTCCTAGCCCAGGTACTAAATTCCTCACAGATTGCCTGTTGAGTTACTCAAATCTATGCAAGCTTTCTTCCAAAACATGACAGAAATCAGTAACTGACACAGCTAGGAAATGAAAAATTGTGTTTATGGTGTGGGGGATGTACTCAGCAGTGTTCCATCTTCACTGTTCTGACAGGGCAACAGGCAATCCTGTGGTAATCCCAAAGTCTGTGTTGAGGTGTGGATAAATTTGAACAATTTACCTATTAAATGTCCGATGTAACATAAGCTGATATTTTTAGAAGGTACCACTTTGTTAAAGTTTTGGTAACAAATTTTCCAGAAAAAATGATTTATTTAATGTTGTTTGCTTCTTTTTAAATATATCTTTCTATGTCATATTAACTATGTAAATAATTTAAACCTAAAAATACTTAAATAATTGCTACCTAGTGAAGTAGAGGTTCTTGTCTAAGGCTGAAATACAAAGCCCTATAGAGACATACACAAAAAATAAGCTAGAAAAAAAACCTTATTTTCATTCACCATTCAGAATACAATAATCAGTCTCCTTCTGAAAAAGAAACAAAGTCCTACATTTAATATCCTCACAGTCAAAGCCCTACAGACGTCATGCCTTTTTCCTGTGCACTCTATCAGCTAAAGACCATACATTTCAGCGAAGACAAACTTTTTACACAAAAGTGGGAGTCAATTCCTAAAGAGGTGTTCAGAAACATAAATGCTTGTGCATGCAATTCTGTTAGATATTGCTACCTCATAACGCTAGGTAGGGCACTTCTAATCTCAATTGTTATGTGTATATATATATATATATACACACTATGTACATAAGTATACATATACATAAATATATGTATATATATATATACTATATATGTATGACATATATATATATAGTATATATATAAGTATATATATACTATATATATGTTATGTATATATATAGTAACAACAAGGGGGATTTTGTCAGAGAGGGTACAAACCTATAATTGTGTTCATGATGTGAGGGAATGGTGGCTCTCTGCAGTCTTTTATTCCAAGATTTATTTTAAAGTTCTAAAAAAACTTGGCTGATTTACTACTATGCAACTCATGGTACTGATGGTGACTGCAGTGTTGGCAAATTTAATCATCTAACATGGGCAGACTGGATCTCCCACTGAAGGGCTTTGAAGCATGTACTACTTTGACTGTATGGTAATTCAAGCTCCTCTTTAAGAACATGTATTTCTCTTTTATATATATCTTATATAATATAAGGTACTTATATTTAGATGTAAATTGGCTGTTTCACCAACAGAGGATGGATGACCGAGAAATTAACTCTTAATCTTCTTCTAGACTTGGCAGACGCTTCTGCTTCTGAAGCCGGGCAGCACAGTGCCAGCACACCTCCAGCAGCGACAAAGGGAGCAGGCTGGAAGCTGCCCACGGGGATGGGAGAAAGTAAACACATCGTAGGCATGTAAAGAGCAAGCACCAAGGGCAGGGGGCTGTGCGGTGTGCCCCTCCAACCCGGGGCACTGATATACCAACCTGGGGATTGCACATAATATACTTGGGTAAAGTACTGACCCCATGTTATATAACTCTAAATTAAAAAAAAAAAGAATTATTTAGTTTTATTTACATCACAGGATGGACAAACAAAATGTTCTCCTTATCACTCATTGAAGTATGACTTTGGGCAAGACAGAAAGCTTTCTTGGCCTCTGTACACCCATAGAGGCCATAATTTATGATAGAGGCTATGCCTAGGTCAAAAAAATTTAATGAAAATAAATCACTATTGCAGAGCCTTATGCAACAATGAAATAATGGCAATTATATAACTGGAACTAAAGCATTATTTTTATTTATAAATTTTAAAATTGATAATTATACTCTTATCATGTGCAGTAGCATGATTTTCACATGAATTCCAGGATCTACAGGCTGAAGTGAATGAACATTGCTGGACTGCTCCCATACTCAAAGATTAATTTACTTTCACTGAAAGTTATATTTATTAAAGACACAACTGCCAAAGAAATGCAATCCATTTTTCTTCTTTTATTTTTAGATTAACACAAATTGCAACAAATTTGGTTTCCACTGACCATTTGTTTAAAAGGAATGCTTTTACTAATCTTGTGCACACTAGCATTCAAGGCAACATTTGAATAATTCAGATCTGCTTTACTTAAAAACAATTTATGAAGCTCCATAAATGTATGAGGTTATTATGAGCATATTGTAATACAGACTGTCTGACTTGAAGACGTAACCCTGTTAAAGGAGATCATTAATGATAAAATCAAGAATATAAATAAAGCCTTAAATCTGTAGACATATAAAGCTATGTAGTTGCCATGATGTTTTTCTGAATAAGGATATTTTCTTAAAGAAGGATTCCCTCAGTTGCATAATTATTGGAAAATTTTTCTTCTCATTAAAAACCTGTATCAAGAGACAGCACAAAACCCTAAAATACAAAGATTATCTGAGAAGAAAATTAACTTGTAAATGCTGCATTCTTAAAAAAAAAAAAAAAAAGAAATCTTCCTGGTTTGGTTTTCCCAAACAATTTCTAAAAAAAAAATTTGTATCCAATATACTGTCTGTAAAATCAATTTAAACTTTCATATGTGTGCATGTATGTTTGTATTATGATGAAAAATTAAAAATTTTAAACTACTGACAAATATCTGCACAGCAAGACAGAAAGAAGTTAAAAAAACTTGCTTGGATTTCTAGATGCAGACTCCAGCTTGTTAACAGATGAGTCATCACAAGGTAAAACTGTTAATCCTTTGCTGCTGAAGCTTTTGAACAGCCAGAAAAGATGCTATGAGCAAAAAGTTTGCAGAAATCAAAATAGATTTATGGAATATCAGTTCATAGCTATTGAGGGCAGAGAAACAATGAATAAAGCTGCTATAAAGGCATTCCCTTTTTCAGCTGTTTACAAAGGAAAGGTATACTTCTTGTTTTTTACATTGTGTCCTAAATAACTCTGTTTTATTTCCAACATAATTACCTAATTTATTTTTCCATTTAGTTTACAGTTTGTCTTGTATTCAAGACTAAATTTTCATGGTACAGGTTTACAGGACAGATAAGCTTCTGCTCCTCCTAGAGCTATAGGAAGTTCATAGAGTGAAACATTGCTAAGACCTTGACATCCATAGTATACATGTTTCAGGGGACATCCTAAGCCCTTCTTCAAAACTTGTTTTGTTTCATCCAAGAGAATGAAGGTCTTAAGTTTCACTAAATAATAAGGATAATTTCTTCATGTAAAGTGTGGGCAAGCTTTGGAATGGGCTGCCCAGAGAAGTGGTAGTCATTATCCCTAGAGGTATTTAGGAAACCTATGGAAATTGTGCTAAGGGACATGGTTTATTGATGGGACATTTTAGGTCAGATTGATGGTTTGAGGTCGTGATCTTGAACGTCTTTTCCAACGTAAATGATTCTATGATTCTTTTCTTCCTTCCTTCCTTCCTTCCTTCCTTCCTTCCTTCCTTCCTTCCTTCCTTCCTTCCTTCCTTCCTTCCTCTCTTTCTCTCTCTTTCTCTCTCTTTCTTTCTCTCTTTCTTTTTCTTTTCCTTCTTTTCTTTCTTTCTTTCTTTCCTTCTTTTCTTTCTTTCTTCTTCTTTCTTTCTTTCTTTCTTTCTTTCTTTCTTTCTTTCTTTCTTTCTTTCTTCCTTTCTTCCTTTCTTCCTTTCTTCCTTTCTTCCTTTCTTCCTTTCTTCCTTTCTTCTTTCTTCTTCTTCCTTTCTTCCTTTCCTTTCTTCCTTTCTTCCTTTCTTCCTTTCTTTTCTTTTCTTTTCTTTTCTTTTTCTTTTCTTTTCTTTTCTTTTCTTTTCTTTTCTTTTCTTTTCTTTTCTTTTCTTTTCTTTTCTTTTCTTTCTTTTCTTTTCTTTCCTTTTTTCCTTTCCTTTCCTTTCCTTTCCTTTCCTTTCCTTTCCTTTCCTTTCCTTCTTCCTTTCCTTCCTTCCTTTCCTTTCCTTTCCTTTCCTTTCCTTTCCTTTCCTTTCCTTTCCTTTCCTTTCCTTTCCTTTCCTTTCCTTTCCTTTCCTTTCCTTTCCTTTCCTTTCCTTTCCTTTCCTTTCCTTTCCTTTCCTTTCCTTTCCTTTCCTTTCCTTTCCTTTCCTTTCCTTTCCTTTCCTTTCCTTTCCTTTCCTTTCCTTTCCTTTCCTTGGCCTTGTGGCCAAGAAGACAAATGGAATCCTGGATTGTATTAGGGGAAGCACTGCCAGCAGGTCTATGGAAGTAATCCTCCCATTCACTCAGCCCTGGTGAGGCTGAACCTGGAGTACAGTGTTCAATTCTGGGTTCCCCAGTATAAGACAGATATGGAACTTCCAAACTGATTCCCATGAAAGGCTACTGTCTCAAATAGAAATATATACTTCATTTTTATAGAGAAGCAAAAATAAATTTATTGATATAAAGTAGTTACAACATAACTGTAAACAAAACAGTAACAAGATTTGAGATAGCAAGTTATAGTTTATTATTTGCTGTGTAGAAGATGGGTTAAAATCACTTTTCTGGGAGATCATCCCATTGAGTCATGAGGTTCAGAGTGGACCCTCTTGCTTTCTAAACTCCTTGAATGGAAGAAGTATGGAGCCTAGATGCATCTGAACCCACTTCTAGTCCCAGGCATGGTCAATAGTTTATGCCTAGAGGTTTATATGTGCACAGCCAGTCAAAGATTTTATCTTATTGAAGCTTACATAGCTTAGTAAGCTACTAATCACTTGCCAAGGATTTGTAGTGACAAGGAATATCCTGACTGTTAAGGCAGAGGGAATCTTTGCAGCTGATGTAGCCTGCTAACTAACATGCAAGAGAGCTCAGTGGGCTCTTGGTCTGCTTGTTTTTCATTGAGTGAGATGACTAATTCAGTCATATCTGCATACTGATGTTAGTTTCTTTTAAATTTGACATGAGTTGGACATTCTTCTATATTTTGCTTGAGTTAAACATAGACCAGCACTGTGATTAGGTTACTTACTCAAATTAGCTTTTAGCTATTGTGTTACGTTTACCACAAACCCACATTCTGAGTAATATGCTATAAGAGAACCTGTTTGAGCATGACGGTTGGAGTAAATGATCTTCAGTTGTCCTTTTTAACCTCAACCATTCTATAATTCTCTGATGATAAAAAGGTATTCACCAACTTACAGTTCTAAATTAATATTTGACCTTTGCTCTGTTGTACAGTGTATTTTATTAAATTGTTAGATAACAAACTCATTGGAAATTTTATTCTTCACTTTGGAAGACTGCAAAGACCAAATTTAGTTAATTTACTTTTCAGGGGGTGAAAAAATGAGGACATGAGAGCACATGTCAAAAGGACAACTTGATGACATTTTGATGCTCTGAAGAAAACAGACACAGTCCTTTTAAAAGAGTATGTATGAAAATTGTACATGATCAGTGCAACTATATAGTGACATCATCTACTTAAACAGAGAAAAAAGCACCCTCCTGTATCTGTTTGGCACTCATCATACCCTCAAATATCACTTTGTCCAAAGAACTGTACTGCAAAATGAGTTAGGCTGTTAGAACAGAAAATGAGGACTGGAAAACTTTTTATCCCTGCTTTTCTAGTGACACAATATACTTACTGATAAGAACTGGAATAGGAATTACAGAATTGGTCTTTACCTTAAAATCTCTCATCAGAAAACTAAACATCCCATCTTCTTTCTTGTCAGCCAATTTTATTCATGGTCATTTGCAGAACAGAAAGCCAGAAGCTTTATTAGACTCGCAGACTGAAAAATTGGCTTATTTTAATTTGTCTTAAAGCCCAGAGCTGTCAGCAAGTGCCTCACTGTCTGAAGAGGTAGCCTTAGGACATCTTTTGTCTGGGCAGTTAGTAGGATGTGTGTGTAACAGGAAGAATTTATATATAGCTACAGACTTCACAGTTCAGTTCTTATCTTGGGTTATACAGATACTGTTCCTTAAGAAGATCTGAGAACTATATGCAATGTGAATCAGCATCCCTTAACTGGGCAATTCATTCCTTACCTAAATTTGAGATGGAAAGATATTAGATGTGTTAAGATTTATTTGGGCAAACGCAGAACAAAAATTGTCATTTTAAAAGGCCCGTTGAATATTTGTTAAAAGATGGTGGTAACATTTAAAGGTTGCAAGCCCACTTCTAGTTCTAAATCCCTCATGGGTTTTTAGGTGGCAAATCACAGCAATCCTCCAAAGATTGCTTATTTTCTGGATGGTTTTCAAGACATTGAAAAACAAACTTCTCTACAATTTGCCTTTTCTGAAGTCAAAGTAACATCTTTGTTTAGAAGATATGAATGTGAAAGATATCTTTCAACTCATTCTTGAATGATCTGTGATAAGAATGCTCTTCACTGACTTGAAGTTTGAAGAATCATGTCACTTCTCTGATATATTTGAAGTTAGTCCCTTCCACCAAATGGAATCTAGTGATGATAACTGTCCTCACAATTAACAATTAACACATATGAATCTGTAACAATTTGACAAATCTTGCTTTGTTGACAGAATGCATACTGTATACTAGAAGGTCTAATATAGATCACACACAGCCTGGGAATTCAGAATGCCTAACAGTGTGGCTCCAGTTTCTTTCACTGATAGGACTGGGAGAAATGTTTGTAGAAAGTGTATAAGAAAGACTCTTGCTTTTTGCCTTTTTACATAGCAATAGAATTCTGAATTCTGGATCCAGTTTGGATTGTATCCACAGAATCACAGAATCACAGAATTGTAGGGGTTGGAAGGGACCTCTAGAGATCATCGAGACCAACCCCCCTGCCAAAGCAGGTTCCCTACACCAGGTCGCACAGGTAGGCATCCAGGCGAGACTTGAATATCTCCAGAGAAGAAGACTCCACAACCTCCCTGGGCAGCCTGTTCCAGTGCTCCATCACCCTCACCGTAAAGAAGTTCTTACGCACATTCGTGCGAAACTTCCTATGCTGCAGCTTATGTCCGTTTCCCCTTGTCCTGTCTCCACGCACCACTGAAAAGAGACTGGCCTCACCAGTATGGCCACCACACCTCAGATATTTATAAACCTGGATCAGGTCCCCTCTCAGTCGTCTTTTCTTAAGGCTAAACAGACCCAGTTCACTTAGCCTTTCTTCATAGGGGAGATACTCCAGGCCCTTCACCATCTTTGTGGCCCTCCGCTGGACTCTTTCCAAGAGATCCCTGTCTTTTTTGTACTGGGGAGCCCAGAAGGGGACACAGTACTCCAGATGAGGCCTTACCAGGGCAGAGTAGAGGGGGAGGATCACCTCCCTCGACCTGCTGGACACGCTCTTCTTAATGCACCCCAGAATGCCATTGGCTTTTTTGGCCACAAGGGCACACTGCTGGCTCATGGCCATCCTGTCGTCCACCAGGACGCCCAGGACCCTCTCTGCAGAGCTCCTCTCCAGCAGCTCATCCCCCAGCCTGTATTGGTGCACGCAATTATTCCTCCCTAGGTGTAAGACTCTACACTTGCTTTTGTTAAACCTCATCTGGTTTCTTACTGCCCAGCTCTCCAGCCGGTTCAGGTCTCACTGAACGGCAGCACAGCCTTCAGGCGTGTCAGCCAATCCTCCCAACTTTGTATCATCAGCAAACTTGCTGAGGGTGGCCACTATCCCCTCATCAAGGTCATTGATGAAGATGTTGAACAAGACCGGACCCAGCACAGACCCTTGGGGGACACCACTGGTTACAGGTCTCCAGCCAGACTCTGCACCACCAACGACGACCCTCTGCGCTCTGCCAGTCAGCCAGTTCTCAACCCACCTCACTGTCCACTCGTCTATCCCACACTTCCTCAGCTTTGTTATAAGGATGTCGTGGGAGACAGTATCAAATGCCTTTCTACAATCAAGGTAGACTACATCTACCGCTCTTCCCCCATCCACCCAGCATGTGACAACATCATAGAAGGCCACCAGGTTGGTCGAGCACGACCTCCCCTTGGTGAACCCATGCTGACTATTCCTGATAACCTCCTTTTCTCCCAGCTGTCTGGAGATGGTATCCAGCACAAGCTGTTCCATCACCTTTGCAGGAATAGAGGTGAGGCTGACAGGCCTGTAATTACCCGGATCTTCCTTTTTGCCTTTTTTGAAGACTGGAGTGACATTGGCTAACCTCCAGTCTTCAGGGACCTCTCCTGTTATCCAAGACCTCTCAAAACTGATGGAGAGCGGTTCAGCAATGACCTCCGCCAGCTCCCTCAGCACACATGGATGCACCCCATCAGGTCCCATGGACTTGTGGACTTTAGTACTGCCTAGGCGCTCACACACGTCCTCTTTCCTGACTAAAGGGAAGTCTCCCATTCCCCAGACCCTCTCACTAACCTCCAGGCTGTGGGATTCCTGCGGGAGAGCCTTTTCACTGAAGATGGAAGTAAAGAAGGCATTCAGTTTCTCTGCCTTCTCAGCATCCCCCCTTACCAGAACCCCCCTCTCACTTAGTAAGGGGCCCACATTCTCTCTAGTTTTCCTTTTGCTGTTAACATACTTGAAGAAACCTTTTTTATTATCCTTTATCACTTTAGCCAGATTCAATTCCAGATGGGCTTTAGCCTTCCTCGTAGCATCCCTGCAGGCCCTGACTACATTCCTATATTCTTCCCAAGTGGTCAGACCCTTTTTCCACATTTCATGGACCTTCTTCTTTCCTTTGAGCTTGCGCATGAGCTCCTTGCTCATCCACACAGGTCTCCTGCCACCTTTTCCCGATTTCTTGCTCACAGGGACGCACCGATCCTGAGCTTGGAAGAAGAGCTGTTTAAATGCTGACCAAACTCCCGACCCACTCTGGAGGTAGCGAGATTAATTCATTTCTGTGCCTATTTCTCTCACAGTATTCAGCAAACAGAACCATAATTACTGTTTTTAAAATTCTGGAGAAAACACTGCTAAACTTGTTCTGGATGACTTGTGCAGTCACCCAGCAAGAGGTTCAAGAGGCTTGTCTCTGCATACACTCAAGCAACTCAATACCTTTCTTGTAGTGGTGGGCTCAAAACAGCATTTGAGGCATGGCTTCACCAGTGCTAAGTACAGAGGGCCAGCCACTTCCCTGGTCAATCTGGCCACACTATTTCTGATGCAGGTCAGGATGCAGCTGTTGTTCTTGTTCACCTGGCCACAGCACTCACTCATGTTCTGCCTGCTACTGAAAAGCATCTCTAGGTCCTTTTCTGCTGGGCAATTTTGCAGACACTCTTCCTCAATCCTATACCTCTGCATGGAGTTGTTATGGCAAAAGTGCATGATCTGGCACTTATCCTTGTTGAATGTCATGTGATTAGCCCACAAATTCAGTTTGTCCAAATCCTTCTGCAGAGCCTTCCTATCCTCAAGCAAATCAGTACTCCCATCTACTTTGCAGACTTCCTGAGAGTACACTCAAGTCCTTCATCTAAACAACTGATAAAAATGTTAAACAAAACTGACCCCAAGATTAGGCCTGCTTATCTAGTCAGTTCTTTTTCACCTAGTGAACTGTACACCTTTCCAAGCCATGAGTAGCCGGTTTCTTCAGGCAAATACAGTGGGAGATAATGTCAAAGGCTTTATTAAAATCCAGATAAACAACATCCACAGCCTTTCCGTCGTCTACTAATCAAGTCATCTTGTTATAGAAGGAGATTGGACTTGAGTGTTAGGACCTGCACTACAGAAATCCATCCTGGCTGCTTCTGCTCACTTGATTGTACTATACATGTCATGCAGTAGTGCTCAAGGTGATCTGCTCCATAACCTTCCCTGGAGCTGAGGTCAGACTGACAGTCATGCAATTTCATAGATCCTATTTCCTGCCCTTACAAAGTACACATATCATGCTTCTGTAAATATGCCTTAATACTTGGATAACTAAGAAGGAAAATTCTGTAAGATTTTCATAAAACCAGCACTCATGGGAGCAGAACTTCAATGTTTCTTTTACATTGTTTAGTGGATGTTTTTCTTGTCATGACTATTTTCCAGTCTGCATATATAAAAAGATGGAGATGATAAAATAAATTGTAAGCTTCTTTTTTTCCTTTGTAGAGAAGTTGAATTTCATGTTCATTGTTCCTTGAAGCTGTTCTAAATAAACATCTCTTAACTAGAGTACAGGAGACAGATTAATATTTCATTTTTAGTCTTACAATTTCCTACTTTCCACTGTCATTCTCATTTCTCATGCCATCTTGTATTACAAGAGTATCTCAGCTTAAGTTCTTTGTAAACTCTCATCTTTTCCTGTTACTAAATTGTGCAGGAGGAAGTGACTTTGTCTTCCCACAAAGTTTCTGTTTCTGATTTGCTGTTTCTGATGTATCAGAATACTGTGATGCATACTCTTCTGAATATTATCCACATTGCTTGACAGACATGAAGCAAATGACAAAATCTAGGCATCCAACTATTCTATACTTCTATTTTCATAACTGAATAAATCATCACAGAAAATGGGGCATTTTCCAAAATATGTTACAACATCTGAGAAAAAGATTGGACAGATGTATGTACAGAGAAAATCTAGAAGGAGGATCTAGGATTTCATTTTGTGCACTCTCCATCTCATGAAAAAATTGTGCTTTACTCAAAATTAAAAAATTCTCCACTACATGAAATGGCATGTGACTTCTCAAATGCAGTTCTGGTTCTTGCTTTTACTCTGACATCTGCTTCCCAAAAATATTTTATGAAAAATTACAGTATTCCATAAATTTTCAAAGGACCTACTGTATCCACTACAATTTTATGTAAGTAGTGATAGAATTTTGTGCTATAGTTCTATCTTCTTGTGCAAGACATCCAGTAATTAGTGGAGAACCTCAGGGGTCAATATTGGATTCAATCCTGTTTAGCATCTTTGTTAATGATCTGTATAATGGGGTAGAGTGTATTCTTAGTAAATTCACAGATGACTCAGAACTGAAGAGAGTGGCTGATGCACCAGAGAGCTGTGCAATCATCTCGAGGGACCTTGAAGGACTGGAGACAGTGTTGAAATTCAGCAAAGAGAAGTACAGAGTCCTGCACCTGAGTAGGAAAAACTCCAGCCACTAAGACAGACTGGGAACCACCCAACTATAAAGCATCTCTGCAGAAAAAGGCCTAGGAGCCCTGGTAGTCATTAAGATGAACATAAGTCAGCAATGTGCTCTTGCCACTAAGAAGGCTAGTGGTGTTGGCTGCATTAGTCAGAGTATCACTAGCAGTTCAAGAGAAGTGATCCTATCTCTTTACTCAGTAATTGTGAGGCCACACCCGGTGTTCTTCATACATTTCTGGGCAACACAGTACAAGAGAGAGTACTACTAGAAAGAGTAGACTAGACTAGAAAGAGTCCAGTGGAGGGGAACCAAGATGATGAAGGGACTGGAGTACCTCTACTATGAAGTGAGGCTGAGAGAGCTGAGATAGTTCAACCTGGAGAAGAGGAGTCTCAGTGTATCTGATACATGTATATAAATACCAGAAGGGAGGATGCAAAGGGGATGAAGTCAGGCTCTCTTCAGTGGTGCTCAGAGCCAGGAAAAGAAGAGAATGGGCTCAAAATGGTACCGAGGTTGTTCCTTTTGAACACCAGGAAACACTCCTGTGTTGTGCAGGTGACCAAGCGTTGGCACAGGTTGCTCTGAGAGACTGTGGGGTTTCCATCTGTGAAGAACTTCAAAAATCATCTGGACATAATCATGGTCAATCTGCTGTAGGTCTCCATGCTTGAGCAGGGGGGTTGGACTAAATGACCACCTGAAGTCGCTTCCAAACATAACCATTCTGTGATTCTATGGTTCTGTGATATAACCCTTAATATTCTGAAAGTATGAATCAGCTTATACTACTCATAAATATTTTGAAAGTATGATTCATACTTTCAGAATATTAAGCATGATTAACTAAATTAAAAATGAAAGTCTATTGTAAAACTGGATCTTTTCTACAAGCAATGTGTTTTAAATGAAGGGTAGGTCAGAAATTATGTTAGTTCAAGTTACTACAGGAAATGTACCTAAGACTGTGAACAAAGCAAAACCATAATAGTTATGGAAGTAAGACAGAATAAGAGTCAGGACTTCTCTAATTTCAGATACGAGCTTGTAATGCTTCAGTCTGGATGCACAAACTTCAAATGTCATCTCTCTGTAGCATTCACTGAAAGGAATTTTTTTTTTTAGGCAGTAATAGAAGTCCTGTATTCTTTACATCCCATTCACACTTCTTTCTCCTTAATTATTACCTAAATTTTAACATGATTTAACAAAAACAATAAAGCCATCAATGCTAGTTTTCATGTCTGTGTGTGTATGCAGCCATAGTTATTACAGGAAGAATAATAGTATATGAACTTTTGCCAGTACGTGTGATGTTTCCCGCTTGTGTTCTGCTTTCATCAGTGCAAAATTTTCTAGCATTTCAGTCTCTAGGGAAAGAGTATATCACTCCTGAAAAGACTAAGACTTTATGCAATGCATCACAACAATGAGCAGTTCTGGCCCTTCTTGAGACTGGTCTTTCACACCGTATCAGCAGATCTAAACAAATTGTTTGATGCCATCACTTCTCATCCATCACTTCACATTGTTTTTTACCATTGAGGATAAAGTGAGTTTTTTACTTGGTGAGTAGGACAGATAGTTATCTACAATAAAAATATGTTACAGGCAAACTCACAGGTTTTTGTAATTCTGTTGATCTGCATTTCTTGAGGAATCTTTTAAAAGAGTTCCTTGAACTGCCTTACTTTCCCATGCTGGTTTCTGCGAGTACTCAAATGGCTGTGAGAAGACTAAATATTCCACACAACTTGGACAAAATTTCGAATTGTGTATTTAGATGTGGAGGGATTGCTTGACTTATTAAATGGGTTTTCTAGTCTTTCAACCCATATTTCATGGTTACCTGAAAATATCCTATGAAATAAAAATCATTTAGGACAAAGAACAATGGCAGGTTTTGTTGCCATAGCTTTCATTTAAGAAAAAAAGAAAAAAGTACTGTTTAGAGGGTAAAAAGGCCACATGCAAATCCTTAAACAATATGCCAAAGATTAAGATTAAGGACAGAAGAATTCTCTGAGCCAGGTCCATGCAAATGTGGTTGTCCTTTCCTTTCTATCTATCTACTCCATGACTAGAGTTTGGAGGCTGAACCTGAAGCCTGCAACAAACTTAAAACATTACATAGTGAAATAAATGGGCCTCTTCCAAATGAATCCCAGATGATGCCAAGTGGAGGAAGATTTATGTATAAGTTGTATAAATATTTAATGATATGACCAAAAACCTACTGCCACTTAGCAAAAAGACATTTATCATTCCTATGAAATATGACTTTTTAGCCAATAGAACTAAAGTATGCTAACGACCTCAAGTGAATTGTATTGTTAGCCATTAAACACTTTCTGACTTCTGATTGGCTAAGACCCTCTGGGATCATCGTCCTATCATCAGCCATAAGTTATTCTGCAACAGCCAAGAAACAGGTCAAAAGTGTTTTTAAAAATAATTATAAAATTAACTATGGGCATAAAGCAGAAAAAAGGCATATCCTACATGTCCATTTCAGAAAGAGTGTTCCTTTGAAATTCTTAATGTAGGCAAAAAAAATCCACTGAGACTGAACTTTACAAACACTCTGAGACTGAAGTTTGAAAATCTCCACCATCTGTTCAAATGGCCTATTGTTTTGTTGTGTTTTTTTTTTTTTTCTTTCTTTTTCTGAAGTGGTTTTACTCCTTGTAACACATAGTTTTGATAAATGCTTTTTCCTTACTGCTTGAATTCAATATCTTTTCAGGTCCACTGAAATCTGTGAATAATGAATAAGACTCTAAATGGGAAAAAATATAGCTATTCAGTTAAATCTGTGCTGTTAAAGTGGACAAACAGTGGACTTCAAACTGCTACTTCTGCTTAGATGATAGCCTAGGATGCTATGTTCTCCCCCTCACAAATTTTCACATCCTACATGAGAAAAAGCACCAGCAAATTTGACCCAAGGAACAATAAGTAATTAGCAGAGCTACTGGAATTTCAAAGACTTGGACCTTCTTAGTTCGGAGCAGCAGTTTTTGTTAATTTGCTCGTACAATGCAAAGTTTTTCAGAAGAAGTATTAATAATGGGAGGCATCCTAATATGTTACAATTTTCTAGACTATCCTTCAGAAAAGTCTACTTTTTTCTTTTGTTAACTTTCCAGCTCACTACCATTCAGACAATAGATTGGCTGGTAAGTTATCTAAAACACTCAGGACATTAGCAAATTCTAATTGGCTGTGTAATAGGAGGAGACAGCATGTACAATATTAAACCACTTCTGAACCACCTATTTTCTGTATGTAAATCAGACAGAAACAAATGTTTGGCCCCAGCTGGGTGGAAAGTCCCATTTAGAATTCTTTTCCTCTTCTTTGTTCTTTGATGTTCTGCAAATGAGCTTTAGAACTCTGCTCTTCACACAATTCAATTTTACAGGCCCATTATCTGAGATATAATGTGGAGGTTAAATATATCAGGGCAGCCATTATGTGAAAATAATTAACAGTAATGAATAATGCACTAATTCCACTGATGAGAGATGGTTATATGTGTAATGAAGTGTTGGGGCAGCCCTGACAAATGAAATTAAAATATTTAAACACTGTTTTATGATATTACTTTGCTCATATAATTTCCTTTACCTACAATGAGCCACTTCGATTATCGTCATTATCTTGACAGCTCTGAAGGATGAAATAGTGCAGGTTAATGTGACAGCGATTAGTCAGAGAGAAAATCCATCACATAAAGCAGAACAGAGTGAGGGAGAAAGGTCTCTATACTTTGCTGTTTCAAACATGAGAAGAATGATGCTATCAACATCACTTCAATATTAAATGGATAGAATTATCTTGTCATTCATTTACAGCCTCTGAAGAACTACCTATTTGTACCTGCAAAGGAAAGGTCAGCCTTTCTTTATCATCCATGAAAATATGTTGATGGATTCCTTATATCAATAATGGTGGCAGAAACAGAGACAGGAAACGAGCTGGGAAATTTAAAAGGGAAGCACTCTAAATTTTGTATTCAAATCTCTTAGCGGTTTTAGATTTGAGAGTTTAGCTTTAGATGATGGTGTGATCTTCAAAAAACACACAGCATGAAATTAAACTGAGACACTGACATCTTTTGTGCAAGTTGCTCTAAATAATGTTTATACAGTAAAAGGACTGCCTATTGCACAACTAGTCCTCATACATATGTATACGTATATAGGTATGAATTGCCTATGAATGCACACAAAACCTGAAAATGTTTCTATCTATATTCCAGGTTAGGCTAAAGTCAGACACATTATAGTCAGAAACATTACAGACATCTTATTTTAAAAAATACAGAGCACACTTATTTTTAAAAGTACTGAGGCAGGACCAGGTTGTTGGAAATAAGTTTTACAGATCAGGTGGCACACACATGGGCAGTGAGGTACCCACGTCAAGGATCCTCAGAAGAGGAATCAGCAGAAAGATGTACCTGGGGAGAGACACAAAGGAGCACATAAGTATCAGTCACTTAAACTGACAGATCAGAGGCATGCAAGTCCAGAGCATCAAGACACTCAAAGAAAGTGTCCAAGAAAGGAATTGGCTTTCGTTTTCTAAAATACAGGCAGATTTATGATTCCAATGGTTAAAGCATTCTACTGGGATTCTCTTTCACAGTCAAATAGAGGCGAGTAGAGATTTGAACCTCTTATTCTCAAACAAAATCTTAATTTTTCATAAAACCCTTAGAAAAAGCACAGACACACCAGCACCCAGTAACACTTGCATTTCCCTCAAATGCAAATCATTCAGATTCAGATTCTTTCTGCTTCAGTTTTGTGTTTGAGGGAAATCATACTGGTTTGGGAGGTGGGTGGATGAAGAAGATGTAGCAGGGTTTGTGCAGAGCCACACAGGAATCTCAGAGACAACAGCTGTTGTGTTTTAACCCTGGCAGGCAGCTGGGTACGATGCAGCTGCTTGCTCACTCTCCCCAGGTGGGATGGGGGAGAGAACTGGAAAAATGAGTGAGAGAACTTGTAGGTTGAGATAAAGACAGCTTAGTAGATAAAACAAAAGCGGCATGCACAAGCAAAGCAAAACAAGGAATTTATTCACTACTTCCCATTGGCAGGCAGATGTTCACCCACTCCCAAGAAAGTAGTGTTTATCACATGTGATAGTTTCTTGGAAAGAAAGCTAGCATCAATCCAATTGTCTTTTCCTTCCATATTCTTTGCCTGAACTTTTATTGCTGCCCTGAAAATAATACATTTAACTAAAACCTTGTAAACAAATAAGCAAAAATTGGTAAATTTAGCAAAGGATCACCTACCCTGTTCATACAAGCCATTGTAAATGCAGTTATTCTTACTTTTGCTATTATTATTCATTCTATACTGCAGTAGAGCACAGTAGAAAAAAGTGAAAGATGTTCTTGTCCTGAGCACTACACAGATACAGCATACTGAAGAGCTTGTAATTTAAATAGACAAGACAGATCAAGGCTGTGTGTACAGCCACTTTACTCAAGTGGCAGGAACAACAGGATGGCAGCAAATGTCATGTTAGTTCCACAATGTAATGATGGCAGAGGGAGAATGGTGTTATTCAGGGCTGAGGGATGTGTCGATACCTCTCAGCATCATTGTCTGTCCTGCAAGGCTGCAATCATGTCTTGGAGGCAGAGCTCTACATTGAGCTCACAGAGAGATACTATATCTCAGAGGAAGCTCCTGAAATCAAAAGAGAGTTTTCAACAGGCAACCTGCCTCTAAGCACAGGTTGGAAGGGCAGTTTCATCAGCCATGGATATGGGTGAAGAAATTGGAGCAAGGACCAGTTCTGTGGAACTTTTGTAGACTCTTCCCTTTTGCTTATCTCTAGGGATGCTCCAGAAATACTCTGCGTTTTCCTTGATAAAGCATGGCATGGTGACATCTTGTGTGCAAAAAGCCATCTGAAAGATGGAATGCATGCAACATAGCAAATATTGTTGTTTTAATTTAAATACAATAGAAACTGTGTCTCTGTCATGTTCAGCTAACAATCTGACTTTTAACTGCGCTGCCAGGTAGACATGATTATTTGTAGCTTGCTCTTCTCCAAGGCAGTTTGCTGTGCCTGCCAGCTGAGTGGCCAAGCTCCCACAAGAAGCAGATTTAAAAAGTCAAGCAAGTCACAAATCCTACTCCCAGCTGCAGTTAGAACATAGGAAGCAAGAGGCTTGAAAATTGAGGAAGACAAGCAATAAAAGAAGAAATATGCCAATAAATTAGAGGGCTCAATTTCAACATTGTTCTTCATATTGAGTATCAGCCTCATTGAATGAAATGAGACTGCATGCAGTACAAACCAGGATGAACAGAGAATACATGGTCCCTCACCATGGACAGCCAGAGACCCTACAGCACCACTGCTCCTGTTGGTCAGAATCAAGCGTTTGGGAAGTTAGCAAAGAATAACATCTCTTTGCAAACTAAGGGTCCATGCAAGAGAGGCATAAGGGACATTTTGAGCTAATATGCTTGTAAAAAACTCATTCAAATTTCAGTGGTTCTTTCATTTTGCTAGTTTTAAAATACAATTTACTTCATTTATCGGACAATGAAGTGCCTCTGTAATAAATCTAACATTAAAAAATCATTTCCAGTAAATTACTCCAATAAAATCAATGAAGGTCAGGCTCAGCTGTAGAAACAAATAAATTACCCGCTATTGATAGGGTAGGCAGACTTAATTGTCATTTAGAAAGGCTAAAAGGGATAGAGAAATCTAATAGAAGAAACACATTTATACAGCAGAAATGAGAAAAAAAGTGTAAGTTTTACCCTGATTGCTCCTATCCATAGTATTGAGTCAGTCCCTGAGCAGCACAGGCAGTTGTTGAAACTCTCAGTTTCAGGACATTGGTATGTGCATTGGATCTGTCAATATTTACCTGCTTCTGTGTTGCCTTGTGATCTTTTTACCTTTTGTATGTTGAAACACCCAAATAGAATTTCTGGTAATAAGAAATGAAGAACTGATAGAATTGAACAATTCTATCCTTGGATTTTTCATCCAGGTTAAAAGCAATTTGACCCAATTCGGGTTTTTCAGGACTTCCAGCTATTAAAGAAATATAAAGCTGGACATTTGTTTGCGGGATTTACTATTCTCTGACAACAAAGCTATTATTTTATAGGTAAGATCTTCTTTGTAAAACAACTTTCTAATTGTTTATTATAAAGGCTGCTTAGTTGTTGCAGGGAGGTACCTAAAAAAACATTACTCCAATATATTACAACAGTATGAGTATATTGTTTCAGTTTTCATCACTTCTCTTTGAAAGCACTTAAAAAAAAAAAGCTTCATATATGTGTTTACTGCCTTCTAATGAGGGAAACAAAGGAAGTGCAGAGTGTCAGAATATTCATATGTTCAAAATGCAAATGTCCATGAGCTCTTGTTAGTAGGAAGTTCAATTTAATCTTCTTTAAAGTATGAATCCGGGTCAAGATTGCATAGTAGTGGCAGAATAAGGCCTCATTCAGCCAGGAATACTCTAAATACGAGGGTCACTCTGAAAATAATGTCTCCTGTTTTATGATGTTGTGATTTTATGACCCACAACAACAAAGACAGATGTTGGTGGTATGACAGTAGAGGCTGAACCTTCCCACCACATAGAAGTGTTTATGTAACAATGGTGTGCCACTGAGTTCCTCCATGTGGAAAAAATGGCACACACTGATATTCACTGATGGTTGCTGAATGTTTGTGGAGACCACACAGTGACTGGTGTTGCACTTCAGCAGTGGTGACATGTGAAGGACAAGCCTCATTCTGGTCAGCCATGCAGATTTTGATGAGCGTAGCATGCAGGCTCTTGCTCATCTCTGGCAAAAATGCACAGCTAATGCTGGTGACTGTGCTGGAAAATAGTGTTTTGTAGCTGAGAATTTGGTCTTTCAAAAAGTGTTATTGTACTCTTTGTATATCTGTTGTGGTGTCCTTAGAAATAAGTTGGAGGCATTGCTTTTGGAGTGACCTATCTATTTCTGCAATAGATAGAAATGCTCTGAGAATGAATCTGTTCCAAGATTTTGCTGAATTGAATTCCACACACTTGACTTAGGGGGATATCAGAAGACTAGATGACATTATAGTTGTCAATTCTGTGTATTAATACTTTTAACGAGACAGGAATTTTTAATATGGATATTCTGAAAAATAAAGTACACAGTGGATTTAATTTTGTATTATTTAGCTATGAAACAAAAAAAAAGATGAATGTTAGACATGACCAAACAACAAAGAAAAGTGAAGTTTTTTTAGTTACACGTTTGGTTCATAGATGACTATACTGTCACTAATGCATGGCTACTGCAATGTTTACAGCGAGTAATAGGCTTAAACTTGCCATCTTATGGCAATTAGTGACATATGGAAGTGAGCTGGATATATCCTTGGAACAATTTACTCCTGGAAATACTAATACTAATAAATTTTGGCCATGTGAATAATAGACAGCCTAGAAACTATGGCCAAAGGATATTCATGACCCACATAAAATTGTGAAATTTTCAGGAAGGAAGTCTACCTGGTTGGTTATGCTATACAAGCATTCTGCTAAAGGCACAGGCTGATCAATCACAGTGACCAGTCACTGAATGGAAACCTAAGATCTTCCAACTACTGTTTTTCCTTCTTTTTGGTGTAATAGAGCAATTTGTCTCACAATTAGATGGCTGAACAACCATATTTCTTCAACAACACATGGATTGAGTAACAATGTAATTTTGTTTGTTTCACAGAATTCCACAAATGCCTTTTCATTCTCAACAAGTTCTGAAAAACCAAACCAATTATAAACTCGTGTCTTCTACTTGCTTATATTTGCCTTTCTGAAAAATAAAAATAAAAGCAAACAAGCCCAGCTCTTTAAGATTCTTTTGTCCTCTTCAGTACATCCCTATCAGATGAAGAGCCCAAACTAGATTTGTGTTCTAAACATAGACTCACAAGCCTGGAAGAAAGGAATTAAAAAAAAAAAAAAAAAGGTCGGGACCAAGGCAGAAGACATAATTCTGTTAAATACCAAGAACCACTCCCAGCTCAGTGGTTCATAACAACACCTGATGTTTTGCATACATTTGAAACAGAACTTCTCGTGACTTTCATTCAGTATCATATTTACTCTGGACACAATGGCAGCTCAGTTATCAAATACTCATTTTCTATGGTTGTCCTAATTATCTAGTCATACTAGATACAGTTCATCAATTGGAAATATTCTACATTGATTTGAAATGCATTCACAGAAATGCAGACAGGACAGAGTTTGATAAACTAAGCTATTTGTCTTTGAAATTTAAAGTAGGAGATAACTTCCTAAGATTTGATATGAAAACAAAAATATTCTTAAAAGGTAGATATAATGTATGTGTTTATTGGTATATATTTCAGATATACAGTATGTTTTAATGTACATATATGTGTATATATATTGATTACAATTATCCACTCATGAAGCCTTTAATGCCTATGAAGTAGAACTGGTATTATTTCATTTGTCAAACTAAACTGTAGCACTACTACTGCTTTTGAACACAAGAAAACTCTTTTTTCAGTGATGATCATGCAGCACAGGAACGGTTTACCCTCAGGTGTTGTGGAGTCTACATCTGTGGAGATGTTTAAAACATGACTGCACATGGTGCTGGCAGCTCACTCTAGGTAGTTCGGCTTGAGTTGGGTGGGTTGGACCAGATGAAGTCCAGAAGTCTCTTCCAACCTAAATGATCTTGTGATTATGTGAATCTTCCTCTCAAGAGTTATTTCAAGGTCAGTGGTGGTATCTGGCCAACACCAGTTAGAGAATTCTCTGGAGGGTCTTCCTAAAAGCTTGCCAGTGTCAACTACTATGAAGATAAGTGAGAGTCATATGTGACCTGAGCTCAGGCTCAGTTTAGGCTGCTTGTCCAGAAACTGGAAGCATTTAAGACAACTTCATCTATAAGCGACCCTTCGTGATCCTTCAGAGATAGTAGTATTAAAAAGAGGCACATCATGGTTATTAATCATCAAGTTTTAATACAGGCACTAGAATAAAATGATTTATGTTGATTTCTATATGTGGAAGTCTACAGTCACAATTTCATATGCATATGACTCTGTAGTAGTTATCTACATCTGGTAAAATGAATCCCATTGGTGAGTATACTTGGATTCATGGCACTTCCATTACAGTAAAAACAAGTATAGCCCTATCAACTAGTTATTGAAATCACTTTACTTGGTGTCTTAAGACTAAAATCTTGTATGGTTTGTCAGTCCATGGAAAGCCGTTCCTCCTCAGTCAGTGACTGGAGAGTGATACCTGATGTACTTTGCAGAAGAAAATAGTATGAGAAGATGGTAATCAGATAAATATTTCAGAGCTCTGTCCCAATTCCATTTTTTCAGAAGTGGTAAATGGAGGACTCTATGCTACACTTTCCCTTAAAATTCATCCTTCAATTGGCCACTAACATTTTGATTGAAGTCATATGTAAAAGTATGCTAAGAATATGTTGTTTTTCATACAGAAGGAAACATGCACTCCTTGCTAGATGACAGCGCCTCTCCAAAAGTCTGGAGCTTCACATCAACAAGTCTGACTCTACTTTTGCCTGTTTTCTGTTTCTCCTATGGCACTCTACTAGAAGATCTCCAACTACTTGTGATTCTGTCATCAAAAACTGGGGGAGAAAACACTAATTTCAAAGTGGTGTTAGAATGTCAACATTTCTTTATTTTTCTTGATATGTACTGGGCAACTTGATAAATCAAGCGCCCACTCTTAGAGTTCAGATTCTACATTTAAACAATTAAGGCATACATATGCAATACATTGGCATACATATTTGTTATTTCCAAGAACTCATTAATATATGCTAATATCCCTCTGGGAATGCATAGTTGCATTTAAAGTGGTAGTATGGCCACTTTCTTCCTCCCCTTTATTTATCCTTCAGCTTTATCCTGGTGACTTTTGGCTGACATTTAGCTGTTTTTTCTCAATTTGGCAAATTTCTGTTGCTTGTTATGCCATAATGAGCAACTTCCTATCATGGTGCACTATAACTCAAAACAATTTATGTGAAACTCAAGAAAAAGTCCTTGCACCTGGTGCATGCAAAGATAAAAGTAGCCTCTTATGACTCCAGTGCTTCTGTGAATCAGAATCATTGAGAAAAACAAGGCTGTTTACACATCAAGCAAAGCTAAACTGGAAAATTTTAGAACTAGCACTCACTGATTCCTTTTGCTAAACTAATGTATTGGTACTCAAACTAAAATCTCTATTGTTAAACCAGCTTATATCAATCCTAAGCCCTGATTCATTCTCTTTTATGAAGTTCTCATCAGCTGTACTATCTTCAGCATTCTATTCCTTCTTTGACTTCTGATTATATTCCTCTTCTTCCTCCACATTACATTTGTCCATTATTCAGGTATTCAGCTGTGGGTATGAAGGCCCAAGATTTTCAAAATAAAATAAGAAGTATACTTTTAGGGGTTCTAATTCTTCATCCCTGTTAGCAAGAAGAAACAGTCTTAATTGCATCTTTTCACCATTGACACTGTTGTTGGAGCTGGGGTATATGTGGCTGCATCCTCTGTCCATGTGTCCTTTTCCACTGACATTCATTGAGTCTACTGGACAATTTCAAGTAAAGTAGATAAAAGAAGGGGTAGAAATAATGAAGAGATCCTGCTTTTTCCCCACAAGGGAAAGGGGAAAACTGTGTATAATTTATTTTTTTGGTCAGTAAATATCAATGGATATTGCTCCGGAAAAACAACTGAGGGACACTACCTTATGCTCTGCTGCAGAGCTTATTATATAATTCATAGAGTATTAGAGAGAAAGGGTCAGGCAAAGAGAGGAAGTGAGAGTACTCTAAAGCTGTCAGGAAACTAGGAACAAATAAGGTATTATGGTGAGAGTTCTGCCTAAATAGAAGAATATTGTAGAAAAAAGGTATACAGAAAACAATCTAAAGGAAAACAAGCTAATTAGTTCCACTATTGAAGAAACACATGGTTTTCTTTTGCATTTGAGTGTTTGGCGTAGAAACTCTTTGATTTTACCAAAAATATATTCAGTTAGAGAAGAAAGTTGTTCCTATAACAAACTAGATCAGCACTTTACAAATACACATGTCCCATTGTTTTGGGGCACCAAAAGCATTGAGTGCACTCCCAGAGCTCAGAAATACCAGCAGTGCAATAAAATTGTTGTACAAAGAGGAATAGTGTGTGTATTGATTTGTGCACTCATTGCCAATAGCATGGTGTGATTCTGTAAAACAGCAGACACCTCTAGCAGCAGACAAATGCCTTCTACCTAATCAACATAAATAGTGATACTACTTTACTCCTGTGACCTACAATATAAAATTCTTGGCCAGGTGAATTAGTAGTGGAACATAAAGGTACAGACTTCTCTGTGATTAGTGAGCAGTTTAAAGAGGACTACTTCTACAGGGACTATTTCAGCAAAAAGAAAACACAGAAGATAACCACTCCTTCTTCAAAAAACAGGAAGCATTTCTTAGTGTCCAGCAACGATTTTCTCTGTAACTGCTCTTTCTTCTTTTCCAGAGGAGAATGACTGTGGTCAGAGAAAGTGATGTTCTTTTTTTTGTTGTTTTCTGGAGTAAAAGATAATGCGTAAAACACAAAGATTTTATGGTTCCATAAGAGTAGGAGGCAGGATATCATAGAATCATAGAATGGCCTGGGTTGAATAGGACCACAATGATCATCTAGTTTCAACCCCCATGCTATGTGCAAGGTCATTTCCACCATTTCCATCATTTCCGTCTAGCTTTGGATATCTACTGTATAGTTGTCTACAAAGAAGTGTCTGAATTCTTTATTTGTCTGACCTAAGCTAGATACCTTCCTTAGGATGAAATTAATCTTGACTTATTAGTTTTTAGAAAGTAGTTCAAATATACACATCTGTGGTTAGTTAGATGATTTCCATCCAAGTTCTTTTGACAAATTGTCTGCCTTCCTGTCCAACTGATATTCACCTTCTATTTCAGGTTGAATCATAGGATCACAGAATCATTAAGGTTGGAAAGACCATTAATGTCATCTAGTCCATCAATCCATGCCTGTGACTGTTCTAGGCCGTGTCACTCAGTATGACACCTATTCTTTTCTTGAAAACTTCCAGGGACAGTAACTATCTCCTTGGGCAACTTGTTCCAGTGCATTACCACTCTTTCTGAGAAGAAATTTTTCCTCATATCCAACTTGAACCTCCCCTTAAAGCCACTGTCTCTCATCCTAGCACTATTACCTGAGAGAAGAGGCTGACCCCCATCTCACAGTTTCATTCAGGTAGCTTTAGAGAGCAATGAGGTCTCCCATGAGCTCTCCCTTCTCCAGACTGAACAATAGTCAGCTCCTCATAAGATTTGTGCTCCAGACACAGTTATTAACGTATATTGAAAAATAAACAGTATTTGGAGAAGAACTAGTCGTTACTCACATATCTATATATAAGTTCCTTTCTTTCCATTCTACTATTTTCAGGTTTTGTTGGGTTTTTGTTTTTTTGTTGTTTTTTTTTTTTAGTAGCACTTACTGCTACTTTTCCATGTAGTTAGGTTGAAAACAAAGTAGAAACATTAATTAAACATTAAATCTGATTTTTCTTTAAAATAGTAATGTGCTAACATTAATGGGGAAAATGGCTTTCTAATCTGACAGTCATATTAAAGGCAAAATACGTTGTATCACAACCTTAATCAGAATACTGGACATTTTAATAATTTATTCATTCTGCCTTAAGTTCCAGATATCAGAAAGTTGAAACAGATCATTTTAGATAGGATCTAATCGTGCATAGATTACAGCTGTGCTTGACAACAGGACCATAGCAACACGATCTATTGTAAATTAGCACTGTTGAGATGTAAAAATTTCCAAAATCTGGAACTAATCTGGTAGGCAAAGACAGTGCATGAAGTTATCAATGACAATAGACCTAATATTTCTATTTTATTCTAATGCCAAGGACAAATCTTGCTACAAGAGGTAAAATTTGTAGGTACATTTGAAAATGTGAACTGTACGGGCAGCTATTATGGAAACAAATATGAAAGAAAAATAATTGTCAGCAGGAGTGATTGCAATGACATCATTGCTTTCTGATGACACTGATTTCTCTCTTTTTCATTCTTAGGGCTGCATTGAGCAGGAAAATAGCATTCTTTTTTTTACTGCTTTGCACCCAAGGCCTGAAGTTCTTATATTAATTCAAACAATGATAAATAAGGTACAAAGTAGGCTTGGGTGAATAATTCATTACAAAACAATGTACGTCATGAATTTAACATCTATTTTTTTTCTGTTGTTTAACTAATGGCCTCAAACATATCACAAATATTAGTGAGTATACTTGTTGTGCAACAATAGTTGATAATTCAATTCTGAATTTATGGATTACTATTTAAAGAGTAATGTAGATTTTCAGAGGTTTTTGGAGCACATAGTTTATTTAAACAAATAAGTACATTTCAAAGATCCTTCTTCTTCTGTGATTGATGCAAAATGAAGGAGTTTTGTTTTGTAATACTGAGAAAATAAATTTCTGAAGTGAAAATCTATGAAAGATTCATTTTTAAATTTCCCAAAAGAATTTAGAGATGTGATGTTCAGTATTGTTTTTCAATATTTACTTTTAGTATCTTTTAGGAATCATCTTCATCATTCAAAGACACAAAGCACAGGTACAAATATGATCATGTCTTCTGAAAGTAGAACATATATTTTAGAATATATTTTAGATTTTTAAATTGTATTTATGCAGTACTGAGATATTGCAAATGTAACATCTGTTTTATGTGCTTGTATAAACAATTACCTTGATGGAACACGTCAGTATGTTTTTGACAAAATATATTAAATTTGTTTTGGTAATGTTAGGATAACAGTTGCTCAGTTACAACAGTTGTATATCCATATCATTACAATACAACCTATGATTCCAAATAATTTGTACTGGAGTTAAAAATTTCCAAGACTTCTTGCTCTTTATTATGTATCTTTCCACAGCAGAGAACAGTTTGTGAGCAGAACAATAATATTTCAAGTTAGTAATCCCGAACACATTTTACTTTTGTACTGTTTGCAATTTGATAATATTTTACAAATTTAGAGAATTTATACTTCCTTTCTATTTAAGGGAATGACTATTCAGTTGGAGATCTTGCAGTATCACCAACACTGACATTCTTGTGCTTTTGTGTTCTCATGAAAGTTTTCCTTAGAGTGCCAGTTCCAGAAGTCATTAGATAGGAATTCTGATTTTCCTTTTCCAACATAAGTTTGCTCCTAAATACAACATGTACATAGACAAGTTTGTATATCAGAACCCTGAAGATTCAAAAACCAAGTAGCAAACAAGGAGAAAATATATTTTTTTGGTGCAGTTTGTACTATGTGGGTATCTCATGCTTTTGATATAAAGAAGTGATTTGAGTTTCTTATGAATTTTTATGGCTTGTATTAGTAAATATTTTTTGTATTTGGTTTATCCAACATTGTCAAAATATCTTTTAAGTGATCAGCGAAAAGATAAAATAATTATGAAAATCAGTAACAACTTATTGTTTGAAAAACATAAGGTAGGCTTTCTATATGTAAACATTAAATTGGCAAAAATGTGTTTTAGAATGAAAATTATTTTCTTCTAAAAATTGAGTATGTTCTTGCAAAAGTTTATTTTTTTTTCCCAGATTATATTAAAAACTGATGCTAAAAGGAGATCAAAATGTAATTTAC
This sequence comes from Meleagris gallopavo, assembly GCF_905368555.1. Taxonomy (NCBI): domain Eukaryota; kingdom Metazoa; phylum Chordata; class Aves; order Galliformes; family Phasianidae; genus Meleagris; species Meleagris gallopavo. The sequence continues at coordinate 150,874,104 of NC_139404.1, read as the reverse complement.
TCTCCTGTATTTTTCTTAAGTTCTCTGGAGGTTGGTCTTATGGCAGAGCTGTAGTTTGCTTTCTGAAAACCTCTCACAGATTTCCCCATGGTTTTCATTGACGGTCGAAATTTTATGCACACCTGTAATATAAAGGAAACAGTGATTTGTGCTATGTTCTGCAATGCAGAATGAGACATAAGCCATGGATTTCGACAGACTTGTGCACAGAAATAGTCATCCTTCATAAGCTAAAAAATAAGAATTATCTGGGTGGTAAATACATAAATTCTCTCATTCACTTAGTCGTTGCTTCTCCTCTTCGATTAGCAAATGTACATTAAAACTTTCATAGTTGAAACTTTCTGTCACAATTGAGTGATGTGCTTTAATAACATTTCACAGCCTTCTGAAGGAAGGTATCAGATTCCCACTGTTAGCACATCCATTATACTTATAATATAGCTCAGGTGTTTCAAGTACAACTGAAAACCTAGCTTGTACGTAATTGATAAGCTTGCTGCTCAGTTAGACGCAAATAGCAACATGTACTCAGAATTAAGCAACAGCCATGATAAGATGACGCAAAGAGTATTATTGATGCTATACCGCCAGGTATGTGTAAAGAAGCTACACTGCAGCTACAGGTATTGCTACTTACCATAAATTAAGGAGAGCCAGGGAAATTCATAAGATGAGTTAGGCAAACAGGACGACTATGACAGCTAAAGGCTTCCCAGTGGCTGGAACAAAACAAGATGGCATTTATTTAGTGAAGATGGATATCATAGACTGAAATCAGTGCACCAAACACAGTTTTCTAAATATATACATTTTATTGCTTTTTACTTTTCTGTAGGTTTTCATCTGAAGCAAAAATTCAGAGTTCATTTAGTAAGTGAAGGTGACCTTGTCTTAGAACATACTTAAATCTGTTTTCAGTAACTTAAGAGCCACAAAGTCATAAGCACCACAAACCTTATTTTAGGATTACCTTGATTAAGGCACAAAACGTTAAAAGCAAATTACTTTGAAAGTATGAAACAATTTGCCCTTAATGTTTCAGTTATATCTGTAAAAAATATGACTTAAATCTAGTTTTATTAATAATACATATTTTAATTAAACGGCTAGAGGTGCATCTAGCAGGAAAAATTGAATCTTCACTGGATTTCGCATACTTGTATGATTCATGGGCAGTAAATATGCAAAGCTTTATGCCCATAAGGCAATCAAACTGCAATGCTGATATGCATGTTTTTATCTGAAAGAATGAAATCTAGTAAGGGTTAGAAATAATAATAATAATAGCAATAAGTGCTCAGAAAATATTGTATTTTTGCAGATTTAATCCGTTTCTAGATACAATCCTAATTTTTGCCAGATGCACACTGTTGAAAACATATTTATCGTTGTTTCCATTAATCTCATTATATGAGGTTTGCTTGCGTGGGAACACACATACACACATAATATCACAGCTTTAGCAATAAAACCATAGGATGAAAATTATCCTGCTACAGTAGCATAGCATGAAACGCTTTCATTGCAAACTGTTTGGGGATTGAACAATTCTACAATCTGCTGATCTACTAACAAAGCCTTTCCTATTTGCATCACGACTGAGTCTAAAGGTCTGCCTGCATGCTTCGCTTGCTTTATCTTTTTTTCAGTGACCTTCCTGCACTTCATCAAACATTCAGCTTGGCTATATGTAATGGCAGCTATGCTGTGTGTACCAACAGCACCTCTCACCTGGTGGTGTCCAAAAACAAAAGCAAACATAAAATAATTACAAGCTGCAGCCCTTCTGTGAGGTAACTACACTGACAAATTGCAGCCTCATAACACTCTGCAGTAGCACTTTGCAGTAAATGGATGCATGTTAAGGATACTGAACTTTACTGAAAATAATAACAGGGTGAAACTGAGCTTAAAATTTTGTTGTTATTACAACCACTTTTCTAAAGACAGAACTGTCATTGCCATAAGCTTTAACATCACTGTAACAATCCAGTGTTAATGAATGTCATCTCACAGTGTCCTGATAAGAAAGCAGTCAGTCATGCTCCTATTTCAGTGCTAGAAAACAGATGAATCAAAAAAATATTGGTCCAAATTTCTCCTGATTTCAAAGAGTCAATTGAAGATATAAAAAATTATTAGGCATCTTTTCTGAGGGCTTGGCATATTAATTCTGGAAAGGAGTAAAACACAAATCCTGTTGGCATAGCAGTAACCTGGAGTTTTCAGACTTTTTGCAACCTGTTGCATAGTGGCTCACACTGGACACCCATAGGAAAAAAAAAGAAAAAAAAAAAAAGTTGTTACTCCATTTGAAATCTTTTGTTTATTGACAACTTATGAAAAGTTTGAGCATCGCAGAGCTGGGAAAAGATTTGTTCTTCTGAACTGAAAATCCCACTATTTTGCCTACATGGTATTTTAGTTGCTAAATAGTTTCTTGAGTCCCACTATCTATCTGAAGATATTTTTACTTAATATTGTTGGAAGATAACTATAACACAGATGCTTAAACATCTGTTATTTATGCTACTGATTTGAACCACTCTGCTCCAAATACAAAGATTTTAAAGGAAATATAAAGAAGTGCATGAAGAAGGGAGAGGTCTAAAGTAACAAAGAGATACTGAAGAGAAGGATGCATCGGTCCTGAAAAATTCATGCATAATTCTAAGGTGAAGAGAAAGATCTATTTCTTTTCCTTATTTATAATCCTGAGTTCTCAATATGGCTGAGGCACTATATCGATTTTTTTTATTTTTTATTTTTTAAGAAAAACAATGTGAAAGGAGACTATCCAGTTCATGGAGAGTCAAGTCCATCTTCTTTCTCTGATTTGAAGAAATAATTTTAATTCCAATTTCCCTTTCTCTAACGGAGTACCCTATGCATCAGTATGGCGTATTTTCAGATATTTTCACCTAATTCACATTGTCGTACGTCACCTTTAGTATACATGTATACATTCACTGGACTCAGCAGTAAGAGATAGATCCTGCAGATGATCAGTTGAATTAACAATGGAATTTATGTTAATAAAATGTGAATCACTCATATTCACAGGCAACATTTAAAAGCAGTAACTAGAAAATAATGGGGGAATTGAAGATGAAGATGAAACTGAATAGATCTTCAACCACCATCCCGGCATGTCAGACTTTTTCATCTTCCTTTTACTTTCAGATATGTGTAACCCAAGGCTTACTCTTGGGAAGCAGAGAAGCCCACAGATGAGTTCATCTAAATTTCAGGGAAGAGGGATGTTGTCTATTCCTGTTTAAGATAAACTCTGCCTTCTTATTTTGGATCTGCCCAAAGAAAGTGATTTCCTTGCATTAGGTCCAAGTCTCTTTTTACATCTGGGACAGGGCAATACTGTCTCTCTGCTGTCATTCAAGCTGAACCCTTCCATCTGTCACAGTGACTTTGAATGGAATAAAAGGGAGGTTTGGCTTTGGCTCTTCCAGCTCGGTTCTTCCATTTCACTGAAAAATTTACATATTTTGTCACTGGGGTGCCAGATGCCAGATGCCGGTTCAGTGCAGAAGGCTGACTGCTTCAGGCACAATGAGCCTGAAAGTGAGTTTGTCACCTTCCCACCTCACCAAAGACCTGGTCTTTATCCTGCCTTGGTTTTGCCACTCAGGCAGATGGATTCAGCTGCTGTGAACTGCTCACTCACAGTATATTCAGTACAAAGTATATTAAGTAACTAGTCTCAGTGTTCTTTCAGTTAAATAGCAGCAAATGTAATCTTATGTCAAAAAAACCTTATTTGACATTTAAAAACCATAGAGCATGAGCTGCCAGAAGGGTGATGTGGGGAGAGAAAGAGGTTTGTGAACTGCCTGTGAGCATGACAGGCACAGTTCTTTCAGCCTTTTTATGATTTCTCCAAACAGATAGAAGCACAGAACACCTACCTGTATAATTTCCTATGCTGTTTGGCTTGGGCTGTCTTTATTGACCGTCAGGAGAACTGTAACACAAACGTTCAGTCTATGACATAAAAATTTTCTGGGGGATGGAGAAATGTTAATATTCCTGAAATATGTTTAGCTATTTATCAATTAATGCAAAAAATAACATTGCTTTCAGCCAGCATTAATACTGCTAACATGGCATTATGATGCTTTTATTTACATAAAAAGAAAATGAGTTCTGTATGACTTTTTGCTTTTAGTGTGATCCTATACGACATGCAAATGGATTCTGCAACACCACTGTTTTAGTATATTAAGAAGTTTTCTTAAATATTCGATTCATTATGAGTGAATATTTGGTTGATTTCCATATAGCTCAGTAATAACACTCAACAGTATGAACTTCATAATATTAATATAAAATTTTATACACTTGGGAGTAAAGAAATAAAGCAATGGCAAGACATAAAATTACGAGAAAACGCAAGCTTCAAGAAATAGTAGAAGTGGTGATAAAAAAACACGAGCATCATTATTTTTTAAATTGTTTTGTTATAATGCTTCATGAAGGTAGCAGATAATGTCTTCCCAGAGGAAGAAGGAAAACTGTTATGAAACTCAAGCTCATGGAGTAAGAGTGGAAGCATTTAAATATGTAGGGTATGATTTTCAAAAGCACTACGCTTTGACTTGAGTTCTCTTTCAAGTGAAGTCAACTGTAAAACTGTTATTGATTTCCATGGGAGCCCCCTCTACATGCTTGCAGCAACTCCACCTGTGAAATATGAAATGCATTCAGGACTCAGTGAGCTGCATCCAGTAGGTCTGACGTGAATGGAAGATGATGAGAATCTCTTTGCAGTCCTTGCAAACAAGAACCAAAGGGAACCCAGAAGTATCATATCTGATAATAACCCAAAACCTATTCACTCATGATTGACATGCTTAGTGGGGACACAATGTACATAATCAGCCTTCTCCACAGTCTGCCAGGAGTAACTGGACCTTTTCCAGTCATGTGCAGTGGAGGGGGAAGATGCTAGAGGGAGACAAGACTATCTCAATTCTCAATTCTCATATTGCTTTCTGAGAAATCTATTACAGATCAGAGGACTGAAAGAGTGGGTGGCCAGAGGCCTTCAGGAATAACTCTAGAGTCTTCTCCAGAGTTTCAGCTTTGAGATGAAGTAACATTTACAATTACAAAATCGGCACAGGGTACTATTTACAAAAACTTTGTGGGGCTTAGCTTTGCTTTTTGACTAAGGGATATGGAAATTCATTCCTTTGCTGACAATGAACTGCCAACAATAGTATGAAGGAACACAAGCATGAAATGTCAGAAGCTGGCACTATTTTGTGGAGCCTCAAAATTCTCTTTCCGTATGCATCTACTCCCAAGTAACAGAGGATTGTGAAGTGACCCAGGAATGTGGGCCTCTAGTCACACTTCTTAACAATTAACTTTACATGACTCTGACATGAACTTCTCCAACTAGCTCTCTTCCAAGAGAAAGTCTGTAGAGTCTTGTGGGTAGCTGACCCCACAAAGAGCTCCCAAGAATCAATACATAGCAGGCTTGTCTTTTGTCTCCCTACACAGTCCTCCAGCATCACTCCAACAAATTTTCCATCCTCCGTGGTCTCACACCTCACCACAGTCCTAGGGTATGCAGTTCTACACTCCTTTTGAAATTTTTAATTGCAAAATAAAATAAAATAAAATAAAATAAAAAATAATATAATGAAAATACTAAGAGAAGATAATTATAAGTGAATTATAAGTGAAGATCCCATGGACACTACACAAATTCAAACAAGAAGATTCAGGGGAAAATACTGTGTGGTGTGAGTATTCAGCTCAGCTCCAGAAGCTATTAACTCTTAGCAGTTTAATACAAAATTCTGCCTTATCTGATCTTTGGGGAAAGGTATAGCAACATAAATCTACCAACATTGCTTTCTTCACTTTCTATGTACGCAAAGAAGAACTGTGCTTATACATCACCATAAGTTTTGTTTTTTTTCCCCAGAATAATAAAATTACTTTCATACATACACATACCTTTACTTTTTTCCCAATCTCTTAAAAAAAAAAAAAAAAGCCAAGTCAAGTAGACTTCAGATTACTCAGACAGCAGTTTATTTTCTATTAATAAGAAGTAGGCAGCAGGTAGAATGAATTTTAAAATGGTGAGCCAACATGTTTATAGATTCATAGCCATTACTGAAGATTAGACTGGGTGAATGAACTGTTAACCAATCCATCTCTGGCAATCTAACAGTGTCTTAAAAATCCTAGTGATGAAGACTTCACAGCCTCCCTGGACAGTCTATAACAGCCAACAACTATTCTGATCCTTCTCTACATTCTAGTTATTTTCTTATCATCAAAACCAACTAGATGCATGAAGAGATTATGTGATCTTGAAGGTAGTGAAACATTACAGCTGTGACAGGATACAGCAGGCCATAAACACTCTGAAACTTCCCAAATACCCTGACTTCTCCAAGGAAGTCACAGCCAGACTGAAGGAGTTTACATTGTCACACACCTATTTCCAAAGGCCACCTCAGCTGACATCTTTTCTGCCTTAGGAATAAAGGAATCTGCTTTCTCAAGCTTAAATCAGAAGTGTTTTATAGCGTTTGTACACTTGTTTCTGTTATTAATAAGAAAAGATAAACTAAGTCATAGTTGTTGTCCAGAGATAGGACATTTGATAGGAATTGTTTAGAAACTCAGGCACTTCATATGGTTGCCTCAAATCTGATGTAGTAAGTCTTGTGTATCACTTTTGACTATAGCTGTAAGTAGCATGATATACACTTTCATTGTGTACATGAAGGAGTTAGCATATTGGAGTCCTGGTTCTGTATCAGTAAGGCAAAGCTAGTAAATAATAAATAGACATACACACAAAAAAAAGGAAAAAGAAAAAAAAGAAAAACAAAGAAGTCCAAGACTCAGTGAATTCAATTATGTAGGAAAGAAATATTCATAGGGAGTCTTATTCCTGCATTTGGTGTGTTTCTCAAATGTGTCTTGTGTCTCAGATGTGTCATGTCCTATTATATCCCATCACAGTAAGCTAATGTGACCAACAGACTCCACACAGAATGGAAAAAACATTTGATCTTCAGCCAGAATAATGCAATGCAGCAGGAAAAGATCATGCATGAAAAAAGCTGTATGCCGAAAGGTGAACAGCTGAATTTCTAGACTAAGACATCATTTTCAAGTGCAGAAGAAAAATGTACATAAGGTTATTCTGAGGAAGAAAATAAGGATTTTCACTAGCGTGCAAAAAAAACCCCAAACAAACCAAAATATTGAAGCATCTTGAAATTCAATGTTGTCCAAACTGTATTTGTGTAAAAGAAGATACTTCTTAAAAAAAAAATCACTACTCTACATAATGGAATCCAATTTTAAAACAGTATGAAGTGAAAAGAATTTTTAATTGTTGTTCACAAATGTCTCTGAGGCAACAGAGCGGGGGCAGGAATATACTTGTGGTGAAGATTCTTACACTTTTCTGTTGTATTATGTTCACCTCACTATTTTAGATCTATCCACTGATGTCTAAGACACTGGAACAAATATAGTTCTGATACATTCAGTGAAGGGAAGTGAGCAAGTTAGAAAATATTGTTTTCTAACTGTTTGAAAAGTGGATTCAAATCTATATGAATTGACAATGAAGCTCAGAATTGGGATATACAATCATGAGTGTTCCTTGTAATACTTTTCTTCTTGAGATTTCCTGCAAATAAGGGAAGTGCACAATCAAGTGTATATGAAGAATAAGAAGTGAATACGAAGATTACTCCTATTTTGAGAACAGGGCCTGATAGTAAATAAACGACTAAACGTTTTTCAGACGTTGGGTCAGTGATGCTAGGAAGGTTATAAAAAACCCCTTCTTCTTGAGAAAGATTACTTGACATAGTTAACTATATTTTCATTTGATGTAGATTTGAAGGATATAATGGTAATATTTTGCAAAATTCATCTAAGCATGAGGCTTCTTTGACTATGTTTGATTTTTAGGTCAGCTCAGGAATGTATGTTGAAGTCAGCTCCATGGTCACCCACTCTTGCTGTGCTGTGGTTTGCATTGCAATGCAGGTCCTGAAGAACAGAACCCTTCCAGGTGGTAATGAACACTTAGCTCCTATCTGTTCTTCAGGAACCACCTAATGCTCTTTGACAGCTGTGATGGGCAGCCTGCAGGATGTGATTAGAGCTATCTGAAGACATCCTCCACCCTAAAATGCAGCAGCTTTTCCCTGTGGATCTGTTCCTACTGTACGAACCATTTTCTAAAAAGCCAAAGTAATAGTCTTGTCAAAGTAAATGAAAACGGTTGTTTTAAAGGGGAATGCAGAAGTTTGCAAGTTTTCAGAAGACTGAAATCAGTGTTCCTCTACAGCAGAAATTAGAACACCTAGTGTATATTGGCTGTATCCACTGTTTTGACTGTGGGTAAGGACACATTTTAACTGTTTTCTTCAATTTGATCTGGGACCCATTTGAAGCATTGAGGAGATTCAGTGTACAGAACAGCAAAACTGTGTAGGTGTGCTGCTGGCAAAGAGAGTTGCTGAGCTGCTGATAGCTCCAAGTAAACAGGATCATTTAAAAGATCACACACATTCTGTGCACTTTTTATCATTCTTATCTCACAATGAGCAGAGATAGTTACATTGATTCATGTTTGGTGGCCCTACGTCACTAACTCACATCTCACAGAAATAAAAACAAGTCAATAATCCTGATGATGAACTAACTAGAAGAGCACTGCCCACAACCAAATGTACTACAAGTTTACAGGTAGCTTATTAACTACCCAAATCAAGTGCATATTTTAAATAATGCATAGCAGTGTGATCAAGATGAGAAGGTTGGTGAAATGATGCCATTTGTTTGCTTCGTACAAAAATTGGGTTCCATCAACTTAATGCCTTTTTTCCTCCATTTAAATTTAATATGCTTAATTTCAGAGTGAGTTTTGATCAATGTCTCCAAATGACTTTTAAATGCTTAGACAAGGTTTTATCAGTTCTCATTTTTCTCATTGGAGTCCGGGTAATAAGTTCAATGATATATAAAAACTGTAGCTCATTCCTGGTTTTAAAAGGAAAAAAGAAAAAAGACATGAAAGAAAGAAAAAGTTTTATTTAAAAAGTATGTTAGATAAAATACCAAATAAATATTCTTCCCTTATCTCACTTATGAGTTGTTATTAGATTAATGCTATTACCCATGAGTGCAATGTTGTCCATTGTATTATGCATTTTCCTTATTGAATTCTTCGTTTCTCAACAGATAGTTTAGATTTTTAATATTGTTAGTGTAGAGAGATAAACGCTTCGGTACATATTGGAGAGTAATAAATTGTGTTGAACATTGATAAACTAACGCAATTACTAGCAAGGTCACAGAGTCAGCTAATTTAGAAATATCAGTACTCGGATTTTGAGTTGTCCCCTGGAGAACTGCAGCCACTTTATTAAAGCAGGAGGGTGAGGAGAAAATGGTACATTAGGATTGATCTTTTGATCTAATTGTGGACCTCTGCCATTCCTTGTTTGACCAAAAGTGCTTAGTAAGCAAGAGGAAACACAGTTCAACTAATTGAGGAACATCCCTTAAAAGCCAAAGGGATTCTGGGAAAAAGAAACCAATTGCAATTTGTACAGTTTTATGGTGTAGTTATCAATGAAAAGGTGTAAATACTGTACAATTAATCTTTGCTTTTCACATGGGAATTTTTGAGGCTTGCAGACATACAGAAATAATATGTTCCAGCTCCTACATTTCTTATACTGCTGAAATCACAATTAAGCAATATTAAAAACATAAGTAATATTTTATGTTTCGTGACTTTTAATGAATTAACATTAAGACATCTGCAATATCACTCAATCATTAGAGAAAAATCTGTACTGTTGGACATCATGACATCAGAAAATATGGTATGCTGCCATTGCACAAGAAAAATAAAGAAAGACCCTTTGCTTCAGAGAGCTAAAACAAGGCCCATAACCAACCTTTTTGTTCAGTGAAAGATACTCTCACTTCTCTTGTAGTCTCTACCTATGTGTGTATGTTTATTATACCATATTGAATTCACCAAGATGTGAAAACTTGGAAGGATGTGAATTAATTAATGAGTCAACATGCTATAACTAAAGGTAATGTTAATGGAAGACAGAGCATCATCTGTATAGCAATGTATTACTTTGCTCCCAGACAGTAACAATTGGGGTTAATTGCCTTTTGAAAGGCAGTTGGCCGCCTACCTCAAATAAAAATAAATGTATTTATTATTCATAGATACATGGCAACTCAACCAAAATAGTATTAGCATTAAAAAAATCATGTAATCATAGTATTAGTCAAGTTATATTTTGTTGCCTTTTTCTCTTTCTCTTGCTTTCCTCTTCTCTTACTCTCCCTTTCTTTCCTTGTCTCTCCCTTCTTCTTTCTCTTCCTAACATGAACAGCTGCAGGAACAAAGCATTCATAGCAATGCTAAAAATGGCAGGAGAAATGTGTTTTTCAGCTGTACTTCAGTGCAGATTTTGATATCTACATCTAGACATTTTTAGGTATCTATGAGATGACAGTTATCTAAGCTCTTTCTATGGTCAACTGAGATCAAATCATAGACAGAGGGATATGGAAAGCAATTCAGTCAGCTATATGCAGAAAATGTTGAACACTAACAACAAACTAGACCACTGTCAGTATGCCAGAACCTTGTGGTAGGCTTACGTTCTGAAAATATCTAATTCCTTGGCAGCATGAAGCTCTGCATAGAACAATTTACTCTATTTCTCAGCAATGCAGTGTATGCCTTGGCAGTCTGAAGATTTAATTCTTGTATCTGTGTTGGAATTAAACAGGGTTACAGGCTGACTGAGTACTTCTGGCATGTTGAGGGATGATATAATAAAATTAAGAAAAAAGAAAAATATAATTCTCTTCAAGTCCAAGTAGACATTCAGGATTCTTGAATGTATTAAGTACCAATGAATTTGTGTAGGTTTCGTTCTATGTGTAAGCATGATCTGAAAGTAACTTAGACTTCAAAAATTTAAATTTTTTGAGGTTTTGTTTTGTTTCTTTGTTTCTTTGTTTTATGATTTCCATAAATAGTCATTGATTTGAGTAGGTAGGCGATGGTCAGTCATCTTTCCCGATCAGACTTTAACACAGCATTGCTCCAGGACCTTTGTTGAATCTTCATCGGGAATTTTAGTTTGAGGGCTGATGTTTTTTCACCTTTGAAAAGCATTACACTTGGCTTAAAATATTCTTAGTTCAAAAACGGGATTTTGTATTACAGGTGTTAAGAAAATGTGTATGAGTAGTATTAGCATGATCCTGTAATAGGGAGTTCGTCTTACCAATGGAGGCTTGTACCGAGGTGTGAGCTGGCAGGGCTTAACATACATTCATAAAGAAATGTGTCTCCTTTCAGCTCCCATGAGAGACACTGTTGTCCTTATGAAATCTACAGAAAATTCTCAATTTACAGTTGTTAATTAGAAAGCTTTATTCTAAATAGACTAATTAATTATAGCCACATTCACATTTTAAATTTAAGTGATTATTTTAGAAGATTTTGTAGACTTCTAATTACAAGTGTTACTATTCTCATTAGGATTTCAACTGCTGTCCCAAATGAGAATGGCAATTGATCTACTAAACCCCACAGAGTCATCCAGTTTAACTACTTATGTGTACTGCTTAGTGCACACATGCAGACAGTGCCCTGTGACTCAGTGCACACCAGCACCAAGTAACTGGAAGAATTCCTCTTTGTGCTGGGGCTCAAAAAGATCCCCCACTGGAATCCTGATGAATCCAAAAAGATCACACAAGTTTCTGCTAAAGAAGAGTATGGGTAGCCCATTTGGTGAGGAGTAGAGATGACATTTAGAAAGAAAAAAGAAAAAAAAGTTATTTTTTGTGGAAGATCAGTCAATTGAAAACTATGTCAGGCTACTTAGGGGATAATTTTATAGAAGTTATGACTTATTTAAGCTGGCTGCCAAGAGGAGTAAGCAAGTAGAGACAGTTGTTCTCACAGAAAGTATTAAAACAAGATGGTACAAAATAGGCAAAAAAGTAGAATTAAAATTCACTGAAAGCCTGTTTGCCTACGAAACCTATTACTCATCAGGTGCTTATTCTTGAAATAAGAATATAAATATAAATAATAGTAATAACAGTAATAACAACAAAAACAGTAATAAAAGCAATAGTAATAATAGTAATAATACATGAATGCTGTGCAATGGAACCTACAGTCACTTATTTTTATAACCTAAGGAACCTGTTATCTCTGTATCACTAGAGGAATATATAAATATCATTCACATACTTTAAAACTATCTTATTCAAAACCCAGAAAGAAAAATTTTGCAGAAAATGAGTAAGGATGTAATTCTATTTTCCAACAGTTTGATCAAGGGTTCCAAAAGAAGAAGAGTGAACCTGCTAGCCTAATTCTTGGAATACTTTCCCAGAAGCTTGGATGCCTCAACTCCTCCCTGGTAAATTACTAATTTGCCATTAGAACAGAACTGCCTCTGCAGGAGGTGCTCTGATACCCTCCATTATAGTATTTTACAATGTTGTTAATGAGGCCAGGTCACCAGGAATCCATTAGGAATGTCATCTCATCTCCCATTGACAGTGTTTCTTTATCCCAGAAGCATCTCGGAATGAAGGGTTTTTCTTAGGAAAGTGTAGTTCCCTTCTTACTAAATGTACATTGTGGGTCTGCCAGAAAAGGAGGGCAACACAGGCTAGTTATTAGTATATACTCACAGCTGAATTAACTTCAGCAATACCTTTCTCTGGTCCTTATCCTACAACTGCTCTGTGCAGTTGGTTAACACTGCAGCTGCCCTTCCACAGTTCTGGCCAACTCCAGTGGAATTTGTATGGCAGCTACAATCAGGGGTTCTCTCCGAATTCAGATTTTTGAATGTCACAGTCCAGAAGTGGAAATAACTCCTCTTACCCCAAGTTGATTTCTTTATAACATTGCATGAGGAATGAATGTCTAAATTTGTTTTTTTAAGGATGTATAAGATACTTAAGAGGAGTGATTCAGGGGCTTAAAAATAGCAGTCTTCAAATTGTCAAGGCAGTCTCTCTGATATATGATCAAAAAAATAGTATGTGAGGGTCAAGAAAGATACCTCGTACACATAATATGCCACTGATTTAGGCAAATGAATCCCATTCCGAGAGTAATAAATCCCTGTCATGATTAAAACATATTTTACATGATCTGCATTGTATAAAAATAAATATTGTATGCAAATAAATTAAAAATTAAAATACAACATGTTATCCATAGAGGGTGTGGAGTCACCCCTCTTGGAGATCTTCAAAAGCGACCTTGACATGGTCCTGAACAAGCTTGTCTATCTGGCCTTGCTTGAGCAGGCTAGCTAGACCAGATAGTATAAAGAGTTCCCTTCCAACCTCAACCATTCTATGATTCTGTTAACATACCCTGTGAATGAATCACAATCAAAGGTGCTAAGAACTGCAGCAAAGAATATTTATTTACTATATTTATTTATTTATTTATTACAATATTTATTTAATACCCTACCCAAAGATGCAGAATGAAAGTTCTTAGAGAGGATGAAAGACAAGACAGAAAGGAAGGAAGGAAGGAAGGAAGGAAGGAAGGAAGGAAGGAAGGAAGGAAGGAAGGAAGGAAGGAAGGAAGGGAGGGGGAGGGAGGAGGGAGGGAGAGGAAAGGGAGGGAGGGAGGGAGGAAGAAGGGAGGGAGGGAGGAGGGAATAAAGGGAGGGAGGAGGAGGAGGAAAGGGAGGGAGGGAGGAAGGAGGAGGGAGGAAGGGAGGGAAGGAGGAGGGAGGAAGGAAGGAAGGAAGGAAGGAAGGAAGGAAGGAAGGAAGGAAGGAAGGAGAGAAGGAAGGAAGGAAGGAAGGAAGGGAAGAAGGAAGGAGGAAGGAAGGAAGGGAAGGGAGGAAGGAGAGAGGAGGGAGAGAGAGAAGGAGAAAGAGAAGAAGAGAGAAAGAAAGAAAAGAGAGAAAGAAAGAAAGAAAGAAAGAAAAGAAAGAAAGAAAGAAAGAAAGAAAGAAAGAAAGAAAGAAAGAAAGAAAGAAAGAAAGAAAGAAAGAAAGAAAGAAAGAAAGAAAGAAAGAGTTTTAGAGAGAGAAAAAGAAATAAGGAAAAGAGAGAGAAAGAAAAGAAGAGAGAAAAAAAAAAGGAAAGCAAACATTGTCATACATTTGTAACAAGAAACTAATTACCAACACTCATGCTAGATATTCTGTCTTCATTTTGAGTTTTATTTACTGCTTATTGGCTTTCTGTTTTCTTTCATCAGGCAAATGATGACGTACAGCAAATGACATCAGCAAATTACAAAATAGTCCCCTCAAGTTTTACAGGGAGATAGAGAATCCATTCCACATGATCAGGAAGAACAAAGTGATAATAAGAGCAGGTTTGATGGAGGTTATGTGTCACAGCTTTTTTAGGTCAGACAATAATGTGCTATATCATTAAGCTGTGGTATCATTTTTCTGACTATTGTAATTGATGGTTCATTATACGAATAGACTATAAAGCAAGCAGTATGTTTTGAGATCCTCATCTACAAAATTGAGATGTGTTTTCTGTAAGCTCTGCATTCCTTCTTACTCTTCCTTGGGCTATTTCTTTGCCTTTGTGAGTCATAAATAATAAACACAATACCTTTATTTGACAGCTCAAAGTAATTAGCAAATTATACACATATGCATTCATATACATCAACACATGCCTACATAATAGTATGCACATACATGGTATTACTAAGAACACTGTTATATATGTACACAAACACACCAGCACATGTTCAAAGAGTGCAAAAGAGTAGAAGAAATTGAGCAGGATTGCTTAAATGGTTCTGGAAACCTTGCCTACGTTGCTAATAAGCCTCATGAATAACACTAAGTAAAAGAAGGCTCAGGAATAGAGGGCCAGGAGCACCATGTTCTAGTTGATCACAGTTTGTCCCCTGCCTTCCTGAAAGCTAACTTTTCATCAATGGCAGATCTGGGAAAGTGTATTTCTGTTACATTTTTGCATGAATACATGTACTTATGTGTACACTATATACCATTTATCCTACTAGATGTTTCTGATTGTAGAAATATGCCAGTTGTTAGACACTTAAAAGTGAAAATACAGCTTTTAAAACTTTTAACTTTTATAATTAGGAGGCTACAGCAAATGCATAGAACTGGTGCATTTCAAAGAGGAAAAATTATAAGTGACAGTAACCCTCTATCAATTCATTCCAAGTCAGTTAATTAAACCTGGAATTATTTAAATAAGGTGACAGTCAAGGGAAAAGGTCAATGTTCCCAGTGTTTCAATAGGTCTTCCTCATCTCTGGAGTTTAATTAACTGATTTTGAATGAAATGGTCAAAAGTATGCTAAAACTCATGAAATTATTTCCATGTTTTTTTAAACGCAAAACCATGTTCTCCTAAGGCTTCCACAGTGGATTTTCAAACCACTAGGAAGTGAAGAGAATTCTCAGAGTCCACAAATCTGTATATCTGGAATCTGATGTTGCTGAAGAGTTGCCTGGCAAATCCATTGCCAGCACTCCACACTGCTGCAGTCCCCATGAAAATGGATATCCCAGCTCCAGGTCAGAAAATAATTTGCATAGCATTTTACTCAAGCACTGTGTCTAAAGACTCTGGCAGCCTCTCCATTTACCCGCTCTCACTTTGACATTTTGGACTCATGAAGAGTTCATTTGAAATAGCTCTGAGAGACAGATTCACATCACTGCTTTCCTCCATCTCTTTCTGTCATCTGCCTCCACTCCACTTCATACAGCCTACTCAAGAATTTGATCTCTGGTATCTCTTGGGTATATCTGGGAAGAATACAGGGATGCCGTACGGACTTGCAGACGTGGGATCAGGAAAGCCAAGCCGGAGGCAGAACTGAACTTGGCGAGGGACGTGAAAAACAATAGGAAGGCTTTCTACAGGTACATTGGCCAGAAGAGACAGGTCAAAACGAGTGTACCTTCTACAGTAAATATAAAAGAAGAACTTGCTTCAATGGACGAAGAGAAGGCCAAGGTATTGAATGAGTTCTTTGTCTCGGTCTTCACTGAAAGCCAGGATTCCAGTATTTCTCATGTCCCTGAGCCGTGCATCCCTAAACCTCTACATGGGGACTGGGGTGGTAAATCCCCCCTCACTGTGAGAGCAGAGTAAGTCAGAGATTGCCTCATGAGACTGAATGTGTACAACTCTATGGGATCGGATGGCGTGCATCCCAGGGTTCTGAAGGAGCTGGTTGAGGTGGTTGCCGAGCCGCTCTCCATCATATTTGAAAAGTTGTGGCTGTCAGGTGAGGTCCCAGATGACTGGAGGAAGGATCACATCACTCCCAGTTACAAGAAGGGGAGCAAGGAGGACACGGGGAGCTACAGGCCGGTGAGTCTCACCTCTGTGCCTGGGAAGATCATGGAACAGATCCTCCTGGATGACATGCTTGATCACATGAGGAATGAATGTGTGATCTGAGACAGCCAGCACGGCTTCACCAGGGGAAGGTCATGCTTAACCAACCTGGTGGCCTTCTGTGATGGAGTGACAGCACTGATGAACAAGGGAAAGGCGACCGATGTCATTTACCTGGACTTGAGCAAGGCCTTTGACACGGTCCCCCACCACATCCTTATCACCAGATTGGAAGGATGTGGATTTGATGTGTGGACCACTCGATGGACAAAAAATTGGTTGAAAGGCCGCAGACAGAAGGTGGTCATCAATGGTCATCAGTGGTCATCAATGGTTCTATGTCCAGGTGGAGGCCAGTAATGAGCGATGTCCCCCAGGGGTCTGTCTTGGGACCGTTGCTCTTTAATATCTTTATCAGCAACATCAACAATGGAATCGAGTGCACCCTCAGCAAGTTTGCTGATGACACCAAGCTGAGTGGTGCGATTGACACGGTAGAAGGAAGGGATGCCATTCAGGGGGACCTCAATAGGCTTGAAAGGTGGCCCTGGGTGAACCTGATGAGGTTCAACAAGGCAAAGTGCAGAGTTTTCCACTTGGGCCGGAGGAATCCCGGGCATCCATACAGACTAGATGAGCGTTTCATGAGAGCAGCCCTGCAGAGAAGGACCTGGGGGTCTTGATAGATGAAAAGCGTAACATGAACCAGCAGTGTGCCCTTGTAGCTCGGAGTGCAAATGGTATCCTGCGCTCCATCAGAAGAGGGGTGGCCAGCAGGGACAGGGAGGTTATTGTACCCCTCTACTCTGCTCTTGTGAGGCCCCATCTGGAGTACTGCGTCCAGGTCTGGAGCCCCCAGTACAAGAAAGACAGAGAGCTGTTGGAGAGGGTCCAGAGGAGAGCCACAAAGAGGATCGGGGGACTGGAGCACCTCCCCTGTGAAAACAGGCTAAGGGAGCTGGGCTTGTTCAGCCTGCAAAAAAGAAGGCTTGTGGAGTGACCTCATTGTTGCCTTTCAATACCTAAAGGGATCCTACAGACAGGAGGGGAATCAATTCTTTGAAAGGGTAGATAACAGCAGGACAAGGGGAAATGGTTTGAAGTTGAGGGAGGGAAGATTTAGGTTGGATGTCAGGGGGAAATTCTTTACAGGGAGAGTGGTGAGGTGCTGGAACAGGCTGCCCAGAGAGGTTGTGGATGCCCCATCCCTGGAGGTGTTCAAGGCTAGATTGGCTGGGGCCCTGGGCAGCCTGGTCTAGTATTAAATGGGGAGGTTGGTGGCCCTGCCTGTGGCAGGGGGGCTGGAGCTTCATGATCCTTGAGGTCCATTCCAACCCTGGCTATTCTGTGATTCTGTGATCTCTTTGTGTGCAAAATGGTGTTGAGATTGACATACAGAAGCAGACTTGCAGAGTTTGATTGACTGGGAAAAATCGGGGGAAGCATGGTTCCAAAAAGACCTGTGTGGGAAAACTCTAGGAGAAAAATCTTGTACAAAAAGCTCTTTGAAGGTTGTTGACCAAAATAAAAACAGTGTTACAAGATGTGGTTTTTCTTTCCATATATGGAGGAAAACAAAATCGCACTAAAGAAAAGCATGACTCTGAGAGTAATCACCTCATTACAAGAGCAAACTAAAAGGTCCTGAATCTTTGTCTGGTTATTCAGTTTGACAAGTGTAATGAAATACATATGTCTAGTCTATCAGTATCCAACCTTTTGACTTGCCTGAGCCATGCTGACTGAAGAGGAATTGTCCTGAGCTGCATATATGTAGGTTATTCCAAAAGTAATGCCTCCTCTTTATTTTAATGGAAACTGCAGCAGATTCATAGAGCACAATAACACTGTTTGATAGAGCAAATTCTCAGCTACAAAGCAGTTTTTCAACACAGTCACTACTATTAGCTGTGTATTTTTGCCATCGATGAACAAGAGCCTGCATGTCATGCTTGTGAAAAATCTGCTCCAGCAGAGGTGACCCACTGTCACCATTGCTGAAAAGCACCACCCACCACCACCTGTGAGTGCTCACACCAACTGTTTTGTCTCCATAAATATTCAGCAAGCATTGAAGAATGTCAATAGAATGGCAAGCCTACATTTTCCTTGGAAGTTTTCAGTATGGGGTATGAAGTATGGGGTATGTATAGGATATAGCTCCTTTCAATCTGCAATAGCTGATGACTTCTTTCTACTTGGTATTCTTTTACAAATGACTGTCACTCTGACATTACCCCCAGCATTGCGACGTAGCCCCACACAAGGTCCTACACTTTCAGCTCACTCCTTTTGCCAAAATACAGCAAACATATCCATGAATTTTCATGGCATGGCCTAGAGACAGCAGAAGTGTAAATCAGCCTGACTCATGAAGAGTCATGCTGAGTTATGAAAGATAATAGTACTGGAAATGTTATTACAGTTCAAAGCAAAGAAAAGCTGTCTTCTACTCTCCACACTAGGAAGTCATTCATTCTTGACTTGGTCCTGCCTATCGAAGATAAGTCTGTGAAAGAGCTGACGTGTGTGGCCATGTGTAGTAGTGTTGTGTTAAGCTGGGCAAGCTAAATCTTCATAAACATTGGACTTCTGAGAGCACAGAGTAAAGCTTGAATGTATTCTTCTTCCATCTCAAAATAGCTTCCCATAAACTATCCTCTTAGAAACAATATTAGCACAAAGGTCGGTTGTCTGGCATTCTTGGTTGAAGTGGAAGAGCCAAACATATTGACAAGTCATTAATTGCATTAAATTAAGCAATATACTAAAAAATGTAAATAAGTAACTTTAAAAATTTGTATGACTCCTTGTTGATCCCTATTTGGGTAACTTGGATTATTTATATGTGCTGTTTCATCCAAACTAATTTTAATAGCCCTTGAAGAGTTCCTTCAGAATCAGAAGTAGGTTCAGTCCACCTGAGTTTTGTAATTAATTCTTTCTACTGAGACCTCTTCAGTCACGATAACCACTTCAGGAGACGAATTTGCTGCTTATTGATTCTAGGTCTCATATCCTAAACTCATTGCCATGATTGAGATGTTTGCTGTAGTGCTGGTCTGTATAGTCATAGACAAATTAATTACTAGGGATGCCAATATGACTCCATTCTATAGTATTAAATTCTTGCTTTATAAATAGTATGCTTATAAGCAAGATAGATGTAATTATGGAAATATAGTATTTAACAATATTATAAACTGAGAACCTTAAAATGCGCAAGTTACGAAGTTACCACAAAGGTACAGGATAGCAGATTGTCTGTAGCATAGTATATTCTTGCTACTATGATAATGCACTATCCAGCTTGGGCATAAAACTGGCTGGATGAAGAAAAGATTTTTTTATCATTATTTTCATATTTTCGTGTATTTGTATAAGGCTATAAGACTACCAATTATGCATTCCTGAGGAAATACATATATGTTAATATTTTTAGTGAAATCATTTTAAAAAACATGAGATCTTGTTGTCTAATATAACCTAGAATCTCAGGTACTCAACTTTTTATCTCTCAGTCTATGAACAGTAGCCAAGAAGTGGCCTAAAGGCTTAGATGTTCCAATGGTTACTCCAGCACAATCTAATGTGTGACCTCTATCCCTTTAGTTTTTATAATGTCCTTATAAAAACACAGTACATTTAAGTATGCTTAAACTGCTACTGGCTATAATTAAAGTTCTGTCAGCCTTTCCATTATAAATCCCTCTTTTCAAGGTTTAATATCTCAGCGGTTTCAATTCCCACTGGGCTAAACTTGATACAGAAGCTGTCAGCATGAATGCAAATCCCTCCTACCTTCAAAAATATTTTCAATTCATAAAGTTGCTAGTTGTTATTAAGCCCTACAGTCTGCAAAAATATTTCTGGTTAGCTGCTCTTCCAAAGTGTCGTCTCATCTCACATAAATCAAGAAATATATGCGTCCTAACTTTGAAAGGCAGAAACACGGTGTTTCCTTTTAACTTGTTCTGGGCTATAGATCGAGTGTAACTTCTACCTGTATTGAAAACTGTTGACTTCAAGTTAGATTTCCAGATTCTTCCAGATTGATCTGCCAGGATGTGGAAATAAAAAAATCAATTATTCTGATCATAAACTAGTATACCTTATACCTACCTTTTGCATACTTCCCTCATAAATTCGGACTGTGTTCTCTACACCTTGATTAGAGGGAAGTAGGGTGAGTCTCATAGAAATTAGCAGATATCCTGTTTAATGTGCTTTTCAGTTTAGGGATAAATCTAAAGCTACTCATTACTTCTCTGCCTGCTTATCTTCTACTGCAGTAGTGAAAGTTGTATTTCTAGATGGCAAGGAAGTTGGCTAGTGTTGGTATAGAGTGTCAGGAGAATACCATGCAAGCTGAAACAATTCATGCAGAGTACCTTATAAAGGGCCTTTTATTTTTATTGGTGCCTGCATTTCAAGTTTTTCTGGTGTATTAGGGGAAAAAAGACATTGGCATTTCCCTATTCCTTATAAATGAAATAATGTTCACTCTCTTTTAATTTAGCTCTCCTAAAAAGGCGGTCAAATAGTTGATGCTTTAGACAAAAAATATTGCTTTGGACCTCATTGATCCATTTCATTTTAGGTCATGAATATTACAATCCTGAACAACAAGTCAGCTTTACACCTTCTCCTTCTCACCTTTAGTCTTCTGAACAGGCATATATCTGGAAATTGAGGCTACTTATGATTCTAAAGAAACAGAAAGGAATCCAGGACTTTTGTCATCTGATTCTAAGTGGCTTTTAATCTTTAGGCTGTTACAAGAAAGGACTGTCTGGCTGCCAAAGAGGAGGTGATTTCAGGGGCCAGAGCTGAGTTTCACAGCCAAACAATGCTAGCTGAAACAGTAACATAGGTATCATATGTCCAGACTTTGAAGTATGCTCTTTTCCCTTGGTATTTCCAATTGCCTGCTCTTGGCATGCCAGTGAGAATGATCCCCATTCTAGGCAGTGAGCCTAGAGACATGCTGATGCATATGGTATTTATGAGTATCTTTGTAAGCTTGCGTTTTAACATTATGAAAGAAAGAAAATAAAGCCGTGCTGCTCTAGGTATGTATGCATCTACTTTCAACTGCGCTTTGATATATGCTTTATATATATTTATTTATTTATACTCATGCATCTATATATATACTTTGCCTTTCAAATTATGTACTTATGGTACTTATATTGTTATTTACCTGTGATATTAAAAATCACAACAAATAGCGAGAATCATGAAAAGTCATCAGATATTCTTTTCTGATGTCATCACTATTTTGTGCCTAAGACCTTATGACAACCCATAACTTCCACAAAAGCTGTAGACTAAAAAAGCAACAACAAACAAACAAACAAATAAAACTCACCAGATTTTATTTCCCTGCAAATCAAGATATTCTATGCCCATTTCACCGATTACAATTCATGGGCAAAACGTAGTATGTTTGTAGCAGTATAAATTATCTTTCTGAAAAATGATCGGGTATTCTGTTAGAAGCCAAGGTTACTAGACATTCCTGAATAAGAACTGGATCCGACTTCATATGTGGAACCTAAATTAGCTGGAGAGTAGCTCTTGAAGAGAAAAAGATGTAAGAGGTGGAAAGATACATACACCATAAAATAGTAAGGAGTAAAAAATGAGAGAGAGGTGGTCAGGCCAGTTAGAACAAATTCTTAAATCTCAAATAAAATATGCAATCAAGAAAAGTACAGCGTCCTACTTTTGCAAAAATAAAAGTTGAAAGCAAAGTGCTGCTGTTGGTCTTGTTTGAGTACAGCCCAACGCTGGTATACATAGGCACTTTGTCTGCTCAGAAGACTACATCTGTTGTGATTTTCAGTTTGGTTCACTTGAGTTCTTTTGTCTTTCAGGTGCACTGCCTTATTGAACTAAATCCCCATGTATTTGGAAGTCACTGAAAAGAGGCTACATTTGTAGGCAGTCTAACTGTGCTTGTTATTGTTTGTGACTTGAAGTGGATTCGTAAGATGGCGGAATAAATTATTAATGAAAATGCATTGGAAATGTGTTAAAGCTACAATTTCTGAAAAATCTAAAAAGAGAGCTTTTTTAAGGGCAAGGAAGCACTTTCGTTTTAGTTTTTAAATATATTTATATACATATAAATATAAATACACACAGAAGCGCATGCACATCCTTCTAAACAGTAGTACTTTTTAATGTAACCATAGAAATCCAGCTGCAGTCACAGAACTTTGTGATAAACTATTTCTTTTTAGTTACTGTACAGATTAAATTTGTGATCTGCTAATACGTTAATAACACTTCCAATGTGTAGAAGGAATGCACTATACCAAACAGGCTGGATTTTTGTAAATCTCTTTAATATTGGCAAGATCTAGCTAAGATACATGCTCCTATTACATGACTTACACAATGGTAAATATTTTTAGATTGATTTCAGCAAAAGTACTTAGAGATGACTCTTGCAAGAGTCTCAAGAGGATCTAGTTTTACATTAATTTTATACAACTGAAAAATAAAAAAAAAATGTAATACAATTTAAACATTTAATCTGGTTATCTATTGCCCTTTATGAAATGGTAAACCTTCTCTTTTCAGTGTAATAAATGATATGCAGAAATGTTTTACTGATGTAAATTTAAGATTTTTTTCTTCTATCAATTGATCCTGATTTAGTAACTTTGAATCTCTCAATGAAATGGTGGGAAGAGGATTAATGTGAACAAATGATTGCACACAAGTTGCAACTGATTTTTCTGTTTCTTGCAAATACAAGATCGTTAAACTAGAATAATGCATATAAAAGCCATACATAAATCAGCTCTAGCATTTTTATTTCAGCTCACATCCAAACATTTGTCTGAGATAAAATATACAGTAAAACAAGGACATGCCAGCCTGTTCAAAACCTAGCTGGACAAACTGTGTTTTGTTTTATGAGATTTGTGGCTTTGAGTGAAGTTAGCTAGTATCCAGTAACATGGTAACATTTCTGCCATGTTATCTTTTCTCAAACCTGCATTTCCTCAGTGTAATCTTTATTTAACAGAATACAGCAGAATGGTAGGTTTGGAGAAGAAGTCAATGAGGCCCAGAAATAATGTGTTGAGGTTGGATCAGAAGTCAGATATGTGTTGCATAAACCATGCCTATGTACATCATTAAGTAATTTAACATGGCTATGCAATGCCCATCTAGGCTTTTCGACACGATGATCCTTGTGGGTTCCTTCCAACTCAGGATATTCTGTGATTTCACACTTCACTGAAGTAGCTCTGATGTTGTAATACTTCTGTAAGTAACCCTGGCACATTAGAGTATGAGCTTATATTCTCTGTATAGAAATTTATGGAGATTAGGTTTTCTCTATTTTGTACATTTTACAGAACTGTTCTTCTAAGACTTCACTTCAACCTGCTGATCCTCTGTGGCTGGAAAGTTGAATGCTGCTTGATCTCCATTTAAGCTAGAAGAGTATCTTTCAGACGGTCTTGAATCTTACAGCTATACCTGGCTTCCAAATAATCGTGTGCACAGTGGTTACCCTTACCAGTATGCGTCCAGAATATCACTATGCTCCTAATTCCAGATCAGTATCTGGATTACCCAGTGATTACCAAGGTCATTTAAATGTTCCAGAGAAGAGAAAGTAAGAGATAATAACCTAAGATGGTTGTTCTCATATATCCTCTGAAAGCAATTTGTTTTTTTCAAACTACATTTGTGATAATACTGGACACATTCAGACACTGATGTATTTTAACTCTGTTCCTAGAAATCATAAACAGTATTCATTGTTCTGGCTCAGAGATGGGAAGGAATCAGCCAACTTGTTTTGTTTGCCCTCAGGCCATGGTAAAGTGTTGTAAAGCTCACAAAATCAAAGTAACAACGAATAAGTCATTTATTCTGTGCTTCTAGAAGAGCAGTTAAAAGCAGTTTATTTTTCCAGCCTAATTTTTATCCTTCGTTTGTTTTCTCATATGACTCAAATAGATAGGGCTTCATAGTTACATAGTTACTGATGCATTTTTCTGAGAAGCTTCCAGGTTTCTTACAAACTACAGTAAAGATGTTGGTTTGAGTTTGTAACAAAATCTCACAGTTTGACAAGAAGTAAGGAGGCAAGAAGCACAAGGAATTGAAAAATTGTTTAGATTGAAAGGCTGTGTTTCTGGGTTAATAAAAAGAGTAATAAAGGAGTAAGAACACATTTTAAAAACAAAGCAAAGGAAAAATTAAGACATTGAAATAAGTAGGGATAGATTGTTATATATATACAAGTAAGTAAATGACTGGTCTGATTTATGGTTCTAATTTTGTTTGATCACAGTATTACTTGCCTTTTTTTACTATGAAAAGATTACTATGAATGATAAACTTCCAAGAATCATTACCTCTGGCATTTGTAAGTGTGTTCAAATTGCGTACTTAATTACAAAATCTCAGATGCATGTTTTCTACAACTTCTACCTTATTAAGGAAAAAGTGCATGAATATCTGCATCATAAAAATGAACACAATCTTCTAAGGCAGCAAGCACAATATGTAACATCAACTTGTTCTTTAAAATGAATTAAAATTATTTGCACTTTTCAAACTTGTAAAATATGATTCTAGATTACAAACAAAGGTGCATTCTGCACACAACAGATAAATTCACTGGGATCCCAAATCATTAAAAAGTAATTTATAAACCCACAAAATTAAATGCAGTACATTAAGTTTTTCTGGTTAAAAAACATTTACAAAACCAGTATTCCAAAGGAGGGGCTGGGAGATGAACCACACCTCTATTAAAATCAGATGTTGAAGTTAAATAAATGATCACATACGTGACAAACTGCAAAGAAACAATGGACTTCATATTTCAAGTGATGCTCAGTTTCTATTTAAAATGCATTGGGTATGCCAGTGGTTGCATGTGTAATTCACATTAAACAGGATTAGACCTGCCATATTAAACATCCTGAAAACTCCCAGGAAAAATTACTCTTTCTAAACCATTGTTTATTTCAACAGAAACATCAACTTCACTTTTGCATTACTCCTAACTTTTTCATAATTTTGCATGCTAGTAAACAAGATTACC
This sequence comes from Meleagris gallopavo, assembly GCF_905368555.1. Classification (NCBI taxonomy): domain Eukaryota; kingdom Metazoa; phylum Chordata; class Aves; order Galliformes; family Phasianidae; genus Meleagris; species Meleagris gallopavo. The sequence goes on along the minus strand of NC_139404.1, from coordinate 150,848,552 downwards.
TGTCATGGGATTCATATTTTTTACCCACAGATATAAAACACCTGTGTGCGCAGTGAGTAATCAAACACTGCAGTCCTCCACTGCATCTGTAAATGTATTTATAAATAGAGCAGATAGACTAAGCAAAGCAAAGGTTCATACTCTGCCACAACTGATCCTAAACCTATTGAAAGCAAGTGAAAAATTCCAGATGCCTCCAGTCAACTTTGATTCAGGTCCCAAGTGGTCTTAAAGAAACTTTGTGTTTCTACCCCCAGATCTCTGAAGTTCTTCCTTAAACCAATGAGATATTTCACTGATTTACATTGCTATAAGTGTCTGACATATAATAAATGTCACTATAAAAACTGTGTCATGGGCAAGATATGAGAACTGCAGCTGACTTTAAAGGACCAGTCTCTTGGTGGAAGAAAAAGTGTTCATCTCCTTTGCAAGCACAGTACTATTGGAAAGCACTTAACTTCTCTTTCCCTTGCTCCACCTTTGCATATTTGGCTAAAGAGAAGAGCAGGACACAAAAAGCTCCTACAGTTTCTCCTGGATGTGGAACCTATACTGAAATCCAAGAAGGAGAGGATTAAAAGGAGGGTTAAAACTGTAAAGGAGGAGAAGGGCAGATAATTACTTGAGGTTGAATTGTGGAAGAGAGACTGAGGGAATAAACAGGAATGAAGTAGAAAAATATCCAGAGATTGTGGAGCCAGCAAGCAGCTGACAAGATATCTTGAACATCAAAAGCCAGGCAAGTCAAAGCTAAAAGACAATCACACTAAGTGATATGGTATTTGAATACATGACAGGAAAACTGTACTAAACTCAAGTTAAATAATCTGTAAAAAATTCAAAAATCCCAAATATTGGCCAGAGGAACCAGGAGACAAGTCATTTGTCATTAAAAATAATAGGGGAATGTGCTTTGTTATGTGTTGTATATTGTCATTTGTTCTGATTAAGTGCACAGAAGACCGTTATAGTTCCACAAATACTGCTGGTCTAGAATATTGTATGTATATCAAATAATATTGAGTGCATGCACAAGTTACCTCTGCTGAGAAGTAATCTTTGGCATCTTTTCCCCTTGTCTCCAGAATGCTTGTACAACAAGCATGGATCACTGCAACAATCAATTCTATATCAGACAAGTAGTTGAACATGTACTGCTGTACAGGCAGTAACTTCTGGCAAGTGAGGGAAATGATCACGCAGACTACCCTGGAAACTCCCTTGCTGCTAGAGAAATCATGAAGTGGAATCGCATCTTCAGTGACTTTCTGATCAGAAGGCCCTGACTTCAGGAAACGTACTGATGCTCAGATGACACTGAGAAGAAATATCAACCTTATCCATAAGTCATCGTAGGAATGATGGTGGAAATGAGGGAGAAAACTTAGTGCTACAGGTATAGAGAGAAAAGAGGCCTTATGGACATTGCATTTCTGGTTCCTTGATTGGTGCATTTCAAAACAAGTTTCACTTAGGCACACCTAAGCAACAAGGTAAAGAGCTTGCCTTTAAATATAATCTACATTTGTCTCATGGTTTTATTATTTTTGGTTTTCGGTATTCCACATCATAACATCATGCAGTGCACTGGGAGTTAAAGTGTCAATGCTTCAGTTCTGGGTACCTGTCCAGAAGAGAAGAAGAAGTACATACCCCAGGGGGCTTTGCGGTCAGAGAGGAGATATAACCCCTAGCAAGGTCATCTGATGTCTCTTTCTTTGTCAGGCTCTCCTCCCTGCTTGCTCAACCAGACTGCGCATCTCACCTCAGTGTTATGGTGAGGCCTATCCATCTTTCAGACACTCTCTCCATTATATTTGATTTATTAGCTTGAATTCTAATTACATGGTATTATAGTGTGTTATCTTGCATTCCAATACCATATTTAGTAAATTAGTTTCTTTCTCCTCAGATCGTTGCCACTGTTTTTAATTATTTTGGGGTCCCCTGTTTTCCTTTTCCAGAGGCATGGATTTTGTGAAATCCCTCCATCCTGCTAGTCACATAACCGGGCCAAACCAGCCCATAAACTGTTGACAATTTCATGCTTGGTTCTACTTGTCAGCAGTCAGTCTGCAAATGGCTAGTGTGGGAGGCTTGTAGGATCACCTCCTGCTTTTGTAGAGTCTGAACAAGTCCCAGTTCTGCAGAGAGAAGCTTGCAGTAAATCCATGGCCCAGGGACCACACAGAGAGGCTCTCAGTTCATGATGTTAATGGGAAGTAGATTACTGTATTGCAGGCCTGCCCCATAGCTTTCATGTTCTGACTTAGATATGTCACATCAAATTGAGGCTTCTATAGCCTCATGAAGGTGAAATTTGAAAGCTTGTCTACAGGTCTTACAATAGACAATAGTGAGTTATAGGTTTCTGTTTTCATCCAGCAGGTAGAATCAAGCATGACTTGTTGTACACTCCTGATTATCTTTTTTCAGTATTTTAAGAGCATGAGAATTGATCAAATTGATACACTTGATCAAAATGATTGGTGTTATTTTTTGGACAAGCAGAACATTGGAAAGATGCTCAAAAATCCCATTGTTTTAAGGGCTACGGAACATAGACTCTGAGAACATATTTCTCATTCTAGCAGGATGGAGAAGAAGCAGAGCTGAAAGAGAAACAGTGAAAAGACCAAAGATGAAGGGGATTACAAAAAAAAAAAAAAAAAAAAAAAAAAGAAAGAAAGAAAGAAAGAAAGAAAAAAGAAAGAGAATGGTATATAGATCAATGGATGCAAAAGTAAATTGAGAGCATCCAGAAGCATGTAGAAGCCTTATCTGACAAGGGAGCACAGTGACTTAAAAAGAAATTGGAAAATAAAGCAAATTGTTATTGAAAACAAAACTCTCGTACTTCTTGCTCATGCTGTCAGGAATTCTCTCCTTGGTGCTGTGCGAACCAACATCTTCCTTTACAATTGCTTGGAAATTACTCTCTCATTCTACAAGACAGGAAATTACAATAAATAATACTATCTCAGCTGATATCTCACTCATGCTGTAGGTTACATATATATAAAATACTTATCTAATAAATAGTGTTTTTTCTCCCTGAGCAGCAGCATATTGTTTGACTTGTAGGATTGCTTTTTGGAAACTAGTGATCAAGTAGGTTGTAATCAGAGCAAGTATCCTTCCCCCTTAGTCCTCTGTAGAGCTCAGTTCCTAAAGGCTTCTTTAACATGTTGTACACTTTCTTATTTTAAAAAATTTAAATATGTAATTTACAATTCTGTTTTTATGTTCCAATATATCTCATAAAATTAATTATTCCTCAACCCTTTTTGAATTCTTCTAGTTTGCATATCAAGTGTGTCTTACTGAAAGAAAAAAAATCCTTGAATTTTGCTCCAGTAAAAACAAAGAAATCCTTAATATTGACTGCTCATACCTTCACACATTTCAAAGTATCATTTTCCCTCACAGTGTCTGTTCAGCTTTCCTGTAGGATTTTGTTTTTTAAAATGTTAATGACTTTCTCCCCATAGGAGATGATTCTGTTTCTAGGCAAGTTTGTCAATCAGCATTATATTTGTATAGATACAGTATTAAACACTATACATTTACATGGCAAACACAAACCATACAAAACAGTCAGTTTAGAGTTCTCAGTAATCAGTGCCTGTATTTTTCATGGCCCAAGGGAAAAATAAGAAAAAGATCTGCGAATATTCATTCAAGTGCAAATCAGAATTTCAGATCACACTTACTCATGACCCATTTGTTTTTGCTCTCCTTGAACTTTAAAGCACTCAAGCAATACACAAGAAATTTCATCCACCAAAATCTGTAAAGAGCTTTGCCTGACCTAATGCAACAATGGTGGCAGTCCTACTTCAAGAAGGACGTTGGCCTAGATGATCTCTTGAGATCCCTTCCAATCAACTTTTTAATGACTTCAAGATTCTGAAGCTAATTTGAACACAGGCAGGTAGGCTCATCTGCAGGCACAGTACCAAACACTTATGTCTTCATTACATTCTAGTCAATTATCAAAACCAGCAAATGAATATATGTGACTACATTATAGTTTTTGCATGTTCAATTTGGCTCCTTGCAAATCAAATATGAATCACTGACAAGCTACCTGAAAAAGCTCTGGTGTCAAAACAATATTTTTCATAAATTTCTCCAGCTGAAGGAATTGTGTTTAAAAGCACAGCAAAATAATTTCCTGTATGTTAAGAGGAGAAATCTAACCTCATGATTGTGGCAAAATTTGATGAAAGAGTAAGTTTTCAAAGGGACATTAGATTGATTTGATAACATCACTGATATATGATAAATCATTCACTAGAAATACAATGGATTAAAATTTTTCAGCAAAATTTTTTATCATATCAGAAATTAGTGTGAAAATTCAGTACTTGGAAAATAGAAACAACTCAACAGGTTGTGTCTCAGTGGTATTTACTGAACAGGAAAGAGGCTCTTACTAGAGTTTCCTAAGAACTTGAGACCAAACTTTTTTAATGTTTTAACTATTGAGTTAGTCAAGTAATATAGCCATGTTCAAGTGACATTTGCTGGTGATGTGAAGTTGCATTACATCACTGATGGAGCAATGTTGCAATGTTTTATATAAACAGGTAAATGACTCTGGAGATTGCAGTAAAGAAAATGGTTTAAAAATGAATTGTACAAAGATCAAAGTAATACACTGAGGGATGAATATCAAGAGCAGATTTAATATCTTGAAGTTTCTCAGCTGGAAGTTGCAGAAGTGGGAGAACTATGTGCAACAACAGCTTACACAAAGTATGAATATGTCCCCCTAAATGCCACCTACAATGCATTAAGTCAAATGTTCCAAACAGAAATAGGAATATTCACATCATTGTGCCAACCAAAGTTTAGCTAATTGGTTTCAAGCCATCATTTTCAATTTTCTCTTCATTTTTTTTATTGTAGTTTTAGAATTTCAGTTCACATGGTCCAAAAAAGGACTGCACGAGTGATCAAAGGTACAACTTATGAGCTGCAGATAATTATAATAAAACACCTTCTTATTAAAAGAACCCATATTCACTATAAACACAAATCTACCTCCTGAAATCTTTATAAAATAAAATTTGAAATGAAAGTACTAAGATGGATACCTACTTGCAATCTCTGTAAAGATAATGATCACAACTCCCTGAAGAACGTCATAACTGACTTTGGGGCAAAATACAACCAGGAGATGAAATAATACAGAATGGAAAATTAAAAATGTGCCTTACCTTCGCTTTGAATAGAAAAGTTCCAAAGTTACACAACATTCTTTTTTTTACCGTACATTTAGACACTGCTGGAGTCATCTGTTGCAAAAGGCGCAGAATAGCAGAAGTCTTATTTTTTCTTATAAATATTTTTCACAAATATTTTACTTTCACACTAATCCCATAGGGCAGTTAATACTCACTACCTCTCATCAAGTAAAAATATATGTGGATGATATGGGGAAGAGAACTGACAAAGCAAGTAACACAATATTTCATCCGTAGCATGATGTGCTGCTCTGTCCAAGGTTGTTCCTAAAAATAGGCATCTTAATGCATTTTAGGCATCGTAAGGTGTCCCACCTGAAATACGGCTACCAATGCAAAAGGCTGTGAGTCTCCGATAAATCTTGTGCCAGACCTATCAGCCTGTGCAGATGTTTTGCATATTTTGGGGTATCTCAAGCAGCAACAAATGCCTTTGTTTAGACAACCAAACTGTATCCTTGTCTAGTTTCAGGTGAACTGAATGCCTCTCAAGGCTCCAAAAGGAACACTGAATGTTGAGTTGATTTAATTGAATTTCTAAAATGAAATCGTCTGTGCCAAGATCCCAACATTATTAGTGCAGATCTCTACTTTGGATAAGCTCTACTTATCCAGAGCCTGAAAATTCATCAGCAGCTGGAACAGACTACACACATACCTCAAGTACTTTAGATATGTTTAAACTGGAAAGAAATCTAATTCATGCACATCCAGATTGCTCAGTGACAGAAATAAAAGTACAGGAAGTAGGGGGCTTCAGGAAGATCTGCCTTAGAAAGCTGCTCATGCTCCCAGCTAAAAATGCTACTGTAGACAGTCCCGTAGTGTAGCTTAAGTGTAAGAAAAGGTCTAATTGCAATAGCCAAGGGCTTTCTGTCTGCTAATTTGTTCCTTCCCTTTAGCAGGAAAAAAAAAAAAAGGATGAAAATGAAATGTTCTTACGATACTGAATTTAAAAAAATGGTTTTTTGTTTTGTTTTGTTTTGTTTTTATACTAAGAGAAGGCATTGTCACTGTTATCCTGTTTTTCTAGAGGACAAAGTTGTCTTTATCCAGCTTTAACCATTTGCTATATTGCTTTCTCCTTCAGTATTGGAACTGAATAATTCTTGGTAGCACAGCACTGAACTTCCATAGGGTTATAGTCCGATCTTCTCTGATAAATGCTCTTCTCCACTGTGGTATATAGCTAAATTCTCCTTGCTCTTAATTAGCTGCACATATCTCATTAACGAGCTTTAAATCAAAGCCAGTCAGAAAGTAGCTACTGTCTCCTCTTGCAGGAGGGAATATTTCCTCCCTGTTACCCTTAGAGAATCACTAAACAATCAGCAAAGGAGATTTCAGAATAATGTATCTCCTTGTCCCCTAAAGCTATGCAAATGTTCTTTTTTATAACACTTTTCAATCTAATTGACACTTGTAATAAAATTCTGCTTGCACTGATCAATCTTACCTTAGAGTCATCCCACACCATCCCTTTAAGAAGTGTGCCTCAATTAAAACTTCCACAAAGCTATGAAGACTGTAATAATCCACTTGTAGGGAGTGAGCTACTTGTTGCTCTGAGGATTTCATTAAAGATACTTAAAGCTACATATTTTAAGGCAGTGGCTTTGTGAAGGAAGCTTTGTGAGCTTATAAATTCTACTTGCTGTTTAATTATGGCCAGGATTCCACTACACAAACTCAATCAAAACTGTTCCATGGTTTCAAACAGAATGTAGCTTTCCTTATTTCCTGTAACTGGCATCTCCAGCTATCTTTATTTGGTGCGTTCTTTCAATACATCTCAAAATCATGACAGAAGCTGTACATCATCAATAACTGAAATACTGTTTTAAGAAAATATTCCCAATCTCATTGTTCTAGATTGACCATCAATTGAAAATGGCAATTAATTATTGTATACAAGATGAATCACCACCAGCTCCATCTATTTCTGAGAAATCTGATGAAATACTTGATGGAGTATCAGAAAGCTCTTCAGATAGCTAAAATAAAATTGATATAAGAAAGATAAAACCGTTCATTTTTGTACACAAACAAGGTTCCTACAAAAAAATATAACGGTTCTTCTGAATTGTGACAAAGCTGCATGTATCATAAAGCAGCATATATATGAAATGAAGTGTCCTGCTCTCTGCCAGCCTCAGTGTACATGTTCTCTTTCTACAGAAAAATTAAGGGGGTTTAAAACTGTTGCTTTCTTCTCTAGTATTTGTGGCTGAACTGAATGGAAAATGAGGACTATTTTTCATCTAATGTTTAAGACATTTTTATGTATTGTTAACAAATTCGCAATGTGTTATTAAAGAAACTAGGAAATGCAAGCCCAGTGTCTCAATTCTTGTGAGAAACAGCAAAAAAGATGGCATTTGGTTGCCTAAGATATAACATACATATGAGAAGATATATATATTTTATTAACTATAAAGAGTGTAGTTTAGAACTATATCTACTGATAATCGTTGCTTTTGTTGGTACTACAAGAATTTCAATGTTTAACTTCATGTAGATACATTTTCGATAGTATTGCAATATTTTAATTTCCTTTTATGAATTCATACTGCTAATAGAACATTTTAAGGTAACGGCTGTAACTCATATTGCAAGCATATGTTTTAAGTAGTTTCTGTGCAGTGAAGCTTAAATGCTTAGTTTACAATATGCATTTTACAGAATCATAGAATCACAGAATGTCCTGGGTTGAAAAGGACCACAATGATCATCTAGTTTCAACCCCTCTGCTATGTGCAGGGTCGCCAGCCACTAGACCAGGCTGCCCAGAGCCACATCCAGCCTGGCCTTGAATGCCTGCAGGAATGGGGCATCCACAACCTCCTTGGGCAACCTGTTCCAGTGTGTCACCAGCCTCTGAGTGAAAAACTTCTTCCTAATATCTAACCTAGACCTCTCATGTCTCCGTTTAAGACCATTCCCCCTTGTCCTATCACTATCCACCCATGTAAATAGTTGTACCCTCTCCTGTTTACATGCTCCCTTCAAGTACTGGAAGACCACAATGAGGTCTCCCCAGAGCCTTCTCTTCTCCAACCTAAACAAGCCCAGTTCCCTCAACCTTTCCTCATAGGAGAGGTGCTCCAGCCCTCTGATCATCTTAGTGGCCCTCCTCTGGACCTGTTCTGAGAGCACCATGTCCTTCTTGTACTGGGGGCCCCAGGCTTGGATGGGGTCTAACAAGAGCTGAGTAGATGGGGACAATCACTTCCCTCTCCTTGCTGGCCACCCCTTTTTTCACTCAGCCCAGAACACAGTTGGCCTTCCAGGCTGCAAGCGCACACTGCTGGCTCATGTCCAGCTTCTCATTTACCAGGACTCCAAAGTCCTTCTCTGCAGGGCTGCTCTCAAGGAGATCTTCCCCCAGTTTGTATAAATACCTGCACTTGGCCTTGTTGGACCTCATTAGGTTTTCATGGGCCCATTTCTCCAGCCTGTCCAGGTCCGTCTGGATGGCTTCCCTTCCTTCCAATGTATCAACTGCACTGATCAGCTTGGTGTCATCTGCAAACTTGCTGAGGGTCCACTCAATGCCATTGTCTGTGTCACTGATGAAGATGTTGAAGAGCACCGGTCCCAAGACCAATCCCTGAGGGGCACCACTTGTGACCGGCCTTCACCCTGACAACCATTGATCTCTACCCTTTCACTGCATCCAGCCAGCCAGTTCCCAATCAACTGAACAGTCCATCCTTCAAATCTACACCCCTCCAATGTAGTGAGAAGGATGTGGTAAGGGATCATGTCAAAGGGCTTGCAGAAATCCAGGTAGATGACATCCACCACCCTTTCCCCATCCACCAAAGCTGTCACTCCACCATAGAAGGACACCAGATTGGTCAGGCACAATCTGTCCTTGGTGAAGCCATGCTGGCTGTCTCAAATCACCTCTTTATCTCATATGTGCCTTAACATCTAGGAGGATCTGCTCCATGATTTTCCCAGGCACAGAGGAGAGGCTTACCGGCCGGTAGTTCCCTGGGTATTCCTTTCCCCCTTTCTTAAAAATGGGAATAACATTTCCCTTTTTCCAGCCACCAGGGACTTCACCAGACAATCATGATTTTTCAAATATGATGCAGAATACCTCGGCAGCCACATCAGCCATCTCTTACAGAACCCTAGGATGGATATCATCTGGCCCCAAGGACTTACATATGTTCAATTTCATGAGGAGGACTTGGACTTGTTCCACTGTTACAGTGGGATAGAAACCACTCCCCACACCCTCACCTAGAGTCTCATGGTCCTGGCAGACATGGGAAGCCTGACCACCCATGAAAGCTGAGGCAAAGCACTCATTGAGTACCTCAGCTTTTTCTATGTCTGAGGAAGTCAGCTCCCCATTACCTTTCATCAGAGGGAGAACACTCTCCTTGGCCTATCTCCTCCTGCCTATGTACCTGCAGAACCCCTTCTTGTTATCTTTCACATCTCTTGCCAAGTTCAGCTCCATCTGTGCCTTGGCTTTCCTAATCCTACATGGACCTATATACATGGGCAGTAGCCCTGTATTCTCAGGATACACAACCCTGTTTCCACTTTCTGTACATTTCCCTCTTTTCTCTCAGTTTAAGCTGCAGGTCCTTGCACAGCAACGACAGTCACCTGCCTCCTCTGCTCGACTTCTGCTGAGGGATGGAGAGCCGTTGTGCTCTCAGAAGGATGCCCTTAAAGAGCTGCCAGCTTTGTTCTGTGCCCATGTCCTTAAGAACAGTTTCCTAGGGCATCCCACTCAGCAGTTCCTTGAGCAGCCGGAAGTTTGCTCTCCTAAAGCTCAGAGTCCTAACTCTGGTTTTTGCCAGGTCTGCATTCTTCAAGATCACAAACTTCACCAAGACATGGTCACTACAGCCCAGGCTGCCTCCAATCTTAATTTCTCTAATGTTCTCCTTTGTGTTAGTGAGCACCAGGTCCAGTAAGAGTTCACCTTCGGTTGGTCCATCTATTACTTGGACCAGGAAGTTGTCCTCGACAGACTCCAGGAATGTCCTGGATTGTCTGCCACCTGCCATGCCACTATCCCAGCAGATATCTGAGTGTTTGAAATTCCCCATCAGGACAAGAACCTGCAAGTGCAACACCTTCTGCATCTGAAGCAAGAAGGCCTTGTCAACAAGCTTCCCCTGATCAGGTGGCCTATAGCAGACCCCAACCACTAGATGCCCTTTACTGGACCAACCTTGATTTTTACCCACAAGCTCTCAACCTGATCATGGCTGTTCCTCAGACACAGCTCTTTGCAATCTATCGATTTCCTAACGTAGAGACCCCTCCTGCCACCCCTCCTACCCTGTCTATCCTTTCTGAAAAACCTGTTGTCCTCAATCAGGGTATTCCAATCATGGGATTCATCCCACCATGTTTCCATGATAGCAATTAGGTCATACTTTCACAGTTGTGCCATGGTTTCTAGCTCCTCCTGTTTATTTCCCATGCTGTGCGCATTGGTATAGAGGCACTTCAGCTTACTCACTGCCTTCTCAGTAGAGCTCTCCCTAATACGTCCAGGTCAAGTCTGGGGTTTTTCCTTGCCACCTCCCACAGCGTTTCTACGCGCTTCTCTGTCACCCAGTACACTCCCTTCCCCCACTGTATCTAATTTAAAGCCCTGCTAAACAGCCCAGCCAGCTTGTTCCCAAGAATATTTGTGGCCCTTCTAGTCAGTTGGCTCCTGTCCAGCATCAGGAGTATGATATTTGCTAATCACCTGTACAAAGCTTGTTATGCATGCTCAGTAATGCCTGTGTTGAGGGAAAGGTGAACACTTCTTCTGAAAGGGTTTAATTTATGAAATGTAATCAGATTCTGCCTAATTTGCTGAAATAGAATTGTGCTAAGTATCAGAAAATATCATCAGTTTTAGTGTCTGCTTTTTATTCCGATCCAGAAGATTTTCTCAAACAGACAGATTTTAAAATCTTATTTCTGCGTAATAGGGATACATGTCATTCATCAGGTTACGTGCAATCACAGGACAAGAATGATGGACGTGGCAGCTCTTTATTGTTCCCCCTCCTGAATCTGATTGGAGTGCAGAAAGGATTTACAAATGTAGATGAAAAGGCTATAGTTTGATTAGCAAGTGAATTCTCTAAGGTGTACTGAGGTGATCACAACTTCTATAATCAACAATTGAAGCATATTCTTTTCTGAAGCATATTCATATTCTTAGCTTACAGATGTTGTGTGGCAGAAGGAAAATATCTCAGATACCCTCTGCTCTCTGCACCCCAGCAAGAGAAGATGCCTTCATGTGATATGTTCAGACTTTCTGTCAGTGTGCCTGTTCCTAAGAGTTACCTCCAGGCAGCTTCAAACACAGGCCTACAACCCACTGAGCTTCTCTGAAGAGGTGCTTTGGATCCCTCTGTGGTCAACTGAGAAAAGCAGGTTCATGGCCTGTCTTTTAACTGGGTTTCAGAAACAGTAAATAAAATTTTTAAAAAACCTTTTTAAATAAGGTACCTGGGCTTTCAATTCTGGAGATCTGAATCACTCTATGTAGACTGGAAATCCGCTCTTAATCCGCTCTTAATGTTTGCAGTATGGTGGATATGTCCCTGTACATGTCACTGAAGATATCGCTTTACCTCCAAACCAAGAATTTGTTCAACCTCTTTTATATTCAAACTTTGGCATTAATTTCATAGAATCATAGAATGGTTTGGGTTGGAAGGGACATTTAAGATCATCTGGTTCCAACCCCCTTCCATCGGCAGGAACACCCCCTCTAGATCAGGTTGCTCAAAGTTCCATCCATCCCAGCTTTGAATGCTTCCAGGAAGGGGGGGCATCCACAGCCTCACTGGACAACCTGTCGCAGTAAATAATTTCTTCCTGATATCTAATCTAAATCTACCTCTTCCAATTTAAAGCCATTTCCCCTCATCCTATCTCTACCTGCCCTTATAAAAAGTTCCACCTCAGCTTTCATGTAGTTCCCCTTCAGGTACAGAACATAACTAGCCCAACATGACTAGTAAGCAAATCAGAATGATAATAATTTGTCAATATTTTAAAGGTATGTCAGTACAATGGAGAAGTTAGCTCCAAATCTGTACATATATATCTATATTAGTTTTGGTAAACCTATGTATTTTAAGCCAAAAGCTGGGTGCAAACTACTATCTTATTCTTCCATTCCTAGTGAGAAAAAGGCACAACTGGGAAACTTTAGAGAGCTTCAGTGGCTGAATATCTTTCCAGAGAAGACACTGAATGTTGAACTGATATATTCCCAAATTCAGCTCAGTTTAACTGAGATGTTGCAGTCCTCAACAGTTTCTTGCCATTTTTGCAACCCACATTAGTGGCAATTTCTAAAAGCAACTTCCAGCTAGCTAACACCAGTTCAGTTCCCCTGAGGCTAGCAAAAATTTAAAATATATTTATCCACTTAGGAACAGACAGATCAAAGAGCAGCTGGGTTAGGAGGGGGAAAAAGCAACAACCAAGACTTGAGGGGATTCTTAGGTTTCAAAATAGAAAGGGTTGCTTTTATATGTTTTTTTTGTTGTTGTTGTTTTTACATTATACATTTTTTCTAGCTTCCCCACAAATATCCTGGTAGAACAAATGAATGTATTCTGTATGAAAAAATCTGCGACAGTTTGAAGGGCACAGAATTCTTCTGTTCCAAGATCTCTCTGTGGACACTGCCCAGAAGTGATGGGAATTCCTAGACTCCAAGAGCACATCACTTACATTAATTATTGAAATAAACTTCATATCAGGTTCAGCATTTTAAAATATATTTATCTGCACAGGAGAAGAAAGAAGTAGGATGCCTCCGATGTTTCTGCCATCTGCTCTTTTGCAAAGAAGACGCATCTCCTTGTCTCCTAGCATAGATAATTTCTTATTTACAAAGCTGAAATAAAAACAGCTCCTGAAGCCTGTGTTAAACTCAGAGCTTTGGATTCATAACAAAACGTCTCTGTCTTGTATTCCATTTTACAGTTCAGAAGTCCTCACTGTGGATGTTCAAGTCTGTAGATGACACTAAGCTGAGTGGTGTAGCTGATATGGGAGAAGAAATGGATGCTGTCCAAAGGTACAGCAAAAAATGGACCTCTGCGAACCTAATGAAGTTCAACAAGGCCGAGTGCAAGGTGTTGCACTTGGGTCAAGACAATCCCAGACATGTATACAGACTGGGAGAAGAATGCATTGAGAACAGCCCTGCCAAGAAGGATCTGGTGGGGGTCCCAAGGGATGAAAAGCAAACATGAGCCATTAGAGCACGCTTGCAGCTTGGAAGGCCAACTGTATCCTGGTCTGCATCAAAAGATCCCTCTTTGATGGCCCAGCATGATGAGGGAGGTGATTTTCACCCTCTACTCTGCCAACATGCAGCCTGATCTGGAGCACTGCACACAGATCTGGGGTTCCCAGCAAAAAAAGCTCATGGACATAGTGGAGCAGGTCCAGAGGAGGACCACAAAGATGTTCAGGGGGATGGAACACCTCTCATATGAAGAAAGGTTGAGGGATCTGGGCTTACTCAGCCTGGAGAAGGCTTCACGGAGACCTCATTGTAACCTTGCAGTACTTAAGGGGAGCTTTTAATCAGGAGGGAGACCAATGTTTTACACAGGTAGATAACGACAGAACAAGGGGAAATAGTTTTAAACTAAAACAAGAGAGATTTAGATTAATTTATTTTTTTTTTTACTCAGAGTGTGGTGAGGCACTGGCAGATGTTGCCCAAAGAAGCTGTGGATCCCCCATTGCTAGAGGTGTTCAAGACCAGGTTGGATGGGGAACCAGATCTAGCGAGTGGCAACCCTGTCCATGGCAATCTGGTTGGAACTTGATCTTTTAAGTCCTTTCCAGCCCAAGCCGTTCATTGAGTCTAGATTCATTGATTCATTTTTGAAGGTTGGGGTCGCAAACAGCTTAAGATGAAACTGATGTGTTGAAAGCATGGCCTCCTGACCTCTCTTCTCTGCTCATTTAATATTTCATTTAACGCAGTGTACATTTTGTAGTTATTGCTTGTGCTATATTTAAAATATTATCATTGCATTAAAATCAAACTAAGAGCTAAACTAACTCTTTTTCTGGTGTTCTAAAGCCTACCTGTCCACGTTACAGGGCTTTTAAATTCATCAGTTTTGCAAATTGCTCTTCTTTGTTAAACTGTTTTACATGTAAAAGAAATTGTTATGTATCCCGGAGTCTGGTGTCAGCCCAATAATTAGAAAATTGATTAATGCTGCAGCTACAGACTTTTCTATCACTTTCAAATCACAGACTGACATCTTAACCAAAGGAACCAAAGCTCAAAAAGATAGTATCAGCAAGAAACTTATGACCATGTTATCAACTTAATAATTTATATTATATTATTATTATTTATATTATATTATTATTATTATTATTTATATTATATTAATTAATAACTTAATAGTTTCTTTCCATATGTTTTTGCTCCAAACTAATTTGAAAGAAAGTATCGGGAGCTTTATTTGTAGTTCAGTGGGAAATCATGCTCAATAATCTATTAATTTTCACCCATGCAGCCCTCAAAATCAGAACTCAGTCATAGCCTGCCTTTCTCTTAGCACCTGATTGATTTCCCTTTGAGACGGGACATATATCTGATCATGAAGAATATTTATCACCTAGAGAAACCTAGCAACATTTCCAGGGCCGAAAAGGGAGAACAAAACTTGGGAGATGGAGGGTTGGACAAGGTATAGGAAATCTGACTGAAAGGGATCTCCCTCCCCTCAAGTGTATGTCTGTAAGCTACTCAGTAAATACCCTTTATACATACACCAAGCTTTCTTTTCTTTATTTGTTCTTTAATTGCAAGGGTTTGCTCTTTCCAATGCTTTCTATAGTGTTGTTTGCCCTTTCAAAGCTGATTCAAGACTTATATGCTGAAGACTACTCATGTTCATCCTTAATCTAAAATTCCATTTTGATCCTTGTATGTTCTATAGGCTTTCCAAATTAATTTCCTTCCCTTCTGCTACAAACTCTGCATGATAATAGAGAGGGATGAATGCAGCAGGACATTTTAACATCTGTAAATGAAACAGCAGCATTTTTTTCCAGTTGCTCCTGCTGTCTTTCATCATTGTATGATCAGTCCTTTGGCTCTGCATTTACAGTATCATGACAATTTCTTAGGTCATTTAAAAAGATTAGAGTTAATGAGTAAAGAAATAGAGTTTGTTTGCTAAAAACATCAGTAATGTTTGTGAAGAACATGAGCTGATTGTAAATCAACTTGGGAGTAACTGTGAACTAATTAACACAGGATATTTTAACATAAATTGGATGGATGAAGAAAACCTATTCAATTAAACACCTGTTTGTTGAATGAGGTTTGTCTCACTTGATTAATGAGTCTGCAAAGTTAAATAGCCACTCAGGTAAATGCTCTTCTATCTACTGAACCCTCTGTATTGAGACACAGAGCAGATGTACAAGTTGCCTTGTGGGTCTGCATTAAATAGAGAAAAAAGACATTTGTTAAATGTTTGGAAATAACTTTCTTTGGACACTTTCATTTATGATTGGGTGACGGACATCAGCTAAAAAGGAAAAAAACTGTCTTGACCGAAAATGGTCACCTTGGTAGCAAAATGCATCCACCTGCTCATGCACAGTACACTGCTGAAATGCTTTTGGTGAAACTAGGGCAAGAAATGCCAGCAGCTTGCGAAAGTGGACTGAAAGATCTTTCTTTGTCAAAGAAAATAAAGCTCTGTATACTTTTAAGACTGAAAGAGTCCATTATAATTATATAATGTGATCTGCTGCATGAGAAGAGTTAAATGCTTTTCTCGTGAAACTCTATGTATAAAGTTCATGACTGATCTTTGAGGGATTGCACATCCCTTACAAAGACATTTAGTAATGATATTTAGGAGAGGGAGAAAGATATTAGAAATCTCTGGTTTGCTCTGCTTGGAAAGTTGGAAAGGTCTTTTCAAATCTACAGCAATGTTACTTTTAATCAGGTGAGAAGACAAGAAGGCAGATAAACAGAGGACTTGGGCATTTACTTATGACAGTAATTCCTGAACCAAAACAAAGACAACTGAAATCAAATACTATACAGTGCGAGAACAATACCAATAAAAGCAAACTAAACATCTAGTTTGAAATCTTTCCTGTTTAGCTAGAGCTAATAATATCTGCAATGCTAGAATTCCCCAGAACAATTAGGCTAAAGTTTTCTGTGTGTTTTGTGTTGTTGATTTTTAATCTGGAGCATTACTCCAGGATTCTTCAAAGAACATCTAAAACTACCTGGTCAGTGGTAGTCCTATTGAAAATAGCCCAAGGTGTCATGCTTTTCTTTCCTGCAAAAGAGTATGTTGAAAGCTGTTTGATCGTCTAAATATTTCTAGGATATAGCAATAACAAATACCAAAATAATTCTTTCTTTCTTGTTGCACTGGGACAGGGTACTGGTTTAAAATGGTGACCACTGGCGGCACACTTCATAGATAGCAAATCCAGTGAGAAAGACATAAAACTTTGAAGAGTGCTTTAAGAATTTAAAATGAAAGAGGCAAAAACCCTGTGGAGGACTAAATATGTTTGCTAAGCTGCTGTGTCTGGTGTTATATAATACTATTATAGCTTGGCAGCCTTTTATTTTAAAGTTATGATTTGCTTAGCTGTGATTTGTTTTCATCCCTGAGCATTATAAATTGAGAATAGATAGTTTTTTTGATTACTATAAAATGATTGCCATATACAGAAGATCAAACCTTAATCTTACTTGGACCTGTGCTACCTGAAGTCCCTTAACTTGTACTGCTGAAAATATGCAGAAAATTGTGAGAGATTTTCTGTAAAATCCAAAGTTTTTTAGTTTTTCCAGAAAATACAACCTGATCTAGAAAGATGCTAGTTAGAGTTTGAACTGTATCTCTCAAGAAAGGACTCGTGAATGATCAGTTCCTCTTCTGGATGGAGTTCACAACAAAGTCATTCTCTTCAGTACTGCAATAGCAACAAAGCAACTTTGTCCTCCATTTAACATAATTAAGAACCAATGTGAGAAAAAAAAACAAACAATGAAATTGCACAGTCAGTACGAGTATTTCAAGAAAGCAAATAGAAGCATAAGACTAGCAAACCATGAGGGGTTTTCTTATAAGAAGTACATTGTGTCTCCTTCATAGTTTAAGCTTCCATACCTAGTCCTTCCAGAATCTCCTGGCAAGTACAATCAGATAATTCATTTTAATTTTTATTTTAAGTAATGACCTAGTAGAACATAAAAGAAATAGTCAGATTTCCTACAGAATAAAGTATATGTTTGAATTTCAGCGTTTTTCTAAACGTAAGCTCCATTTGAAAGTCTTCTCACTGCTGGCTGTTCAGAACATCTTATGGGTTCCTCCCTTTCTGGATCACTTTGACTTGGGAATTTTTTTCTATGCACAAAGAAAAACTGCGTTTATGCTGCATAATGATCATTAATATACACAATGCAGATACGTAGTACAAGTGATTGAGTAGGAATGAAAATGCTGTGTGCAGTGACTGATGGGACTGAGAGATGTTGGGTTTAATCAGGGTTGTATCTCAGCCTCATTGAGATATGTTATACTACTGATCCAACTTTTATTTCACAAATGATCTTGCCCAAGAAATGATGAACTGCCTCACTAGCATGACATGACTCTTAAATGGCATTTGAAAGAACACTGATCCAGAAAGAAATGTAATATAACTAGAACGCTAGACTGAGATTTTTGCTTAATTGTAGAAACAGACCTTTTAAAGACATCTCAAAACCATAATCTGGTGGCAATTAGGAAAATGAAAGTGAAGGCTCTGCAGGGAGAAACTCTTCGTCTACATTAGGCACCCAAGATAAAAGTATAGACTAAATACCTAGAAGACCCCAAATCTCCTCCTTTTTTCTACTAACAAGTCTTCGGGTGCTCACTGTTGAGAACAGCAACATAATATACCTAATAGACTGATGAGATTCACAGGGCCAAACTCAAGGCAGTTAAGTTCCTGTACTAACAAGGAAACCTTTCCACATGTGGTAGTGGTCCTCTCAGTCAAACAGGCAACACCACAGTCTTTACTTTCACCTGTGGAGAGACTGATATTAAACAATCTTACATAAAATTACAGGATGGTTAAACTGAACTTGTCCCATTCTGAAAACAAGATGTTTTGAACTCCTTAGGATGAAAGAAAGTGTTACTGTATAACATTTCATAAATGATTTCTTTTTGTGATTACATTTTTAATACATAGATCTTAGCATGTTCCCTCATTCTGTTCAAAGCTTGGGAGAGAAACATGTTCTGAACCATTGCCAAGGGAAGAATAAGAGATTATCTAATTTGCATTTCCTTCAGATCATACAAAAGAAGCTAAACTCATTTTTTAAAGGAACAGTTTCTGTTATTATGAAACCAGAAGAACTAAATCATAGAACCACAGAATCCTTAGAGCTGAAAGAGACCTCTGAAGGCCATCTAGTCCAACTCCCCTGCAATGAACAGGGACACCACAGCTATACCAGGTTGCCCAGAGCCTGATTCAGCCTCACCTTGAAAGTCTCCAGGGGCAAGACATCAACCACAACACTACACAACCTGCTCCAGTGCATCACCACCCTCACCGTACAAGACTTTTTCCTTGTATCTAAGCTAAATCTACCCTTCCTGAGCTTGGAACCATTTTCCCTTGTTCTATTGCCACAAACTCTGCTAAATAGTCTGGCCCCTTCTTTCCTGTAGTCCCCCTCCAGATATTGAAAGCTCACTATCAGTCACCTTGTAGCCTTCTCTTCTCCAGGCTGAACAGTCTCAACTCTCTCAGCCTGTTCTTGTAGTAGAGGTGTTCCATTCTGTGGATCATTTTTGTGGACCCACTCAGGTCTACATCTCCTCTGTACTGAGAACTCCACATCTGAATGTAATACTCCAGGTGAGGCCTCACCAGCACAGAGTAGAGGGGCAGGATCACCTCCCTCGAGCTGCTTGCAGTGCTTCTTTTGATACAACCCAGGAAGGATATGATTGGCTTTCTGGACTGTAACAGCACATTGCTAGCTCATATCCATCTTCCCATCTACCATTACCTTCAGGTCTTTTTCAGGACTACATTCAGTCATTTCATCCCCAGTGGTAATGGGAGTTGCCTTGATCAAGGTGCAAGACCTTGCATTTGGATTTGTTGAAGCTCATGAGGTTCACCTGGGCCCACTGCTCAAGCCTGTCTAGGTCCCTCTGAATGGTATCCCATCCCTCTGGTGTGTAGACCACACCCCACAGCTTGGTGTCATCAGCAAACTTGCTGAGGTGCAAAAATATATTGACCCTGTTAGGAAGTTGGCTTTACATGATGGCTTAGTATACTTTTTTCTTCATAGCCATTAAAAAAATTAAACAAAGAAGATTCTTTGTTGCTACACATTTCAAAGGATCAGCAAAAAGCTGGCTGCCCAGAGCCACATCCAGCCTTGACTTAAATGTCTTCAGAGATGGGGCATCCACAACCTCTCTGGGCAACGTGTTCCAGTGCATCACCATCCTTTACATTCTCACATCAGTCACTGTGCAAGATTCTCAATTGCATATACTATTTATAGAACTTATAAATGCTGAACATTAACTATGACTGCAGGAACATCCCACTCAACCCCCCCACCCCTCAGTGTGCACCACAAGCAGTTTGACATCTGGTAGTGTCTATACTGAAAATACCATCCCATGTTTTCGGTTACAGAAATATCTTTCTTTGCTTGTAGAGAGACACATTTCTTTTTTACTTAAAAAGTACATAATTATGCAATCATTGTGCTTCAGCAAACATCCATTCTTACAGAGCGTACTTTGCAGTGCTGGTTTTAATTGATGGGAATATATTTATATTTTCCCCTTAATTTCTTTCTTGAAAGATTTTCAGGGTATGCCCATATAAAATTTGTTATATTTAATATTGTATGGTTTTATTGACTATCAGCACAACTTCAGAGGGAGCCACACTGAGATCTCATCCTATAACCTCCACTAACCAATAGATATAGGGCATTTCCATAATTTTCTTGCATATCCCATTGAAAGACATGGACAATTCTTCATCAGTATTTTCAGTTATACCACCTTGAGTTTCCTTCAGGGTTACCTGCAAAGAAATGCCTATTTATTGTGACAAGCTCAATTTCGCACAGAGGCAATATGAAAATATCATCGTTCTTATATATAACCTTGTGTCTTTCACATCTTTTATAACATCATTAGCTTGAACAGTAAGCTTTTCAGAGCAAAGATTGCTTTTTATTAGATTGTGCAGGGGATGTGTTAGATGCTGCCATCCCAACAGGTTCTGTTATACAGATAAAGACTTCAGAGCCCTAAGATGTGGAGTAACTCCTTACCTACATGGAGAGGTCAAATGGGAATGAGGTGGTTGTGATTTTAGCACATGCTTTTCACAAGAACCATCAGCCAAAATGCTGACACTCTCACTGACAGCCTCTAGTCAATGGTGAGAAGGCACAGGCTTTTTCTGCAGAACAGGATAAAGTGAAGAAGTCCTTGAATTCGGCCCAGACTTGATGATTTATTGCTTTGGAGTGACATGATGGTTTCGGAGCCTGTTTCAGTGATAATGGACCTGTGTCAAGAAGGGGCACCCGCTCCTGGCACGGCGCCTAGAGTCTGTGGTTTTTGTATCTCCTTTCTAATCACTCAGGGCTTCTGCATTTCTTCCAGCAGCAAGTTGAAAGCTATTACATACAGACTCATTTTTAAAATATGAGCCAAGCAAAGTCATCTCCATGTACTATTTTCCAGTTGCTCAGACTAAGAGATGGTGCCTCGCGTGAGAATTACAGTCTCCGTGATTGAAATTTAACCAAATGTCCTGTTCTGACATTTTTCTGCGCTAGAAGCAAGCTGAGATCTGATCTGCCTCTGCCTAAATATCCTCACTGACTGGGGGCAGAGGCTAAAAAACTGTGGCCTCTTACATTCTCCATTACAAATGCAAGTTGTACTGACAGAAGTAACTTGGAAAATAAGTGTAAGTCTTTGCCCTCCCTGCTTTGCCACAGTAGTCCTGTGAATTGATCAAAAAGAAAAAAACCCTTAGGAAAATATTAAGGGAATGAGCAGAAGAGTCAAAAGTAGTCTTCCCAAGTGACGTGATCCCCTGCTCTTTGCAGGACACCACACTTAAGCAAAAGTAATCTACTTCCGCACCCTGCACCTCCTCTGAAGCAGTTTTTTCTCTATGCCTATGTCAGCAGAAAACAATTATTAGCAGAAAGAAAGACATGAGCTAAATGATTCTGGAAATGTAGGCTATACAGAAGCATTTTGGCTGAGTTACAGAACCATAGGTAAGAATAACATCACAAGGGGAAGATAAACACTGTGAAAAAAGTGGCATTCTGCTATTCCACAGACAGTAAGAGATCTCTTCTGTGATTCAGGTGTGGGTTGAGGAAATGATATAGGTCTTCCTCTTTCAAACAAACTGTTTGATGCCAATAGAGTGTACGTACAAACCCTAAGAGCCTGAAAGAAATGCTCAGAAAGCAATAATCCTTTAATCCTGGGACAAAGAGGATCCTTTGGTTGCCTCCAGGCATTAATCAGAAATTTGGAAATTCTGCTTGTTACACATCTCTATCCCAAGAGCAAAATTAACTGACACCTCTTTCTCACAGAGATAAAGCAGCAGAAAATGTAAAAGATGAGTGATACTGTGCTCAGGGAATAAGGCTAAGGCAATGTTAAAAACTGATAGCTTATTCCCAAAGAAACAATATGAGCTCAACCACATAGAAGAATGTGCAAATACTACTCTTAATTCACCCTAGACAATTTTCCATTTATAATATTTTATTTAAACTTCATGAAATCACTTCATGAAATCACTGCTGCTACTTCTCTTGAATAGTTGTTTACTCGGGGGAAAGGATGGGTATGTGGGTAGGGGGTTGTAGAAAGCTAATTAAAAATGAATCTGGCAGCCTAGAAGTTAACATGAGGTGCTTTTGGTAGCAGTTTCTTCTAATTTGTTTATTTCATTCTTTCTAAAGCTGAAAGGTACAATGGTTAAATCCCAGAATTTCCCCTTATTTTTACTTTTTCATAATACTGTTTAAATATTAATTTATTTATAATATATGCAGTACAGATAGGTAGATAATATATATCTGTACATACATGTAATGTGTAAGAATAGGTAATCTGAGGGCAATTTACTCAAACCATGAAGTGATACAGACTCTTTAAGTCTTACCAGCTTTAGAGGAATTACATTCAAAGCAGGTCTTTTTGAGGAAAAGGATGGCCAAATTTTTTTTGTGAGGTAATGAAAACAGTTCACATTAGTGTTAACAAATGTGTGGGCAGTTATTCAGAAATAAGTTACCTTATTCTGCGGCTTTGCAAAACACAAGAAATAAATGTAGCTTAACAAATAGCATAACTCTTCTGAATTTGACAAATAGCAGTGATGCAGATAAACAGAAAAAATGAGGCAGTCAGTAAATAAATTAACAAATGAGAAGTTTTTCATTTCAGTGCTTTCAGGATTAAATGTTTTGATTGAATTATTTCAGTCAAATATATTTTCAGGTCTACCTGAAAAGTAGCCTGAAAAGGAAGAAAAAGCTTCTTTATTTCCTTGATTTATTATTATTTTAAAATTTATTTGGCATATTGAAATATCTGCATTGTCACTTATCCCATTAATTTTGCTATGATTTAATTTTTAAAATCTCTTTTTCCCAGTAGTTACTGCAACAACATAGTTATTCCAAGTAATTATGCAAGTCTGTTTTCTCATGAAAAGTGGCCCCTCAGGCATGTGAAAATGAAGTTTCATTATGTACTTCTTAACGCCTGACTGTTGATTTGGAGTTTAAAAACAGAAACAGATCTCCTAAATCCTAACTATAATACCAAATTTCTTCCCATAGGCAAATCATGTGATCACCCCTGTGAGTCTTCACCAATAAGATGCAATATACGGCCTCATAAGAACCTGAGACTTTTTTTTTCAATAATTGCTTCAATGCATTAGAAGGTGAGTTAGATTCCTGAATTATCTTGATGTGTTGGCATAATGGTAAAATCCTTATAAAACAATCCAATATATTTTTTGTGGATAGCAGTTAATAGAAGAAAAAAAAATCACAAGAAAAGCTATAGTTTCCAATTGTGCTTTTAATGCAATGACATGAACAAGAGTTCTGATGTTCTGATTATGTCAGCAAGCATTCTCTAGAATGCAAAACGTTACAAAACATTTCCCTGTTTTCTGTTTCGATTTCAGTGTGTATGTACATTCTATTGCAGTTGTCACGGAGATCAACATGTTAGTTATGCTCCTCTTGCTCCGTACCTACACAATGCAAGGTTTTATTCCTAATAAGTTCCAGTTGTTTCTTTATGCTTGGAAGAAATCCACTCATTTATGTTATCAGAAACCAACTGGCTTTGCAGGGATGGTCTTATAGTAGAAGCAATCTTCTTTTGGTGACTTAAAGCTACACTCATTCCTTGCTCAAAGCTTTCCAAAGAAGTGGAGACCTCTGTTACTGAGCAATTCTTCTCTGCATACTCTACATATCATCTTATAGTTGTGCTACATAGTAAAATCTTATTTTCTTGGGGAAACTTTTGCAATGAGATTCTGTTTTTAGCTTTTAGAGGCAAGGACATTTTGTAATGTATATCTTAAAGTGCAAAGAATGTCATCCAAAATAACACTGCAATCCTTCTGAAAGTAAATGTTTTCAGTCACCTTTGACTTGTTCATACACACACTGATCAAGACACAAAGTAATATTAAAGCCTAATATATAGCATGCAGAGTTAATATCTTACTGATGTAAGGCTATAAAAACTGTGTAGAAAGAGGTGCTAGTTTTCTTGTTCCTGCATTTTTGTAATACAGGATTGGTTCTGTTGCCACCAATTCCTTGTGAGCGTGTCTCTAACCAGCTTTGCAATGAGAATTATTTTATGATGCACACACTATCCCTGTGTTTCAGTGTCCATTAGAAACTTACCTGGTAGCTAACAAGAAACTATTTTTTCCTGATTTCAGTGCATTCATTCTTTTACTGCTCACATGAAGGTAAAAATAGTCTTTTGTTCCAGAAATATATGAAAAGGTAATGTATTGTTTTGAAATTTATAACAAGTTCTCCCTTGAGCTACTTTATTTAGACTAAATAATCCCAGTTCTAAAAGTAAAAAAACTGTCTAAATATCTCATCATTCATGTAAGTTATCAAACTTTCTCACTGAACCCATGTCTTTCTTGAAATACAGTACCCAGACCAGAATGAAGTTTACAGTGGAGACCTTGTCAAGGCTGTCAAGGAAATATTCATGTGTCTTGAAAGCTATTAGTATATCTCATTGTGAAATTTGCCTTTCTACCAGTGAGATATTTTCAGCTGTTCTTTGTGATTCATTATAAACTCTTCTGCTAAAAGAATCTTGTATTCATACAAAATGTTACTTGTAGTTATCAAATTCATTCTGACTTCTTACCTCTTCCTAAGAATTATTAATCTTTTTTAAGAAAGAGTTACGAACAGAGTCTCATACACTGGGATACCTTTGGATATCATTTTTATTCAGTCTTGACAAGCACAATTGCAATGTAGGGAGTCCATGTGGCTATGTTAAGCCATGACAACACTGCCTTCTCACTGCTATAACTGCTTCCTTTGATACATGTATTGTGAGGAGCTCAGCTTGATAGCATATCTTTTTCTGCTTTCAAACATGTTTTCAAAGAGCCTGTTTTTTGCTATAGCATTCTGGAAGAGACATGCTTCAGAGTTTTTGCAAAGGATTGGTGCAAATGTGGTCACTGTGAGAAAAGTCAGACTATTGCCTAATGTTAGTTACGTTAAAAGGGAATGCTGTATGAGCCAGGCAGCTGCTGAGCTTGTCCCTGCTCTCTTCCTCTTTGATCTGATTCAGAAGCATCAACTAAATCTTGCTGGTAGTTTGGAGAGCAGTGAACAGAGTTCACCATGCTCTACAGAGCAGTAAACAACAAATGACAGAGCCTGCCTCCATTACACTTCATACCAGCTTTAAAAGTCACATGTAGGTTTGAAGAAGCAGTTCCAGTATAGAAGACTGTAACTTCCGCCCACTTCCTTCATTTTCACCTCTGCATTCATGGAGATGAAAACCTGCTTCTGATAATACCAAAGGGAGAAAAATAAAATAAAATAAAATAAAATAAAATAAAATAAAATAAAATAAAACTGGACAAATACAGATTTGGGATTTACCATAGTTTTAAAAACTACAATGGAGAAATTTTAGGTCAAGCTATAAGAGAGAAGTATAGTATTCCCAACCAGTTAAAAATTTGAAGAAAATGTTAAATTCAGTTAACTTTCTTTGTTTCAATTTTGAAGTTTTTTTTTTTTTTAATAAGCTTTGTATAAGTTTTAAAGTTGAAGAAAAAATTAGAATGGAAAAATTCAAGTACGTGAACCAAAACATTTTAAGCTTTTAGAAATCAAGGGTTCCTCACAATTTAAAACAATTGCTGAAGATAAGGCACAACACAAACAATATTTGTGTCTCCAAACTGCCCTTCAACTTCCTTAGCCCAAATACCTATCATAAAGCTTCACTGCATCTTACAAAGAAGAGAGATAGTGCAAGGAGTTAAATACAATAAGAAACAGAAATCTTTAGCAAATGGAAAGGAGATGAATGGTTCAACTTTTACTCCTCGAATAAGAGGAATGTTGAGTCCTTTGGGAAAATTACTAATGCAGAAGGAGCAAAAGACTCTCTTTCTTAGAATAACAAAAATACACATATATTTTAATCTCTGTTCTGGCTTTCATAATGCAACTACATGCTTTTGATTCTGTGGAGCTGTCAGCAAAAATTAATTTTAAAAGTAGCACACATGAACGACTTCAGCCATTGCCTTAATTTAGTTTTTCACTAAGAGCCAAGATAAGATGTAGTGGTGCTGAAGAAGGATGGACGTCTGTACACTATATTGTAGGAGACGACAGTGCTGAATTAATCATGTTCTATCTGGAATTTGCAATTCTTTCAGAGACGCTCAAGACAATATAAAAAATTTAGTGATAACAGTGAAAGTAGGCAGGAGGTTGTGAGGCAGAAAGCTTCAGAGGGCACTTTAAATGTGAAAGATGCATTACAGTTTCTCACACATGAACAAGATAGCATGCCTTACTAAAAATATAATAAATAAGGAGTGTATTCTGCCAGATGCAGCTGTGAAGGGAGCGCTCTCCCAGTCAGATGTAAGGAGAGTGATTGACGCTCCCTTAGCTTAGCTGTGATGTGACTAAATCCAAAAATGAACAGCCTCAGAACAGTGTTTGTGTTAGGAACAACATACCATTCTGCTACTCTGAGAAACCCAGCAAATATACCAGAAGTTTTTCCACACATACTAGAAAAATCTGCTTCTCAGCTGTAATTTTTCCTTTTCCTTTTCCTTTTCCTTCCCTTTTCCTTTTCCTTTTCCTTCGCTTTTCCTTCCCTTCCCTTCCTTTCCCTCCCTTCCCCTCCCCTCCCCTCCCCTTCCCTCCCCTCCCCTCCCCTCCCCTCCTCTTCTCTTTGTGAGAGTTATAGTAACAGTGCAAATGGAAGATGCCTCATATTGTAAGGAAGCTGAAATTATAGGTTTCTGAAATTATAGCCGCCTGATTTCAATTCTTCTTCCATTTCTCCCTGCATCTGTCCATTTCTAGATGCAAGACTCTCTTTTTAATTGAGTTTTTGAGATCATGTGAAAATTATATCTCACACTTTGACTTTAGAGTCGGTTGTGTTAGAAATGAATGGTGCCTTAAATCCCCAATCTCTTCCTGTGTACAATATCTATAATATATAGGCCAGACAAAGACGCAACTGCACATCTGTGCATATCAGCCGAATTTTAATGCAACTTCTAAGGTTCACTGCTTGTTCTAGGAGACAATGCTGCAAAAGTAGCCCTGTTTAAGGAGCTATGCTGAAGAACATCTGCTTTTTCAGTGCTTCCTCTAGTGGGCTTTTTTCTACTTCTCATCCAGCTGTGCAGTCTTCTGTGATAGAATAAGTCAAAAATACCACAGTTTTTAATACACCAATAACTGTGTAAGCAGGCTGTCTAGAGAGCAGATCCATGTGGATTAATGAACATGTTGGACAAACTGACTCTCTCATAAATCTCTCTGCTGAATCTCTCTCATATCACTGACTCACTATAGCATAATACTTTGATTCAGGTATGAATGAGTAGGTCATATATGAGTAAGTCATATTTAGATGAGTTATCTTTCTTAAAATAGTCCCTTTTGGGTTACCCAAATGTGGTAATTAATACAGTAATTATTAATAACTTTTATTACAATTCACTCATGTTTATCTCGAATTTATGTACAACATCTCATTTAATGGATGGAATTAATGGAAATAATTTTGACTGATTGACTGACTGTACTGGGCTTAGGTGGCCAGGTTTCAGTATTGCATCCCAAGAGAGGCCCATGGAGGAGCAGGCTGTCTCCCTGCAGCCCATGGACACCACATGGGGCAGATCTCCACATGCAGCCATGGAGGAGCCCGTGGGGCAGCAGCCTATGGACACCCCCGCAGGAGTACTCCAGGTCTGACCTGCAGACCATGGAGGGCAGCCCACTGTCGGGAAGGAGGGCTGGGGGAGCTGCTGCCCCTGGGGACCCATGTGAAGCAGTGCCTAAAGGATAGGTCCTGTGGAAAGTTGCTTGAAGAGCAACAATCACGTAGTATCAGTTTAGGAAGGACAACATACTATGGGAGGGACCCCATGCTGAAGCAGGGGAAGAGGGAAACCACAGAAGAGTAGCAGAGACTAAATGTTATGGAATGACTGCAGACACCATTCCTCTGTGCTCCAGTCTGTTAATACAGGCAATAAATTACACTAATTCCCTTTACACTCAATCCTTTTTGACCATGGCAGTAATTAGTGAATGATCTCCCTGTCCTTATCTCAACTCCAGAGTATTTTTTTCCAGCATACTTTCTCCCCTGGCCTTCTGAGAAGGGAGAGTGTGAGAACAGCATGGTGCTTATCTGTCCATCGGTTGTAAACCATCAGTAATGTTGGTATGGTTTTTCTTCCTTTTTCTTCTGCAGGTTATTCATCTTGATATATGAAATAATCACTTTTTTTTTTTCTATGAATTGCAGTGAGAATTATTAACTAAGCTAGAGCCTTTACGTCTCTTCTTCTGCTATAAAAAATGGCGTGATTGCAGCATGAGTGAGCAGCAGCTATTTATGCTAACATTAATTTGTCAGCAGCAGTAACGGGAGAAAAGAAGCCATTACTGACTCCACTTAGCATGATCTGTACAAGCACAATTGAGATTCTGAGTTTCTCCTTCTGCTCTGAAGTCTCTGCTACCGCCATATTGTTGTCATTCTTAAGGACAGTAGCAAAGCACCATAATACTGCTGTTAATGCTAACTAACTTAAGAGTAACTTAGACTTATCAAACCATCCAATCTCACTTTTCTGTGTGGACATACTAAAAAGAAGGAACAAGGTTCCTTGCAAGCTGGTTTGTTATAAAATGACATTAAAAGATAAGGATAACCTCATAGCTATGTTATTAGAGATGACCATTCTTGAAAATGCCTCATCAGGAAATCACTCTTTTATACTGTCATCCCTTACAGAGAAGAGAGGAAAAAGTATCTTTACTCACTGGGGTGGTTCAGAAGAGAGAAATATTAGTTCTTAACCAGCAGGTGATAATTTAGTGAATTACTATGAAGTTTGATTTTTTGAGAGAGAAATTTCATGTTAAAATCATTTAAGAGCTAAAATACTCGGATGCAAGATTTTAGATTTCTAAGAAACTCAAATTAAAACTTCTGATTCATCAAAATGTTTGTAAGTTGCAAAAAAAAATTTAACATTTAAAAATTTGATGTGTAAATACTAGTTTTTAGGTGGGTCTCTTTCTTCCTAAACAGCTCAGAACTTTGGTGTTCCTTGCACAGCATTCAGTGGTTGAATTTGTCTTCAAATAAAAATAAATGGAGCACCATCTGAACTTTAGCACTGAGAAAAGTTTTTCTGTATTTAAGATCTTCCCATCACCATAGAAAGAATATTTTAAACTTCATACTGCAAAGTATATACATATGATCTGGGCTACAAAAATACATCAGGTAGGCATATATATAATAAAATAGGGTTTACTGTGAACAGAAATCAGTACATTTACAAAGGGTAAGTACTCCCAGAAAATGCAGCTAATACAAATTTACTTATGAAATGGTACTAGCTCTCTCCTGTCATCAGGACAGAAAAGATTCCAAGTGAGAAAGAAAACAAAGTATCAGTGCTCTCTTCCTATGTGTAAAATTGTGCAAATCCATTATAGGTAATTATAAGGTAAATTATTTTCAGCTCTCAGAATGTATAATATATATCATTCTTTTGTGTTAGATAATATATATGATAATATATAATATAATATGATAATATATATCATTCTTTTGTGTTAGATGTGCTAAGAATTTAGACTGTTTTGTTTTCTAGAAGAGAGAGAGAAACCAGGCATATTCCCTCACTACAAGAAAGACATTGAGGCCCTGGAACATGCTTAGAGAAGGGAAACAAAACTGGTGAGGGGTCTGGAGCACAAGTCTTCTGAGGAGTGGCTGAAGGAGCTGGGATTGTTTAGTCTGGAGAAGAGGAGGCTCAGAGGAGACTTCATTGCACTCTACAACTTCCTGAAGGGAGGTTATGATGAGGAGGGATTTGGCCTCTTCTCCCAGGCAACAAACAAGACCTGAGGAAATGGCCACAAGTTGTGCCAGAGGAGATTTAGATTAGAAATAAGGAAGAACTTTTTCTCTCAGAGAGTGGTCAGGAACTGGAATGGCCTGGGAGGTGGTGGAGTTGCCGTCCTTGGCAGTGATCAAGAGGCGTCTGGAGCTAGGAGATATGGTTTAGTAGCTTGTGGTAGTAATGGTAGTGGGAGGATGGTTGGATTAGATGATCCTGTAGGTCCTTTCCATCCTTGTGATTCTGTGATTCTATGATTCTCACCCACTTAGGGAGCATGTTCAGTGGCTTCAGTCTTGGGGATATCTGGCCATATGCTTCCAGTGGGAACTTCAAACTTTGTGCTGTTCTTACTTGCTTCTCTTGATGATGGTGATTTATCAATTTTGTCTGGCCAGAAGAAGAGAAATGACACTGGTAAAAATCATGTCATGCTTGTTTAAAAAACTGCCTGGAAAAGTCACTGCAAGACTGCTTCCCAGCCTCCTATCTTGGAGATCTCTGCTCTTATGCAGGTACAGTGCAGAGACACTAGTGCACTCCTTCCACCCTCCTCTCCTCACATCCCTTCCAATTCCTCCTCTTCATAGAATAGAATTGTTTGCATTAGAAGGAACCCTTAAAGGTCATCTGATCGAACTCCCTTGCAATGAACAGGGTCACCTACAGCTACATCAGATTGCCCAGACCCCCATTTAGCCTGACCTCGAATGCCTCTAGGGATGGGGCATCCACCACCTTTCTGGGAAACATGGTCCAGTGCCTCACCGCCATTATGGTAAAAAACATTTTCCTTATATCCAGCCTAAATCTCCTCTCTTTTCATTTGAAATCATTTCCCCTTGTCCTATCACCACTGATCATGCCATAGAGTTTGTCCCCTTCCTTCTTATAGCTCCCCTTTAGATACTAAAATCCCACTATCAGGTCTCCCTAGAGTCTTCTCTTCTCCAGGCTGAACAGCCCCAGCTTTTTTAGCCTGTCCCCATAGGAGAGGCATTCCATCCCTTGGATCATTTTTGTAGTCCTCCTCTGGACACTCACAAACTGGTCCATTTCTCTCCTCTACTGAGAACTTCACATCTGGACATGGTACTTCAGGAGAGGTCTCAGCAGCACAGTGTAGAGGGGGCAGGATCACCTCCTTTGCCCTACTGACTGTGCTGCTTTGGATGCAGCCCAGGACAGTGTTGGGAAACCATTTCCCTACCCCTGCAAATCTTGTGTCATTATATGCCCACTGCTTTGTATCTTCTGGAGGCCAGTAGCAAGCAGAGTGCTCCAGGGATCAGTACTTGGTGTGATCCTTTTTAACATCTTCAGTAATTATCTGGATGATGGGGTAGATTGCATCTTTTGATTTTGTTTGGTTTGGTTTGGCGGGTTTTTTTAGTAAGTTTGTAGAGATGAGTAGCCATTGAATGTGGGTGATATGCCCAAGGGCATACTTTGTGGAAAACTTCTCCAGCTGAATTCATAAAACATAAGAGGGATGCAGCAACAAGTAAAATGAACCAGAGAGAAGAATGAATGCAACAGGCTCACTCTTGTTCTCCATACAAATATATAAAATTGAATTATATTGGCACAGATAGGCAAATGCATGAACAGTGAAACTGTATAGAGGCAGTTAATTTTTTATCTCTTTAGAAAGAAATGTCATTGTTTGGAATAATCATGAATGTCATCATGTACTAGAGTATCGTAAGGTCTAACAAAAAGTATGATCTTAAGAGAGTGAGAATTCACAGTCCTGATGTTTTAAATATCACACACTGCAGACATGAAAGTGTTTATTGTAATGTTAGTCAAAGTCTGGTAGCAGATATCTGGCCCTTTATTTTACAGTTGCCCAGGAATCTTTCCAGCAGTTCAATTTTTAGGCATGCTATTCATAACTGATTTTTTGCCTGAGGAATAAATGTTCGGGCTTTTTTGGAAAGTTGGAACAAAGATGGAAAAGCCATGCTGACATACAGATATATTCCAGCTTACTTCACCTGGGAATTGAGTTAGTTGAGAAGCATATTCAGCTGAAATTGTTTGTAGATTTCATCAAAGGATGCCTTGCACATGTGATGGCAAAAGTAGCCCATTCTCATGTCAGTTCCCACTGGCATTGCAACCTTTCCCTTACTATGAGTATTATAGGTAGTAGAAATTGTACTTTTTAACTGGATAGTAAATATCATATATGCAGATGTATAATCTAGTCTGGAACTCTGTTCACGGCTGCTTTGTTTGTGCTATGACCCCTCATATCCCATTCTGCTTGAGTGAACTCTCTGGTCTTTATTTGGCAGTGATTTGAGGGGGAAGGAAATGTTCTTTGTGGTGCCAGGAATAAAAATTTAGGTTAAACTAAGCTTTTTTCTATTAAATAAAAATGCAAGAATTTAATTTTACTCGATTTTAGGAACCTATGCTCAAAATAAAGACATGAAAAGCTGTATTCATGGAGAAAAATTCTTTGTCCTTTTTTTGTTGTAACCTATTGATTAGGGCATGCATCCAGAGAGATCTGTACACCAGCCCCTTCTCACATTAATATTTAACAGTTATACAAAAAGAAACAGCATCTTGAGAGAGACTAAGAACCTGGTACCATTGCACTGTCAAGCCAGTCCCTAGAGAAATGGGAGACTGATAGTCAAGTATCATCACACAGAAGGGTGAATTGAACCATGAGCTCCTATATCTGAGTGTGCCCTGAATGTCAGGTCACTAAGTAAAGGAGGAACATCATTTTTGCCACTACATCCTACAAACTTTATCAGCTCTCCTCTCTGCTCTTTACCCCTTCTAATTAGAAGATAAATGATGATGTGCAGTCATCCTACATTCTTTTATATAAATATGTGTACGTATATGCATATGTGTATATCTGTATGAATTTTTCTGTCATATATTTAAATGTTCTCTGCTGTGATTTTTTTCCTTTTACTGTTAAATTTGTCACAGATAGCAAACACTTCTAGTTAGAATGATTTTTCCTTTTATGCAGTATATGCTATTCATATTATTAGATAGGATTTTTTAAAGAACAAATTAATGTACTTATTTTTAGCCTTACAAACAATTAGATATGATCAGCCTACCTGGGCATGTTCATATTAATTCTTTTCCTCCTTTCTATTTCTCCAAACTAAATTTGAGCCCTTGGCCAGCAGAGAGAGATTTCAACAATAAGAATGTTCTGCTCAGGCTTAACTCACATCCCAACACAAGATAAACCTACCTTTTGCTTAGCTTTAAGGTATATGGGAAAGCAATCTCCTTAAATTAGTTGTTTCCACTTCACTGGAACAGTTAGGTCTGCTGTTTTCTCAGTAGAAATAGAAAATACTATCCAAATTTAGTCAAATATACAGTTATTTCCTTGAAGATCTTTTGAAAACATCTCCATCCTTTCACTAACTTTACTGGGAAATTAAGTAAACATAGCATTATACCAGACACTATGAAGAAAATCAGATCCGTCCTAGCTGAAACCAGGACACTACTCTTGAAGGAATAAGACACTCATATGGAAATTTCAAGCAAAGGTAAGTATTAAGCAGATAGTTTTCAGTTCTCTGTTTCAACAAGTTATATAGGCAGAGCCTGGGATGCAAATATACACAAACTCACCCCGTGATAGCTTCTTGTGTGCTGACAGATGAAGTCAAAGTGGTCTACATTTTTCTATCAAACTACTCTTATGGAGGAGACAAAAGACATGCTTGGACATGAATCGTAGAATCACAGTGGTTGGAAGGGACCTTAAGAGATCACTGAGTCCAACCCCCCTGCTAAAGCAGGTACCCTACAGTAGGTCACACAGGTTGGCATCCAGATGAGTCTTGAATATCTCCGTAGAAGGAGACTCCACAATTTCTCTGGGCAACTTGTTCCAGTGCTCTGTCAGCCTTACCATAAAGAAGTTATTTTGCATGTTAGTACGGAATTACCTATGTTCAAGTTTTAGACCGTTGCTCCTTATCCTATTGCTACACACCACCAGGAAGAACTGCAAACACCAGAACTGGAGACAGTAGTCTAAATGTGGCCTCATCAGGGCAGAGTAAAGGGGGAGGATCACCTTCCTTGACCTGCTGGCCACACTCTTCTTAATGCAGCCCAGGATACCACTGCCCTTTTTGGCTGCAGGGACACACTTCTGGCTTATAGCCAACCTGTTTTCCATCAGGTTCCCCAGGTCCTTCTCCATAGAGCTCCTCTCCAATAGGTCATCTCCTAACCTGTACTGAAGCATGCAGTTGTTCCTCCCCAGGTGCAACACTTGACACTTGCTCTTGTTAAACCTTGCTCCTGTTAAACCTTGCTCCTGTTAAACCTCATCAGGTTCCTCCCTGCCCAATTCTACATTCTGTCTTGGTCTTGTTGAATGGTAGCACAACTTTCCGGTGCTTCAGCCACTCCTCCCTGATTTGTATTATCAGCAAATTTGCTGAGAGTGGATATTATCCCTTCATCCAGGTCACTGATAAAGATGTTGAACAAGACTGGACCCAGCACCAACCCCTGGGGAACTCCGCTAGTTAGAGACCTCCAACCAGACTCTGCTGCTGATGACAACCCTCTGAGCTTTGCCAGTCAATTAGTTCTCAATCTACCTCATCATCCACTCATCTACCCCACATTTTCTAAGTTTCGTAACAAGGATGTGGGGAATGGTGACAAACGCTTTGTTGAAGTCAAGGTACATAGGATTTACTGCTCTCCCTCCATCTACCCAGCCAGTGATGACATCATAGAAGGCTACCAGGTTGGTCAAGGCCCTTGGTCAGTCCATATTTCCTTGGTGAACCTATAAAAATAATTGTTCATCAAAATTACTTGCTATGAGTATCAAAACAGATTATGAAAATCTTTCTAAGAAACGCTGTAAATTCACTTCATATTCCTGAGGTTGAAAGTTAGATAAGCAAAACAGAATATATTTCCCATGTATTTTAGTTGTAGGATTGATCCACAGTTCTTTGTGAGACTTTACAATGAGGTATTCACTCATTGTATCACTCAAACTCCCCTGCCCCTTCAAGAAGTAGATATTCAAAAGACATTACAGAAATCTTAGGCAGCAATTTCAATGGAATTCTTCAAGAATTGCTTTACCTGCAGCAAACCAATACACATTGAGAGGTTTCTGATGTTTGTATTCTACATGTAACCCTAACATGGGTCAAGAAGAAGTGGACTGCAAAGCGCCCCAAAAACTGAATATGGAGGAAGACAGGATGTTACCTTTATACAAGTATGTCTTATAGTTTGAACAATTTCTCAAAAGAGTGAACACTTGTCTTGTTATGTTTGATCTCCTAATTGCTGGATCTATAGAAATGTGAATCCTGCAAATACTTGTGCTCAAGTCTGCTTAATTTTAAGCACAAACAGCAGAGCCAAAATGTGACTACTAACACCTAGTGTCCAGATTATGAAATGTCTTTGTAGAGCTGGGCACTCTGTGCCTTGTAAGTGAGACAGCGTATAATGCTTGTGCTAAGGGAAGGATGTGAAACATTGGCAGTAGCAAAGACTACAAGTAATAAAACGTACTTTTCTAATTGGCTACAGTGATGCTTAAATTTTCTAATAAAAAAAACATTCACGCACATCACCAATAAGTCCTG